>NC_090443.1:1017529834-1017834591 GCF_031143425.1 Pleurodeles waltl | reverse complement strand
GCTTTAGTGCAGGACACAGTGCAGTGCTTTAGTGACGACACGATGCAGCGCTTTATTGAGCTGCACTGTGCAGTGATTTAAAAACAAACTCACAATGTAGAATGTTGCAGCAAGTTTGTGCATTGAAAAGTGTGGCAGGATTTCTAAGGGACGTTTTGTGCTCATTTCTTAGAATCAGCAAGTCCCCAGGAGCATATAGACTACTATAAAAACAAAGAGGTTGAAATGTGCGCCATAACTGTCGGTTTCATAAATATTTATTCTCTGGAGCTGCTAAAGGACACCGACCACGAAGGGACTCGAACCCTCAATCTTCTGATCCGAAGTCAGACGTCTTATCCATTAGGCCACGCGGTCACCACATGGGTGATGCTGATGTGCTGTGCACCCCGGCCCCACTGAGACATGCCCTCGAAGGACGGGGCACAGCTTGCATTAAAGGCAGTGAATTGTGCTCGTTTTTGCAGTAACTCTGAGAGCAGCTCTTCGGCTCAGCCTAGGTAAGGCAATGTAACAAGCGCCTCGACAGTCTGACGAGGCACTTCATCTGGGTACAGACTCCCTTATTAAAGTTCTGTTTTTTTATTTTAAAACACATTAGTGTCTGTTTTGACGTCTAACTTCATGTGAATATGCATCACCGAGAGGTTCTAGTCACATTACTGCTCCAATATAGATTTGTATCTAATTTTATGAAGGGGGACGAGGGACCTTGCTGGATGTGGTAGTGGGAATAGTATGATCCACACGTTATCACCAGTTTCTCAATCAGCCGAAATAGCTCAGTTGGGAGAGGTTAGACTGGAGATCTAAAGGTCCCTGGTTCGATCCCGGGTTTCGGCAAAGGTTTTGTGTTTTTTTCTTTCTTTCTAGTTCATCTAGTACTGGGCAGAAAATACAATAGACAAAAAAGGCGCAAAGGCACAAAGGCGGAAGTGACTGACCCCCACCCCCTAAAAAGAATTAAGCCACAGAAAGGAGGGTGCGCTGAGCCCACTTTCTGAGTAAGGCTTTCTCGTCCCCAGGATTTAAAGGCTTGGATGTCAAATGGACATAGTAAATTAAGCGCTGGCAAAGCCAATAGGCTTGGCTTGTCAAACACCGTGTAATTTTTCTGTTTTGCCGCATAATCTTTGCTGCCTTTATTGAGTGACGGCTGCCGTGTGATTTGTCTCTTCAATACACGCCGGTGCCACAGTCCGCCCCTCCCCTCTCCCCCCAGCGCACAGGCACATTCCTCCAACTTCAATGTGTGTTTAAATCTAATATTCAGAGACAGTGAGGTGTGTTTTCAATATTGTAACACAGCAGCTGCTCACTACTGTTGCTGCAAATCATCTCTGGGACACCCTCCCGTTTCTGTATGAGAGGTCTGTTTTGTCTCAGATAAACTTTTTTATGGCTGTTTCAGGAAGTATAAACACATTTCTGTGCAAAATGTTTGTAATTGACTCTCACACATCACCCACATTAAAACTAAATTAAAGGGAAACAGTATTTAAAGCAATGTTATTAAGAATTCTTCAAGGTCATCGGGGCAAGCCTCTCTGCACAAGAGCTGCCTGTATCGGGGCCCCTGGAAGGCTGGGGCCCTGGACCAGGGCCCACTTTGCCCACACCGTCTCTGCCTTGGCTAGGAGTTCCCTCACTGCCACTCTCCAGCAGCGCCCCTCATCTCTCCTTATCCCTCTCCCACATACATTTCATTTTTGTAAAGCGCTCTCATACTTCACTCACACTCAGTCCTGTGATCTGCATGTGCACGTTCTTTGCAACAGGCACATTAACCCGCTGCGCTACTCTATGATGAGTCAAAACTGCCACAAGACAAAATTCTAATTTCTCACCAACATGAACATTAATCATCAAAGTTGTCTTGGCGTTTTTATTGTTGCCTGAAAATTGCCCATGGTCGAGGAAGTTCTCATACTTTTAATCACAGCGCCCCTGCCTTTCACCAGAATCAGCACCAGGTGGAGCTGCACCGGTCGCACAGCCCTAAGCCGGCCCTGCTTCCGTACCGCATCCTCCAGGGGCCCTGGAGTCAGTCCAGCGTTGATTGAAGGAGCCGCCCACATACATGATGCGCACAAGTAACCTCTCCAGTGACCCCTCTTGGCACATGGGATACAGCACACGGAGAGAAGCTCTGGGCAGCTCGAGGTGAAGCACCTTCCGCTGAGTTTACTTTTTATTACCTCGGTTTTGTTCATCTTCAGTGCTGAGAAAAAAAAAACATGAAATTTGGTGTCCCACACAAGCTCGGTGCAGTTACAAGGACAGGCACTTCAGTTGCAGACAATCCCACAGAAATCTGAACATGGGCAAACCTACTAACAACATGCAGTGAGCAGAACTCTTAAACTTCCCAGATCCAGGCATGGAGTTAAGACAGTCAATGCTTTCTCTTTGCATTCTGGGACTTGTTGTCCTGAATGCATAATTGGATACACATGACTGCAACTCCCAGATCTCAAAGTGCAAAGCCTGGACTGCCTTATCTACTCATGCCTGCTCCTGGGAAATGTGAGATATAACCTCTGGGATTCACAGCGCCTTCTTGAGCTCTTTCACAACAGTTCAAAGTGCTTAATGCAGAATATGCAGGTATATTCACTCTCCTCTGCTATCTTCATACACATGTGTTTTGTATTCACCACTTTACAAAATAGCCCCTGTATGAAATAGGGTTATTGGTTGTGAAGGATGTGATTTGAGGGATGTGGGTCCTTCACAAGTAATAGGTCCACAATTGTCTCCTTACTGGGGACCAAGTACACACTGTAGGACTTGATTCTCGTGGGTGGTGAGGCAGAGCAGTCCAAGTCCAGCTCAGGAGGGGAGGGGGGGCACTAGCAATCCCAGTGCCATGGCACATATGGCATGGCATACATTCATACACTCATGCTATTAAATAATACATATTAATTTACACATATATATATCACTTACATGTAAGTACCTTTGGTGACACATTTATATCACATTTCACCCCTAGTGGGTCTTGGATCCCATCATCACAATCTCCCCCATCAGTACCAGACCCAACACCACAATATAAGGGTGTTTCATTTTACATGAGTCAGGCCTACTGGATTTGTCCACATGAATATGTAGAAGGCATGCCACGTGGGTCATCTTATTCATAATAATAATACTAATCACATGTTAGAATTCACCATTTAAACCAATGGAAACCATAACCATACACCAGTGCAACCATAATAAATGTAAGCAGTGCATTTTGCATCAACAAAATTGTTAATAAAGCATTTGTATTCAAAATAGCTACCAACAAACCCAGAATCTTTCGTTTACACTCTTTATGTTGCTAAATACAGCAATAGAACCCACCGAAAAGGATTGTTGCATTTCCCAAGCTGAGGAGTTTACTGCAGCAGTTCAGAGTGCTTTGAATGTAATGAAGCCCTCTCCTGGGTTTCATGAATTCATTCACAGAGGAGACTTTGGGTTAGTTGCTAAATGAGTACATGGGGGGCTGCTGTGCTTCCCACAATCCTCGTCTACACTTAAAGCTTGCATTAGTGGTGCCCATGCCCCTTCTTGGGGCAGCACGAGAAAGGAAATATGCTGGATGAAGCCCTTGCATGGCATTATGGGATGCATCCCTCAGGAGTTTGTGAATAAACAATGAGCTGGTCCATTTGACTCCTGTGGTCTTGTGCTGTGGATTTTGTTGGTTTCCTTTCCTTTTGTTATTTTGGTAATCCTGGGTACCTGTGCCCACTGGAAACCCAGAATTAGTTAGGGAGGATGGAGGTGGAGTGGGGGGCCCACTCCCATCTGTCTCACAGGCTCCTCTCTCGTGCGCACACCTTGGGTGCTGTGTGCAGGAGCCGGCCTCTCTGTTGCTGCTCCCATCGAGGGAGCAGCTTGTCTCCATCTTTTGCAGGTGGGAACGGCACTGTCTGGCGGGACCTCCCCCGTTCCACCCAGTCACTGGCACCAGGGGTCAGAGGCAGTGCCTACCCTGAGCCTCTTTTAATCTTTGTTCTGGTTCCTGGCGAAGAGATCCCAGGATCCTCAGTAAGGGGTCCAGCACCACTGGACCTGAGAAGGTCCATCCAGTTCTGGGTATCAGCTGGAGATCAATTGAGTCCTAGGAGACAAAGTCCTTAGTCAATGTTGCAGGTCATCCAGGAGGAGAGGGTGGCTCCTCTTTCTAATGTCTTTCTTCTGCTAGTGTGTCCGCCCAGGTTTAGGGACTTTTTCCCTCTAGGGTACTGTGGAAGCCACATTTATGCCTTTGTGTGTGTGGGGGGGGACATGTTGCCCTTTCTTAACCAATATGGGGAAAGTTCCCAAGGATACCCTACCAACCTTTGTCGCATTTCCTGTGTGCCCTAATGTGAACAATCCCACAGTGCCCATCTCTGCCTAACTCCAACATGGCTGAAACTTTCTTCCCCTATGAGTGTTCCTTTGACCACCCCACAATTGTGGCCAGTGAAACGAGCAGCTCCTGCCTTTTGGTCACTCTAAACCAGATTGGGGGGCAGCGCCTCTCCCACTAGGCTTGGTGCCTGACAGGCTACAGAGACAAAGGAAGGGGCGAGCCCTGGTATTACCTACATCTGCCTGTGACAGGGGAGACCTCTTTGAAGTTAATCAAGTTCTTGAGCACAGCACACAGGCCATCCTGTCAAGGGAAGTACATCACCACCCCACACTCAAAACCTTTTGCCTCAACTCCTGGGAGCAGTTCTCGTTGCACCTAGAATAATTCAGACTGCTCACACCAAATCTCAGATCGAAAACAGAAGGGAGGATTGCACATAGGAGAGATCAAACTGCACATTGAATGAGTCAGATGACACATGCAGTGCTTGAAATGGAAAAATAGAAACCGGATAGTTTCTGAGAAGTGCCAGTACTCTCTAATTAAAAGTATTGCGTTTTCCTGAGAAGTGCAGGTACTCTCCCTCTCCAAATAGAAAAGTGCTGGTGCTCAGTACCGGACGGTACCAGCCCATTTAAAGCACTGGACACATGTAAATCAGGAGTAGGTATGTTATGTTTTGGTATGTGGGGGGCAGGAATGAGACAAGGAACACTGTAAAAAACCTTCACATCACATGTGTGTGCACTGGGAAAAAATATGTGACAGGATAAATGATTGTGTACTTACTGGGGATATTTCTGTTTGGGAGATTGGACATGGTAGAAATATTTGATTAGAAAAACATTCTCAGTGAAATAAAAAGCTTTGAGTACATATTGCTGAAATAAATTGTGGGGCTGTGAACCGAAATTAAAAAGTATGCAAGGTACTGCTGAGATTTGAACTCAGGGCCTCCTGCTTATGAGGCAGGCACTTTAACAAACCAAGCCACAGTGCACCACAGGAGAACTCAGTGCCATGTTTGTCATGTAATATCCTCATGGTTGTGGCAGACCCCCCTGTGTGACAATCGCTGTCATATAAAACTCAACTCAAAACAACACAGTTTCCTTTTGTCAGAGGAACTGAGGAACCGAATCTGGTAAAAATCACTGGAAGCTTCCGGAATGCAAGACGTCACCCGATTTCAGACTCACTCATAATTACCAAACAAGCATTTGCAACGCCAGTATGTTTGGATTTAATACCCCCATGCAAGCAGACACCTTCCCCCGCACTCAGTCATACCACTCACCCAACTTCACTCTTCCCTCACACAGATATTTTTCATTCACCCATCTACACTATTCTCACACAGGCACTATTAACTCACTCAGGCACTATTCACTCACACAGGCACTATTCGCTCACCCAACTACACTATTCACTCACACAGGCACTCTTCACTCACACAGGCACTTTTTACTCACCCAACTACACTATTCACTCACTCAGGCACTCTTCACTCACTCAGGCACTATTCGCTCACACAGGCACTATTCACTCACCCAACTACACAATTCACTCACACAGGTACTATTCACTCACCCAACTACACTATTCACTCACACAGGCACTCTTCACTCACACAGGCACTATTCACTCACTCAGGCACTCTTAACTCACAGAGGCACTATCCACTCACTCAGGCTCTATTTACTCACAGAGACACACCCTCAACTTGCACAGTGCAGCAGAGTTTAGTGCTGTGAATGAGTCGATGGTAATGGCGTCGGTGGACCGGGGCTGTGGTAAAGACGGGACGGTGCTTCGTGTACCTCACAAGCGGTGTCCACAGCCCACGGTGCAGGCAGTGACGCTGGTGTCAGCGTGAGCATCGTCATCGGGGATGCCCAGGCTGAAGTGTGAGCAGACGAAGCCGGAGTGCGGGGCCCACAGGTCGCAAAACAAGCAGCGGCTCAGTGAATTCGTCCGATGACATTGTTAGTGAGACCAGGGTCACTGTGTGAAGTGGGGCAGTGTGGCTCCGTGCGACGTCAGCAGGTCACTGTGTAGGCCAGCTGCGTCATTGACAGTGTTGCAGTGGTTTTTCTCCTTGAACAGCACAAAGCACACAGTTCCCTGTGCTGTAGGAAAAGGAAACTGAAGTCTTTGATATCCCTGAGTCTTCCAACAAGAGGCAAGCTCTACTCCAAGCCCTCAGAGAATTTTCTCAAGCAGGACACACACCAAAATTCACCCTTTGCACTCTTATGAGGCAGAAGCAGAAACTGCAGGCCAGTCCAGCAAATCAACACAGCAAAGGGACAGTACTCCTCCTCTAGCTCTTCAGCTCTTCTCCTTGGCAGAGGTTCCTCTTGATTCCAGAAAGATTCTAAAAGTCTGGGGTTTTGGGTCTATTACTTGTACCCCTTTCTGCCTTTGAATTTGGCAAACTTCAAAGCAAAGTCTCACATGTTTGCAAGATCCTTCCTTGTCCAGGTCAGGCCCTAGACACACACCAGGGAGTTGGAGACTGCATTGTGTGAGGGCAGACACAGCCCTTTCAGGTGTGAGTGACCACTCCCCCCCTCCCTCTCACCACAGCTGGCTCATCAGGATATGCAGGCTACACCCCAGCTCTCTTTGTGCCACTGTCTAGAGGAGAGGTGTAACCAGCCCAACTGTCAAACTGACGCAGACGGGGAATCCACAAACAGGCTGAGTCACAGAATGGGTTAACCAAGAAAATGCCTACTTTCTAAAAGTGGCATTTTCAAACACACAATCCAAAAACCAAATTTACTAAAAAAAGTATTTTTAAATTGTGAGTTCAGAGACCCTTAACTCCTTTATTCTATCTGCTCTCAAAGGGAAACTGCACTTTAAAGTTATTTAAAGGCAACCCCCATGTTAACGTATGAGAGAGATAGGCATTGCAACAGTGAAACCGGAGTTTGGTAGTATTTCATTGTTAGGACATGTACAACACACCAGTACATGTCCTAGCTTTTAAATACACTGCACCCTGCCCATGGGACTACCTAGGGCCTACCTTAGGGGTGCCTTACATGCACCAAAAGGGAAGGATTGGGCCTGGCAGTGGGTACACTTTACAGGTCGAATTAACAGTTTCAAACTGCACACACAAACACTGCAGTGGCAGGTCTGAGCCATGTTTACAGGGCTACTAATGTGGGTGGCACAACCAGTGCTGCAAGCCCACTAGTAGCTTTGATTTACAGGCCCTGGGCACCTCTAGTGCACTTTACTAGAGACTTACCAGTAAATCAGATATGCCAATCAGGAATAAACCAATCAACAATACAATTTAAACAGACAGCATATGCACTTTAGCACTGATTAGCAGTGGTAAAGTGCCCAGAGTCCTAAAGCCAACAAAAACGAGTCAGAAAAATTAGGAGGAAGGAGACAAAAACAGTAGGGATGACCCTGTAAAAAGGACCAGGTGCAACAGACACCATATACACTAGGCCATACAGTCACCCGAATCTTGACTCGTCCATTGGTTTCTCCTGTCCAGTGTTGCCAGATTGGGCCATTTCCTGCACAAATGGGTGGCATTTTTTCCCATTTATGTACGAAAAAACTCAATTGGTGGGTGCCTATTTTTTGGGCGTATATTAGCCTGTTGTGTGCATTTTTTAAAGCTGGGGCGGCATCTTACCACTGCAGTTGATTTTACTTCAGCTGCCTGGCACTTTATTGTTAAAGTGGCATTGGCATTTATCATGGCAGCCTTACTCTCAGACTGTGCACACACATCACGTGATGCAGGATAGGCAGGCGCAGGCAGCGTTGACAGCCAGGAGGAGGACTCAGCACACTGAACTGACAACTCACTGAGTGCTTGCAGGCAGGTAAGACCTCAGCTGGTGTTTGGGTCACAGGGTCATCAATCTAGTAGCGTGCAAAAGCACTACCAATGACAGCCCGATATAATAAATATATTGGCCAATCCCTTCCCCGGTCCGCGCATTCAAGCCTTCACTCCAGAGGCGTGGGACACCCTCACCTCCTCGCGGTACTGGCTGACAGTGTGCCATTGCCCTGCAGTGCCAGTGAATGACTAGTGACGAGAAGTGAGTGCTGTGGCAGGCAGTGCCCAGCAGCCATAACTAGCCCAGCGGCCAAGCCCGGCCTGACTCTCATACACCCAGTCCCTCTCTTGAGCTGTCTCCTGAGCCCAGCAGCAGTTCAGCATCACTGTGCCGGGAGCTGGGGCTCGAATGGCTTCTCTTGAGATTGGGGCGGGGCTGGTAGTATGGAGAAGTGAAACCCTGGGACTCTATCACTCCCCGGTAAGTGTGTGCAGGAAGATTCACTCTGGGTCGTGATTATAAAAACAAAACAGCGGCCCTCTGTAATGTAAGTGACGAACATATTAAGTGCCCCACTATCTTCAGGTACGGTTCGCGCTATATAAAAATTGCTGAAAAATGCACAGAGGTAGAAACAAAGCCTTAAGGGAAAGACAAATAGAAACGCATTTAGTGTCTGATTTGTACAGAGTGAAGCCAGAGATTCTGGACAAATCATGGCTTACATACTTAAACTGTGTGACCTTAGGCAAATATTTTATTTCACCAAAACTACTTTTTCTTCATAATCAGGATTGAAAGCACTTTCAGATGCGTGCCTTCAGAATACCAGCTGTATATAAACCTGTTGTTTTTGAGTTACTAGACTACAATGTTGCTCTATAATAATTGAGGCCACAAACAGGATTCACATGACAACTGCCCTGCCTCCTGGGTCACTAATGGCACTGTCGCCAGGGCCAGGAATGGTTCTAGGTTCATGTTTAAATACTATCACTTTCAGTACATACTGCTATAATAAAATACTTTAATGTTAAAGCATCTACATGTTAAAGAAATGCACTTTTTAAATTTAGAACAGCTTAGCATATTGTGTCATGATTGAGGCATCACTTACCTGGCTTTTAATTTCAGGACTCGGTCATGCACGGAATCTTCGAGCGAGGGCCCCTCCTTGGCTTGGATCTCCCTGATAGCTGTCGGATTGCCCACCTCTAGTGCACAGTGCAGATGCTGAGAGCTTAAGTATTCTAAGGCACTCTCAGATGTGCTAGTGGGGTCATTAGATCATATGGGAGCCCCTTGAAATGCTTGTGATCAGGATATCCGCTAAATAAAAAAGATTCACTTGCTTTGTGCACAGATTGTGTGCACGCATTGTAAGGCAAGCAAGGCATTAAAGGGAAATGTCACTTTTTAAAGTGTATCAGAGATTATCATGGATGAAGTACATGGATTTACAAATTGCTTCAGGGGCAATGATTAATGGCGTAATTTTTAAATGCATACTGTAACATAACAGTTATTTGCATAACAAACATTTGCAACTTTGGGCATCCTGGCTGTTAAATAAGATATTTGATGCTTGTAATCTATGCTGTTCCACTCAAGACTCCCTTTTACGCACACTACGTTATACCACCTCAACTCTGACCTGCTTTGAGGCACCATGTTTGCATTTTGCGGAAGACACTATGGTGATGGCACAGCACGTAGAAGGAAAGTAGGACAGTATCTTACAAAGGAGCAGGGCATAGAAAATGCACAGAGAAAGTTGTATATCATTTATTTTTAATAAGTGTATCCGTGTGTTAGGCACATGAAACCTAGAAGAGCGATGCTTGATGGAATAAGTCTGGACCATTATTTGGGGTGCTTGTAGTAAACTCTCTACATGTTATAGCAAAATGTTGTACTCTCACTAGAAGGAATGTGTATCACGCAACAAAAGGACGTAGACTTAGCTTTAATAAAATATTATTAGTATTAATGGTTTGAGTCCAAAAACCCTCCCACCTGTCGTATTGTGGGTGTATTGCCCAGGCGCATTCCAGGCTTGATTTCGGGGTGTGCATTGGAACTAAAGATGCCTCGAGAGGGCTGGAAGGTGGGGCAGCGGATGGGCTGCGTCAGCGAAGGAGAAACGTGCAGGGATGTCTTTCCCTCTTAGGTCCTGTTGACCCTCGTACTCCAGGGCAGAGGTGGTAGGTCACTAATGCACGAGCGGGGCAGTGCCTCAGTAGGTGCAGAGGAGGCAGCGCGAGGCGACTGGCAGACTGCCCTGCTGCCCTCTTACTGCCAAGTCTTGGAAGTAGCAGAGCATCGAGCAGGCTATAGATATGGCTAGATATGCTAGATGGTCAGGTGAGATTCTATATATGCCAACATTTTAGACAAGGAAAGTTGGAGGTTTTAAAAACAATATTGGGATCATGTATTTTCCCACTGACTTCTATTGAAGCAGAGACATTTTCAGGCAGGAGCCCTTTATGGCTTTAAAGATCGTCAGTCTTCTGCCTGAATGGGGTCCGCTGACGTGTATGTGGTTCACCCGAATCTAGAATGCGCGGTGTGCATCTGAAAGGCAGTAAGAAAAGCAGGTTGTGCTTTGGGTCAATAGGTAGGGCTCTCTAATCTCACAGATAAACGCTGCAGGTAATCTAGAAAATGCTAGTCTTACATTTTGGCACTGACATCATATTGGGATTAACAGTGTTGTGTGCCCCAGTGCAAAAGAAAACACGGGACACAGTGTTTTGGTGCGCTTTGAAAACCTGCTGCATGTACCTCGCAGCACTACTTTTATTTAGCGCATGCACCATGTCACGGCCAAAGGGAGGGGGGTCTGTCTTCACAGTCCAGGCAGAAACCCCTCTCAAATCGAGCATTCCCGTTCCGACACAACATTCCTCCTCTACCCCAAAAAGAAAAAAAAGAAGAAAAAAAACAAATACAGAGGACAGAAAACTGAACCATAGGTAACCATTGTCTTTCAGCATGGTGCTATGTTATATCACTAGAAAGTCTTTCAGCTGCTAGACGGACCGGCTTAGGTCTCAGGCGGTACCTCTCAGTTCCTGCACGGGCGGAGCATCCGTCAGTGTCCCTGCATTGCCGTTGGGTCACGAGGGTGCGAGCTGACTATCTCATTCCTGGCCTTCCGTCATACCATGGAGATTGGTGTAGGAAGTTAGCCTCTTTCTAGCCTTGTTACCCCCACTTTTGGCCTGTTTGTGAGTGTATGTCAGGGTGTTTTTTCCTGTCTCACTGGGATCCTGATAGCCAGGGCCCAGTGCTCATAGTGGAAACCCTATGTTGTCAATGTGTTTGATATGCGTCGCTAGGCTCCTGCTAGCCAGGACCCCAGTGCTTATACATTTGTGGCCTATATGTGTTCCCTGTGTGGTGCCTAACTGTATCACTGAGGCCCTGCTAACCAGAACCTCAGTGTTTATGCTCTCTCTGCTTTTAAAATTGTCACTGCAGGCTAGTGACTCATTTTACCAATTCTTATTGGCACAATGGAACACCCTTATAATTCCCTAGTATATGGTACCTAGGTACCCAGGGTATTGGGGTTCCAGGAGATCCCTATGGGCTGCAGCATCTCTTATGTCACCCATAGGGAGCTCAGACAATTCTTACACATGACTGCCACTGCAGCCTGAGTGAAATAACGTCCACGTTATTTCACAGCCATTTTACACTGCACTTAAGTAACTTATAAGTCACCTATATGTCTAACCCTCACTTAGTGAAGGTTAGGTGCAAAGTTACTTAGTGTGAGGGCACCCTGGCACTAGCCAAGGTGCCCCCCACATTGTTCAGGGCAAATTCCCTGGACTTTGTGAGTGCGGGGACACCTTTACAGGTGTGAACTACATATAGGTCAATACCTACATGTAGCGTCACAATGGTAACACCGAACATGGCCATGTAACATGTCTATGATCATGGAATTGTCCGCTCAATACCATTCTGGTACTGGGGGGACAATCCCATGCATCCCCGGGGCTCCAGCATGGTCCCCAGGTACTGCCAAACTAACTCTCTGGGGTTTTCTCTGCAGCTACCGCTGCTGCCAATCCTCGGGCAGGTTTCTGCCCCCTTGGGGCCTGGTCAGCCCAGTCCCAGGAAGGCAGAACAAAGGATTTCCTCTGAGAGAGGGTGTTACACCCGCTCCCTTTGGAAATAGGTGTTAAGGGCCTGAGAGGAGTAGCTTCTCCTGGCCTCTGGAAATGCTTTGAAGGGCACCGATGGTGCCCTCCTTGCATAAGCCAGTCTACACTGGTTCAGGGATCCCCCCAGCCCTGCTCTGGCGTGAAACTGGACAAAGGAAAGTGGAGTGACCACTCCCCTGATCAGCACCTCCCAAGGGGAGGTGCCCAGAGCTCCTCCAGTGTGTCCCAAACCTCTGCCATCTTGGATGCAGAGGTGTGAGGGCACAGTGGAGACCTCTGAGTGGCCAGTGCCAGCAGGTGACGTCAGAGGCCCCTCCTGGTAGGTGCTTACCTCTCTCTGTAGCCAATCCTCCTCTGAGGGCTATTTAGGGTCTCTCCTGTGGGTTTCTCATCAGATAACGAATGCAAGAGCTCACCAGAGTTCCTCTGCACTTCCCTCTTTGACTTCTGCCAAGGATCGACCGCTGACTGCTCCAGGACGCCTGCAAAACTGCAACAAAGTAGTAAGAAGACTACCAGCAACATTGTAGCGCCTCATCCTGCCGGATTTCTCGACTGTTTCCTGGTGGTGCATGCTCTGAGGGCTGTCTGCCTTCACCCTGCACTGGAAGCCAAGAAGAAATCTCCTGTGGGTCGACGGAATCTTCCCCCTGCCAACGCAGGCACCAAACTTCTGCATCACCGGTCCTCTGGGTCCCCTCTAATCTTGACGAGCCTGGTCCCTGGAACACAGGAGCTAGATACAAGTGTCGCCGACAGTTCTGTGACCCTTCTGTCCAAATTTGGTGGAGGTAAGTCCTTGCCTCCCCACGCCAGACAGTAATCCTGTGTACTGCGTGAACTGCAGCTGCTAGCACTTCTGTGCACTTTTGCAAGACTTCCCTTGTGCACAGCCTAGCCCAGGTCCCCAGCACTCCATCCTGCATTGCCCAACTCGCTGAGTTGGACTTCGACTTCGTGGGACTGCCTTTTGTTGTGCTGAGATGACCGCCATGCTCAGATCTTCTGAATGCCTGTCCAGGTACTTCTGCGGGTGCTGCCTGCTTCTACGTGGACTCTCTGTGTTGCTGAGTGCCCCCTCTGTCTCCTCCTCCAAGGGGTGATCTCCTGGTCCTTCCTGGGTGCTGGCAGCACCCAAAACCTTGAACCGCAACTCTTGCAGCTAGCAAGGCTTGTTTGGGGTCTTTCTGCGTGGAAATAACTCTGCGTCCTCCAGCACACCGTGGGACATCTTCTGACCAAAGGAGAAGTTCCTGGCTCCTTCCGTTGTTGCAGAATCTTTGCTTCTTCCAGCCCAAGGCAGCCCTTTTGCACCTTCATCCAGGGTTTAGTGGGCTCATGCCCCCACTGGACTCTTGTGTGACTCTTGGACTTGGTCCCCTTCCTTTACAGGTCCTCAGGTCCAGGAATCCGTCTTCAGTGCAGTGCAGTCAGTTGTTGTCTTTGCAGAATCCCCTAACTCAACTTTACTGTCTTTCTGGGGTAGGCAGGTAACTTTACTCCTACTTTTCAGGGTCTTGGTGTGGGGTATCTTGGACACCCCTAGTGTTTTCTTACACTCACAGTGACCCTCTACACACTACACTAGGCCTGGGGTCCATTCGTGGTTCGCATTCCACTTTTGGAGTATATGGTTTGTGTTGCCCATAGGCCTATTGTCCCCTTTTGCATTATATTGTGTTCTACAGTGTTTGCACTACTTTTCTAACTGTTTACTGATTTTGGTTTGTGTGTATATTTTGTGTATTTTACTTACCTCCTAAGGGAGTATATCCTCTGAGATAATTTTGGCATATTGTCACTAAAATAAAGTACCTTTATTTTTGGTAACTCTGAGAATTGTGTTTCTTATGATATAGTGCTATATAAGTGGTATTGTGGGAGGTTTACATGTCTCCTAGTTCAGCCTAAGCTGCTCTGCTATAGCTAACTCTATCAGCCTAAACTGCTAGAACACTACTAATCTACTAATAAGGGATAACTGGACCTGGCACAAGGTGTACGTACCACAAGGTACCCACTATAAGCCAGGCCAGCCTCCTACAATCGGGTACTGTATCTTCTGAGCGGTCATCTCGGAAGGTTGTGACCCTTGATTCCAGAATGTCAGCGTAGTCATTCCCCGTTTCTGCACTCTCCTCCTCAGGGAGCGGTGTGGAGCTGTCTTCTTCCGTCCCACAGTCTTCCGATCGATACCGTTTGAAGAACGAGATATTCCTAGTCACCTGCTCATGATCTTTGACTGCAGTGACCATAGTGCCTCTAATCCTCAGCACAGTCCATGGCATCGGTTCAAAAGGGAGTCTAAACTTCCCACCAGGGCATCTGTTTTTTATCAACACTTGGTCGCCTACTTGAATGGGTGACTGTCTCACCTTCCTCTTTCTAGACATGTGGTCATTGGCAGATCCCCGCTGACGATGTCTCTCACTTGCTTGCTCCTGCAGTGGCATCGGAACATCCCTCTCCGGGAGGGTGTCCACCACTTGTCGGTTCATACACAACACACGAGGCTATTTTGGTGGTCGTGTGAGGGGTGAGTTCGTATTCTCTCAAAAATGCATACAGGGCAAGTCTATGTTGTGTGTCTTTGCCACCGCGATTCTCAAAACTTTATTTAAGGTTCTCATGAAACGCTCAGCATCACCATTGGCTTGAGGCCAGCAGGGTGTGATCTTCCGATGGGCAATCCCACGTATGGCCAGGTGCTCCTCAAATTCCTGGCTGGAAAACGGGGGATCATTGTCCGTTCTGAGTTCTTGTTTTATGAAATGAGTGGCCATTATCTTCTCTACCCGCGGGATGAGTTGTCCAGCTGTGGTTGTGTCTAGTATTTCCACCTCAGGATATTTGGAGAGGTCATCTATGACGACCAGCATGTGTCTGCCATCCAGTAGGGCACCCAAGTCAGCACTGGCCCGACACCAGAATTTGGAAGGGATTGGCTCTGTGAATATGGGCACTGGGGGTTCTGGTGGACCTACCACCTGGCACAGATGACAGTGTCGCACTACCTCCTCCACTTGCTGATCCAGCCCGGGGAACCAGACCTTGCAGCGGAGCCGGGCCTTCGTCTTGACCACCCCTTGGTAAGCTGCATGCGCCAGATTCACCACGCATGACTGCAGAGACGGAGGAACCACCAGTCGCAGGCCCCAAAGCAAACACCCTTCTGATGACATGATGTAGAGTGGTCAGAGTGTGTCTCGCCTCTTCTGTTCGTCTTGACAGATTGTGTACCATCTCATGCCACCTATCTGTGCGGACCACCTTCATTGTTAGTTGTATGCATTCATCTCCCTGTGCGTCCTCCATGAACTCCTGCATTGACACCAGTAACGGTCGTGATCGGTCTGTCACCAACCATGCAAGGTCTTTCACGGCCTCGGCTTCCACTTCCTCCTGAGCTGATGAGGATCGGGCGTGCCGTGACAGGTAGACTGCCGGGTTCTGGGATCCCGGTCAATACACCACGTGGAACTGATAATCTTGCAATTGCAGGACCCACTTCTTGATCTGGGGAGGCGAAGTAGATATGGATCTGCTGAAAAGTAGTACCAGGGGTTTGTGGTCCATTACCCCCGTTAACGGCTGACCATAGAGTTAGATGTGAAAATGGCGGCAGCCCCAGTGGACCGCTATGGCCTCCTTTTCGATGTGGGAGTACCGTTGTTCCATCGCTGTCAGAGCTCTACTGGCATAGGCCACGGGTACCCAGTCCCCTTGCTCACTGTGTTGAGATCGGATGGCCCCTAGTCCTACTGGACTCGCATCCACCGCTAGCTCTGATTCCTTTGCGGGATCAAAGTACCTCAAGGTTGTCTGGTCAGACAGAGCATTCCTGGTAGCGCAGAAAGCCTTCTCTTGTACAGGTCCCCATTCCCAAGTAGAGTTAGCTTATGTCAGTTCTCGGAGGGGCACCGTTAATGACGCAAGATTGTGAATGAATCGGCCGCAATACGTGACCGTGCCCAGAAAACTTCTTACACCGGTGACCAATGTGGGGGCAGGCACTGCCTTGATGTCCTGTACCTTCTCCGGATCGGGCATTACTCCCTTGTCCGAAAAGTGATATCCAAAAAAGGCAATGTGATGTTGTAGAAACGCACACCTTTCTCGATGCAACGTTAAGCCATTCTCTTGGAGTCCCTTGAAGGTGGCTTGAAGTATCTCCAGGTGTTCCTCGATGGTCAGGGCGTGTACCAGTATATCATCGCTCATGTTGATGACGCCTTCCAGTCCGGAAAGTACCCCTGTATCGTGTCCTGAAATACCTCAGCAGCACTGGAAATACCGAAACGGAGGCGAGTGTACCTCCGGAGCCCTACGTGGGTGGAGAAGGTGGTGATGGCTTTGGATTCAGTGTCGAGCAGGAGTTGGTGGTATCCCGACCTGAGGTCCATTTTTGAGAACCACATCGAGCCACTCACTTTCGCCACTATGTTGTCAATAGTTGGGGTCAGATGGCGCTCACGAGGAATGGCAGCATTGGGTAGCCTCATATTGACGCAGATCCACACCTCCCCCGGTTGTTTGGGCTTCAGTGTGACCACAATGAGTGAGCCCCATGGAGCGGGTCCTTCCACTCGCTCAATTATGCCAGCGGCTTCGAGTTTGCTGAGGTCCTCTTCTACCTTGGGCCGCAGATGGAACGTGACTCTGCGATGTTTTAGGGTGATAGGCTGTATAGATTTGTCAATATGAAGGTGGACTTGTCTATCTTTCATACATCCGATTCCTTGGAACAGTTGGGAATGTCGAGCTATGAGCCCTTCCACACTCTCTTGGTGCTCACTGAACGCAAAGGACACCAGGCCCAGCTTCTCGGCTGTCTTGCAACTTAGTAACATGCCAGCGCCTGTTTTTGTGACATAGATATTGGTACTAACCATCTGACCCTCGTGGGTGATGTCCGTTGTGAACACACCTGCCAGCGGAAGTGGGGTCGATGACCCAAACGCCAACACTCTGGTGGTGGTGGTGGTGGTGCGAGGTCTCTGTTTCAGCTGTAGCATATTCATGGCCTGGAGGGCCATGATGTTGCTAGAGGCCCCCGTGTCTATCAGGGCAACTACCGGTTTTCCTCCCACCTGTATGTTGCATTTTGGAATACGTTTCCGGAGGCTCCCGCCAGGATGCATGGCATGGATTACATGTACAGTGCCCTCTGACTCATCATCATCCATATCTCCTTCCGGGTCATCAGGTGTGTGGATCTGCGCCGCCTGCCTGGTCTTTGGATGCTGCCTGCCTGGTCTTTGGATGTTTATATATTTTGGTGGAGGTGGAGCTGTAGACCTTGGCAAAATGGTTTGATTTGTTGCAGTTCATACACCGTTTGCCTTGGGCCGGATATTATCCTTGGTGGGGACAGGATCCTCCACGTGTAGCAGTTCCTGTTCGGTGTATTCGTCGTCTGTTTTGATCTGCGTCTCTCCGCGTGTGCAGTAGCAATTGCATTCACTGGTTCCCCCTTGACCGTTTTTTGCAGGGCCGCCTCCATATGAGCAGCACGCACCTTCGACAGCTCCTTGGATCTCCCTAGTGTGAGCATGTTCGCCATTGACATGCCCGGCACTTGTAGAATGTTTTCCCTCAGTTTTACAGAGTAACACCCCTGGATGAATTGTGCTCAAAGCTCGTCCTCCACATCTGGCAGGGTGCAGTTGCTCGCCAGATCCCGGAGTCTCGCATAGAAGGCGCCCACTGATTCCTCTGGGAGTTGTTGAGCCTGGCGCAGGAGGAATCTCTCGTAGTCCGGGTTGTCTACTGGCTCAAAATGAGCAGTGAGAGTCTTCTTCAGAGACTGGTACGTGAAAGGTGGTCCTTCCTCATTGACAGATTTGCTGATTTTTTTGGATGACCGCCCCTCCCAGTTGTAGGAGCATGGGGCGGCGATGATCATTGTCCAGCGTGATGGCCATAAAGTAGGTCTCCAATCTGTCGACCCACTCCTTCCACCTAGCCGCCTAGGCCAATGGAGAGCCGTCAATTAAGAAGGGTTCCGGCGCTGGCATTGCTCTGCGTAAGCACAATAGGTGCCCTCACCCTGGAATTCGTCTACTGATGTACCTTCACTGGGCGTTGTTGTCACCTTGCGATGTGGCTTGTGTTATGGTCCCTTCATTTGTCTCTTTTCCACAGTTTATGTCTCTCTTTTTTTCTTCTTATTATTAGTTTAAGGCGTCATGGGTTCTGGGGAGTGGAGTTCCCCCTCTGAAGGATCATTCAGGCTGGCCAGTACCTGACAAGAGATGTGTCCCTCGCAGGATAGCCAGGGATAGCAGCAACTGGATTATCCCCGATGGGCTGCAGCCATGGAGCGCGCGTAGCCCCGTGGTAGGGGTAGCAAGAACCTTCTGGTGGAGGAGCAGAATGGATCCACTGCTCCTCACGGCCACAGTATGTTGTTCGCCCGACTGCACGAGGGGGTCCGTCCTCATCGCCAAGTTGTTGTGTGCCCCAGGGCACTAGAGTGCCGGGTGTGCAGTGCAAAAGAAAACACGAGACACAGTGTTTTGGTGTGCTTTGAAAAACTGCCCCGTGAACCTCGCGGCTCTCCCTTTATTTAGCGCGCGCCTTACATTAGGTGCGAACCATGTCACGGCCAAATGGAGGGGGTCTGCCTTCACAGACCAGGCAGAAATCCCTCTCGAATGGAGCATTTCCGCTCCAACACAACAAACAGGACTACTAGTGTAAAATGCAAAAGGAAAAACACTGAATTCTACATATTTCTTTAAAAATAGAAATTAGTCTTATGCTTTAAAATGTTATATTTATGATTCAAAATGTTTCTTTCAGCCTGTGATTGCATGTTTTGAGGGTTACAACTTTGGACTTGTTTTGGGGTAGGGCTGGTTCATGTTGGGCTTGCTTTGGGCTGGTAGTTGAACATCTTTGGGCTTCAGAAGGCTTTGACAATCTGCCAGCACTGCTCCTGTCACACACAGGCTGTGAGGGAGGTGGGCTGCAGGGGGGAGGAGCTGGGGGGGCGTGAATATTTGTTTATCTGCGCCTCAGTTGTCACCCGTCTTACTCCTGCTCATTGTCACGTTCTATCGCTGTTAATGCTCTAAACATGAATGATTTGTGTGAGTAAAACGTCATCCTTCCTTCACCACTTGTGTTGCTACTCGGAGGCTGTGACATGAAGCAAATACAGCATTAGATGAGGAAGTGACGCAAACTCGACAGAAGTGGGGCGTTGTCCCGCCCGCCCCGCGCTTGCTCTGTTATTGGTTCCCCCTCTGTTCCTGTTCACCTGCAGTTTGTTGCAGTCTTGTCTTTACCCCTCTCCACCACCCCCCACCCCCCTCTGCTTTTCTCACTCTTTGGAGTTATTTCCTTATTGTCTCTTTGCTCCTCGTTTCCTTCCTCATTAGTAAAATTATCTGGAACAGTTGTGTAATGGGGGGGCCGTGTGCACAGCAATGGTAGCCCCCCCTCCCAGGAATCCTCATTCGGCGTCACGTTCATTCTTTTTTGTGTGTTTTTTTTTACACGTCAGCGTCAGGTCTCTGTCTCGGTTGTGTGTGATTGTTTCACTCACACATACAAACTTCATCAACACATGAGGACTGACACCGTTGTCACCACAGAGGACACTTCTCAGAGACGCTGAGCCCAGACTTGCTTCTATGTGCTCCCATATGGTCTAGCGGTTAGGGTTCCTGGTTTTCACCCAGGTGGCCCGGGTTTGACTCCCAGTATGGGAATGTTCATTTTTTATACACTTGGCTATTAATCCTATTTTTTAATGCAATTGCTGTCATACATTTCTGTGACATAGATTAAAGAACGGAGGCTATCACTTAAGCATTCCATAATATTTTGCTTTAACTGAGGTGCAGATGAGATCCGTGGCCTGCGAAGGTGCCCGTCATTTTAAAGGACCCTTTGGACATGAACCCGCTGCTGCCAAGGGCTGTTAGGGGGGGCAGTCACCCCTTCTGTCAAAAAACCTATAACCTTCACTCTCTGTGCGAAACGGCGCAGCTTAACGTTTTGTATTAATTTATACTAACGAAAGTTGTTAAAATATGTTTTTAAAAACACCTTGCCTGATATTTCTCGCACGGGTCTATGCTTTTACAGCTGGTTTACAGAAACATTGTCTGATCATTGAGTGAGTAAATCGTTTATCACTACCTAGTGATGTTCTCCACATTTCACGTCAATGTGAATTTTATCTAACTTTATTTCCGAGGGTGTCTTCAGTTACATTGTATCTGATAGAATCAAGTTGTGAGCTCAGAAAATGTGTTTAGAGTAGAGTGGCTTAAAGTGGAGTGGCACAATGTGGCGTGGAGTGGAGTAGTTTGGAGAGACAGAGTGTAGTCTAGAAGAGTTGTTTAAAGTGTTGTGGAGTGGCATGGAGTGCCGTAGAATGGCAGGGAGTGGTGCATAGTGATGTGGAGAAGCGTAGAGTGGAGTAGCGTAGAGTGGCATAGAGTAGTGTGGTGTAGCGCAGGGTGGCGGTAAAGCAGAGTGGGAAGAGTTTAGTGGTGTAGAGAGAAGCAGAGTGCCAGAGAGTTGTGTAGAGTGGCATGGAGTGGAGTGGCAGAGAGTGGAGTGACATAGCATTGTGTAGAGTGACGTGGTGGCGTGGAGTGACGTAAAGTGGAGTGGAGTGGCATAGGCTGGAGTAGAGATGTACAAAGCGGTGCAGAGTGGCGTAGAGTAGTGGCGTGGAGTAGTGTATAGTGGCAGAGAGTGGAGTGGGGTAGAGTGGAGTAGAGTAGCATGGCGTAGGCTAGCATGGAGTGGCATAGAGTGGCGTGTAGCAGCATGGAGTGGCATAGAGTGCAGTGGCGTAGCCTGACGTTGAGAGATATAAAATGGAGTAGAGTGGCACTGAGCAGTCTAGAGTGGTGTAGGGTGGAGTCAATCAATCAAACTGTCAGGCACTTGTAAAACACAGCTTAGCACCCACAGGGTCTCAAGGCGTTGCTGTGGGTGTGTTGATCAGTCGACCAGAGAGGTCTTGAAATCTTTCACAAACTGCTTCAGCGAGACGGCCTGTCTGAGGTTGTGAGGGAGTGTGTCCATGGAGTGGCATGGAGTAGCATGGAGAGGTATAGAGGCATTGATTAGAGTAGCGTAGAGTGTAGTGGAGTTGGGAAGAGTAGAGAGTCATGGTGTGGCCTAGAGTGGTATAAAGAGGTATGGAGAAGCCTAGAGTAGACTTATGTGGATGAAAGTGGTGTAGAGTAGAGTGGAGATGTGTAGAGCTGAGTGGAGTACAGTTGCATAAAGTGGAGTGGCATAATGTGGATTGGCGTGCCATAGAGTTGTGTAGCGCAGTGTGGAGTGGTGTCGAGTAGATTGGCACAACGTGGGGTGGCATAGACTAGGTTGGTGTAGCATGGAGTGGAGTAGAATGGTACAGAGTGGTGTAGAGTAGAGTGGCATAGAGTGGAATGGAGTGGCAAAGAGTAAAGAGGAGTGGAGTGGCAAAGAGTAGAGAGTAGAGTTGAGTGGTGTGTAGTAGAGGGGAGAGGTTTAGACTAGAGTGGCATAGGGTGATGTGGTATTGAGTGGAGTGGCGTAGAGTGGAGAGGAGTGGCGTAGAGTGGCATAGAGTAGTACAGTTGTGGGTGTGAACTGCTAAAAGGCAGTAATAAAATAGGCATGTACTGGCAAGAATCATTAACATGTAAATGTGTTATTAACATGGCATTTATACATTATAGCAGCTTAATCCAACCCACGCAAAATGTAATTTTATTTCAGTTGTATAACTAAGTCAACAGAGGCAGGCGCAGACAAAGCAGCAAGAGAACTGGAAACAGAGGAAGTGTCCTGAAACGTGTACCTCAATCATAACGTGATCAGCGGATGGACAGTGATTAAGGTGGATCAATCTGTGCTTGGTTCATGCTCCACAAACAGAAAAGGAAGTGACGCCCGGCACACACGGACCAATTAGGATGCAGCAAAGAAGTGACAATGAAGCCAATGAATGTGCGCAATGGGTCGTCTCCATGTCCTTCATTGTAAACAATACTCCTCGCCAGCAAGAGCACATGGAGCGCATGCACCGTCGCAGGTGAGAACTGAAAACTGCTCTGTTATTAATACCTTGGTACTGGAACATGATATAGATACTGGTTGCCTTATCGAATGTCAGATGATGATTGTGGCTCCGCGATTAAGGATCTGTTTCCTCTTGGCTACTCAGCACTTTATGCCCATTGGGCTGTTTAAATTGTGGAGGGGCTTGCTCTCATTGTGAAAAACGATTAGAAACATTGTATATTCTAATATTCACCTAAATCTTAAAATCTTATTGGCCAGAATTTCTGACCTACCCCACTCTGATGAGAATTTGCTGTAATACACCGCCTCCCTCCCTGTACCGTCTCCCTCACATGCCCTCTTGGCTACTGCCTTGTCTCAGCTCAGTTGAGACAAGCCCACAGACACTTTCAATGAAAAATAAGGACCATCTTTTCTCCTGTTAATTTAAGTAGGAGTTATTTTGCCCTCTAACGTATATAGGGTTATCCTCTATACATTATCTGCTCTGATTTCTCTTTCTGATAGTCCTTTTCCCCTAATCGCTGTTCAGATCCTGCTCATCAGGGAGGGCACACCCTGGATTGTGTCTGTACGAAAAATTGTAAGCTGTGTGTTGAGCCCCCTACGTGGCCGAGTTGGTCGGACCATTCACTCCTTGTCTTTTAAGTTACTCAGGGGCAGGTCCACCCTTGGTCAGATCTTTCTAAATCTGATACCTCTAAAAATTTTAGATAGGGTAAACTGCTAAATGATCCTAATTTTACCAAACAGCCACAGAACTCCACCCCTATTTTATCAGGCAACACTTCGGATAACATTGCATCTTTTAATAAATGGATCCTACGGACAGCTTCTAATCTGTCACTGATAATCTCAGAGAGAAGATCATCCAAATCTGCCCACTCAGCCCCCTGGTTTAATTCAATATTGAAAGAGCAACTTCTACACTGCAAGCAGCTTAAAAGAAAATGGTGTATGGCTTATGATTTAGAAGATCTGGTGCAATTTAGAGTAGCACAAACATTTTATCACAAACAGATCAAAGTTAGCAAAAAAAGGCTTACTATGCCAACTTAGTTGAGGAGGCCCACAATGACCACAAATTCATTTTTGGAATTTCAAATATCTTCTAAAAACCTTTAGCCTCCACGAGGCAGATCCCCCGTCCTAATCTTTTTGTAATCAGATTTCTTCTTATTTTGTAGACAAGATACAGGCTATTAAAAAGGATTTTAAGATTGATATGTATACCTCTTTTAGCATAGGATTAGACACTCCTTTAAATACTGAAACTGAGAACTTGGAATCTTTTCCGGAAATTTTGCTTGCTCAGTCTCATCAGGCGAATTTAACTTGTAATTCAGGATCTTCGAAAGACCCGTGCACCACCCCATGTCTACATAAGATTGTGGAATTAGTCAAACCTTTTATATATCATATATTGAATTATTCCTTGAGATCAGCAGAAGTCTCTATGGAATGGAAAATGATGATGGTTAAACCCCTAAGGAAGAAGGCTCATCTAGATCCTACCAGGTTTGCCAATTTACTTCCTATTTCCCTGTTACCTGTTATGGGTAAAATCACTGAAAAGCTAGTGAATACTCAGTTGATGACCTTCATAGAGAACTAATGTATTGCATTCTCTGCAATCAGGTTTTCAGCCTAACAATTCCACGAAGTCCGCTTGGGTAGAAGTAGATGATACCTTAAGACTGGCTTTGGATGCTGGAAACAATGCTGCATTGATCTTATTAGATCTATCTGCAGCATTTGACACCATCTTGCATGAGATCCTTTTACAGGGTGTCAGAGAATGTGGAATTTTGGGCCAGGCCTTTTTCTGGCTAAAGTCATTCCATAGTAATAGAAACCAGACTGTTAAACTAGGACCATACTTTTCTGAAGAATCTATTATCACATCTGGGGTCCTGTAGGGATCTTCCTTGAGCGCCCTATGGCTGGCAAGCATCACCTCTTTAGGTGTGAGTTTGCTAACAACAAACATAGAGTGGGTCTTGGATAAACCCCTTTCATGCATTGGCTTCCTCCAAACAGCCTCTTTCAAACATTGGCTTTGGCCTTTTCAATCACGTCGTGATGCAGCTTATTGGAGTACTGGATCCTCAGCTAATGCTGTTGGTTGTTTGTGTGTATCCCTCCACGTCCACTTGAATGCACTTGAGAGCATGCATTGAACTGCAGAAGGGACTACTTTGAAACTATAACAGTCACTTATAACTTCTACTGACACACACCCATGTGTCTCGCTCTATTGTGTTGATGCTGTGTTAGAACATTAAACACACAGCTATGTGCTTTGATAATAGTTGTTGATTTGTTAGCTGCGAGTAAGCAGGCAGCCATCATTGTGGTCAACTGGTAAATAGGGTGAGTCCCTCACAGCTGGGACCAAGTGCCAATGATGGCTGCACTCCCATACCTGTTGTGTCCAGCCGCTGAGGTTCCTCTCTATAGCAAACGGAGGTTAACACGGGCACTATTCAAACCTGAAGTGAAAGTGAGTTTATGCAGTGCAGCAATGAGGGTGATATAAGTAGTGCTTTGTTGGTGGAAACCATGTGAAGTGCTTCTGTGAGGATCACTATGTGCAGTGCATAAGTGATGGACCACTGCAGCACTACAATGAGTAATGTGCACTGCATTTTATTTCATACCACCCAGGGCACAACTCCTAAAAAAACATAAGTGGGGGGACGAACCAAGTTAGGCAGTATGTAAGTGACCTCCTGGCATGTGACATCACACATGGCATCAAAGAAACTGACATCACAGAATGTTGCACCAAAACACATAACCTCAAAAGAAGTGTCGTCACAAGAAGCATGTCAGACCTATAACCTTGAGGGTGGTCTTCCCCTAAACCTTTTAGCTACTTACTTACAGTTTTTGCTGAAATACGTTTTTGCTGGTCTGCATACTCTGTACACTTTGCCAATGCAAACCAGTGCTGAAGTGCTTGTGCTCACTCCCCTAAACATGGTTTGATTGGCATGTACCTAATTGGCACATTTATTTTACTTTTAAAATTTAACCAGGGACTGGAAATTAAGGGCCTCATTACGACCCTGGCGGATGGGGGAGAAGTGGCGGTAATACCGTCAACAGGCTGGCAGAAAAAAAATTGAATTATGACCATGGCGGTTACCACCATGGCCATCCGCCACTTCTCCACTCCGACCGCTGGGCTGGAGATGTCGGTCTGCAGCCCGGCGGCCGTCACCAGACCGCCGGCGGTATCAGGACCCTGCATACCGCCATGGATTTCCGGTGGTTTGGAACCGCCACGAAATCCATGGCGGTAGGCACTATCAGTGCCAGGGAATTCCTTCACTTGCACTGATAGGGGTCTCCCCCACCCCGAGTCCCCCCCCACAACCCCAACCCCCCTCCCACGCCCCAAAGGTGGCAGGACCCCCCTCTCCACCCCCAACATTAACACACCCTCCCCTCCCAACCCTCACCCCCAACATTAACACACACACCCCCTACACGCAAACATACACTACAACAACACATACCCGCACACATACAAACAGACATGCAAACAGACTGACCTGCACACATTTTCCAGACACACAACACCCCCCGCATGCATACACGCACTCACACACTCCCTCTACATACTCACACACACACCCCCATGCACACACACAACACACAACACCCACCCACCCCCTCCCCTAATGGACGATCACCTTACCTTGTCCGGTGATCCTCCAGGAGGGGACGGGATCCATGGGGGCTGCTCCGCCGCCAGCTCCCCATCACCAGAACACCGCCACACCGAATCCTGAGTTGGGATTCGGTGGGCGGTGTTCTGATGACGTGGCGGTGGAGATGGAGCAGCCTCCACTTCCCCGCCGACCGCCAGTATGGCTGCTGGGGGCTCTCCATACGAAAAAGGATGGAGGGCTGCCAGCAGTCATGATTCACTGTGCGGAAAACCACCTGCACTGGTGGTCTTCAGCACAGCGGTACCTCGACGGTCTTGGAAAAAGACCGCCGAGGTTGAAATGAGGGCCTATATGCTGCCAGCGGGCCTGCAGTGTCGTGAGAACCTCCAGGAGTCAGATTGGTCACTTCTGTTTTAGCTTAGTGTTATATCCATGTCTCTCTTTTGGAATGTTAGTATGTTGTGTAAGAATGTTAGTGGGTTGGATTGTTGTGGAGATTCCAGGGGAATGTGAGGACTGAGAGGACAGTTGTGGTGAGAGACAGAGGTTGGGATGCTTTTCCCCATTGAAACCTATCTATTCTGCAATAAAAGAAGAGACTTGGACTACAACCTCGATTCTTGGCGTTCATTTGGATATCCGCGATCGCTTTGTAACACTGGCAACGAGGGGCTTACCTACGTGACTCGCAGAAGTATCCTGACTTCACTTTGTGTTTTCACTAGAGTGCGCAGTACTTCTGTTGGACTCTCACGCCGTGAGTTTGCCTTGCCACCTTAATTTTCCTTTATTTTTCCTTGTTTGGAGCACTTTTGAACTCTATGCTTTGTAGGTTTTGTTTTGACGGCTGTTGCCGTTTCTTCGGCTCAAGTATCATTCCTTAAGCTCGAGCGTCCTGTTTCCATGGCAACCACCTTATCCTATGGAGTCCAGCGTGAGCGCGCTCACATGTTTCTGCCGTCACCAGTGTCTTGTTCCTGTTATCAGTGCCTGTTTCCAGGCAACCACGCGGGTCTACCCAAAGCTCGTGCGTCTTTGTTCCGGCATGAGCAATCAGTGTAGCCGCGTCATCATTGCATAGCAACGCTTCTGTGGCAACCACGCGGGTCTACAAATAGCTTGTGCGTCTTTGTTCCAGCATGAGCAATCAGTGTAGCCGCGTCATCGTCGCATAGCAACGCTTCCATGGCTTTGGAAACCACTAGAGCGTTGCTTGCTGTGTGCTTCCGTCCTCTGCTCCCAGTTAAGCTTCAGTGTTTCATGGCTTGCCCTGCAGGAGGACCTTACTTTTTTGTGCGTTTGCGGTCATTTTTGACCTGTTTGGAGATTCATTTTTGTTCTTCTCTCAGTAACCAGGATTACTTTGCGCTTTGCCTATTTGCGCATTATCTTAACTTTACGAAGATTTCTGAATATTTTTACTGCAACAGTGGCAACCTGTTCCTTCTCTTTCCTCAGCCTGTTGTGGTTTATCTTACTGCGACAGGCACGCATTCATACCTCATTATTGGTGCTCTACACATCTAAACAAGGACTTGAGACATTTCATAGTTTCTTTGATTTTATTTCTTTTGGTTGTGTTTTTTTTGTTTCCTTTTCCTTTCCTTTTCTTTTGTGTTATTCTCTTCTTTTGGTTAATTCTGATAATGCAGAACGTAGCCGCTCCTCCTTTCTTTCTCTCCACCCCTGGTGAACCTCCCATGAGGTGGGGTAAATGGAAGAAAGTTTTTGAAAGGTATGCCAAAGTTTGCGGAACCTCACTAAGTACTGAAAGGAGAATTACGTTATTACTACAATGTTTAGGTACGGAAGGCCAAGAGGTTTTTGATCATCTCCTTGAAATCCCTGACAGTGAAGCAATTAATCTAAATGAGTATGAAATTTGCATTTGAAAATTAGATTTGCATTATTGACCAAAGGTTAGCACCATATTGGAAAGAAATTATTTCGGTAAAAGATTACAGATTGAAGGGGAATCTGTTGAAAACTCTGTTACTGATTTGAGACATTTGGCCTCCTCATGCAAGTTTGGTTCACCTTTAGATGAAAGAATTTGTGATCAATTTATGCAAGGTTGCAATATTGACAAAGTACGTGATAAGTTGTGGTTGTTGGATGATCCTCATCTGGATGAAGTTGTTTCTCTTGCAAAAAGAATTGAACATTCCTTGAAATGTGTTGAAGTTCTGAGAAAGCATGGTTCTAATGATGTTTCTGTGGTAAAAGACAGGAAATTCAAAAGTCATAAGGATGTCAATAGAGAGGTCCCTCAGAACTCCATTAAAAAGAAAAGATGCTATAGGTGTGGTAAAGAAGGGCATTTTGCTAATGATAAGGCGTGTCCAGCTATTAACAGTTCCTGTTTATTCTGCAAGAAGAAGGCTCATTTTTCGTCTGTGTGTAATCAACGGAAGTCTAAGCAAACTGTGAATTCCATTGATGATCACATGAATGAGAGTAAGAATGGTAGTGATTTTCAGTGTGGTCAGATTGTTTTACAAATATCTGACAATGGCTTTAAGGGCCCTTTGGATTATGTTATGGTGGAAGGGAAAAAGACCATGATGCTCTTTGATTCTGGTGCCAAAATCACTATAGTATCTAATCAATTTTATCAGGAACATCTAAAAGAGAGAATTCAGTTATTGAAACCTGATATCAGACCATGTGCATATGGTGGAGAACCTATAGAGTTACATGGCTATTTTTTAGGCTTGATTGAGTATGGTCAACGCTATGTCTCTGGCAAGATTTATGTTTCGAAAAAGGGTGACAGCATAATTAGTTGGTGGCATCAACAGGATTTGGGAGTCATGCTTGACCCTAACAGTTTCCCCCCATAGTTCCAAAAGAGCAGCTATTTGTTGAGAAGGTGGGGAACACCTTGGCAAGCTCTGATT
Source organism: Pleurodeles waltl (assembly GCF_031143425.1). Classification (NCBI taxonomy): domain Eukaryota; kingdom Metazoa; phylum Chordata; class Amphibia; order Caudata; family Salamandridae; genus Pleurodeles; species Pleurodeles waltl. Next base: position 1,017,805,605 of record NC_090443.1, on the reverse strand, counting down.
TAGTGACATCCCTTCATCGTGATTTTAGTGATCTCTTCAGTGACAAAATAGGTTGTATGCAAGGGTATTCACACAGGATTAAATTGCTTCCTGGTTCTATTCCTTTCTGCAGTAAAGTTTGTAGTGTCCCCTTTCCTGTGAGGAGTAATCTTCAGGCTTAGCTAGAGAAGTTGAAGGATCAAGGGGTGATTAAAGAGGTGGAAGGTATGGAGTGGTTAGCTCCTATTGTAATTGCCAAGAAGACTAATGGCAAAATTAGGTTATGTGTGGATCTTCGTAAGCTCAACAAGTGCGTTGTGGTTGACAGGTATCCCCTTCCTAATATCTCTGAGTTGCTTTCCGTGGTCTCTGGAGCTAAAGTATTTTCTACAATCGATCTCACTTCAGCTTATCACCAAGTTGAGTTAGATGAATTCTGTAGAAACTTTACAGCTTTTATTACCCCATTTGGTACCTTTAGATTTATATGGATACCTTTTGGTCTGATTTCTGCTGCCTCAGTATTTCAAAGAATAATGGAACGTGTTTTGAAAGGCATATGTGGGGTGTGTGTGTATCAGGATGACATTCTGGTTTATGGCAGAGATGCTAATGAACATGTGATGAGCTTAGGAAGGTTATAGGGAAAAATTGTGGAATGTAGTTTGACCATTAAAGCTGAGAAATGCAAGTTTGGAGTTAGTACTATTGATTATTTAGGAAACACCATTACCGGTGAGGGTGTGTTGTCCAAGAAAGAACTAGTTGATACCATTCAATGTTTATCATCTCCTACGTCTAAAGAAGAATTAATGCGATTTTTAGGCATGGCTGAATATTACAGTAAGTTTGTCAGAAATGTTGCTAGTTCTTGTTTTAGTATGAGGTGTTTATTAAAGGAAGGAGTTGAATTTACATGGAACGAGGAATGTGAGAAGGAATTTGTTGATTTGAAGGAATCTCTATCAAAGGCGCCTGCTTGAAAAAACTTCAATCCAAATGCACAATCTATATTGACTACAGTGGCCAGTAGAAAGGGTTTGGGAGCTGTTTTACAACAAGGAGGTCTGGATCCTGAAAACACTATTGCATTCATATCTAGAAGTTTGAAGGGCGCTAAAACCAAGTATTCTGTCATTGAGAGGGAGGCTCTTGCAGTATTCTGGGACATTAGAAAATTGAAAAGTTTCTGTGGGGAGGGTCATTTATTGTAAGATCGGATCACAAACCGTTATGTGAAGTGTTTTGCTCTAAAGGTATTGAATTTGTCTCTAGTAGGATCACAAAATGGATTGTTGGACTGCAAGAGCATGATTTCGTTGTGGAATATGTTCCTGGTCTATACAATCTGTCAGCTGATGTTTTGTCGAGGTTAGTTTAATGAGAAGCTAAGACTCAGGGGGAAGAGTGTCTGAATGATGATTTGGAGTGTTTTGATCATGTGTGAGAGGTTAATTTCGAAATAATCCCAGAAGTGAAATGGCGTGAGGAGACTTTGGCTGATAGTGTATTGATGGAAGTCATCAAGTTGCTACGGGATGGGTGGAAGAATAAACATCAGGGTAGTAGTGAGAGTAGTGGATTGTGGAATGTAAGAAATGAACTAGCGGTTGATCGCAGTCTGCGGCTGAGGGGTACAAGATTGGTCCCTCCCTCAAATGTGAGAATTCACTTGATAAATCAAGCTCATAGCAGTCATATGGGCATTTCAAAGACTAAAGAGAGAATACGTTCCTCTTACTGGTGGCCGGGCATGGATACTCATACTGAGAGAGTGTGAGAGATTGTATACAGTGTGCTGTTAGTGAAAAAGTTATGAACCTAAAGTACAACCCATGGTGATTAGAGATACGCCTAGAGGACCGTGGGAAGACATTGCTTTGGACATTTTAGGACCCATTTATGGTGGGAACATGGCAGAATATGTGATTGCGGTTATTGACATGTTTTCAAGTTGGCCTGAAGTATGTTTTACTAAGAGCATCGAGACTTGTAAGGTGATAGAATTCACGAAAGACTTAATAATTAAAGAAGGCATACCCTCTACTCTACTTACGGATAATGGTTTGCAGTTAGTTTCCGGAGAAATGAATGATTTTTTGAGTGGGTGTGGAATTAAACATAAGCTGTGTGCTTTGTACCACCCCGAATGCAATGGTATGGTTGAACGGTTCAATCCAGTTATCAAGGAAACCATTTCTATTGCTAAAGAGAGTCGGTTGGATTGGAAGGAGGAGGTATTGAAAACAGTTTATGTGAATAGACACATCTCACACTCATCTACAGGTCAAACACCTTTTGCTCTTTTTCGAGGTAGGCGTGGAAATACAATTTTAGAACCTAATTGGGTCAATGATCTCTTGGATTGTAGAGGTAGAGTGGTGGTGAATGATAGTTGGATGCATAAGGAGCGAGTGAAGAGGTTGAAGAGCAAATTTAATTTTGATGAAGCTAACTCTGTGAAGAAGAATGTGATTAATGTTGGTGATTGGGTTTTAATTAAGAATCCTCTTATGAAAAGGAAACTGTCTTTTCCAATGAAGGTTGTGAAACTTTTTACCAATGCCATAAAAACGGATGACAATGGAATATGGAACCTAAATAGGGTAGTCAAGTATTGTGGTGATCCTAGTATTCTGGATAAAGATGGGATGCATAAGAATGACTTTGCTAATTCTTCAAAGGATAAAGATTTGAGAAGATCCAAGGAGAATATCAATAATTTGTCAAGGAGTTTGGTGGTGAGAAGATCGAACAGAACTGTCAAGTTCCCTACGCATCTCAAGGACCATGAACTGATGTGAAGAATTATTGTCATTATTATTATTGTGGGTTTTTTTGTATAAAAGGAGGGAGAGGTGTTATATCCATGTCTCTCTCTTGGAATGTTAGTACGTTGTGTAAGAATGTTAGTGGGTTGGATTGTTGTGGAGATTCCAGGAGAATGTGAGGACTGAGAGGACGGTTGCTGTGAGAGACAGAGGTTGGGATGCTTTTCCCCCTTGAAACCTATATATTCCGCAATAAAAGAAGAGACTTGGACTACAACCTCGATTCTTGGCGTTCATTTGGATATCCGCGATCGCTTTGTAACACTTAGTTTTAAAGTTATTGTTTTATTCACATTTTACTCATGCTGCTTTTAGCGATGGTTTTTACATACTTTTACCAGCTTTCTTTTATTCTGGGAAAGCGAGGAACACACTGCTCTTGTTCTTCGCCTTTGCACAACATATAATCAGTACTTTCTCTCCAAGGCTAAGGAACACAGTACATTGTATGCTATTCTGTGTTGCCTGCTCAGGAGACCGCTTCTGTCACCTAGACACAGCATTGCATCAGAACTGTACTTCCAACCTAGTATAGTTTATTATGTAAACGGTGCAGGGACCCAGGGTGGGCAAAGCATTACCTACCATCCATTGGCATTGTTATCTCTCTTTTTTGTTGCCTTCTAATCCTGTGGTGCATGGACCAGGTACAGATTTATTTATTTTAATTAGTGTCCGTCCGCTGCTTGGGCTATGATTGAGGTATAATTTTTCCTTTTTTTTCTGTTTTATATACCACACACTCATCTGACCCAAAGGTATTGTAGCTCTTCCAATGAGCACCTGTAACAACATATAAATTTGCATTCATTTCTTTAGGCACAGGAAGATGACGTGATTTGGCCAGAGTCACAGGTTGTGAGGCGATGCCTAGACTCCAACCGGTTTCTCAGTTCCAAAATCGGGAGCTCTGGCTGTAACACCAAATACTCCTTCCCACTCCTCCATTTTGCTTCCAGCACCTCATTCAAGGGAAACAGAGGCAGGAATATACACACCTGCAGGTGAAGGAGGCTTCTAATTGTTTATTCTCTGTCAGATTTTGTTGTATTTTAGGTGCTGTACTTGCTAAATATTTTGTTGATAAACAAAAACTTTAAAAGAGGCTTAGAAACTGCCCCTTACTTACCTGAACTTACTATTGGTTTGGGCCAACGTCGCTCTAATTTACTTGCTTCTGATTGACCATCACATCTGCATGTCATCTGCTTCACTTCCTGCTGTCTTCTTTGCCGTTCATGCCGTCATGTTGCCTCAGGACCAAGTACTCCTCCCGGTGACTTGCCATTGGACCCTGGCCAGTGTCTTTCCTCTGGCTACGATGCTGACGGTACTTCTGTTTTTTCTTCCTGCATTCTATCTTATTTCTTCACTGACGTATTCTTTCTTCTTAACGGTGTGCCGTCTTCTTTCTTCACTGCATGGCGTCTTCTTTCTTCACTGCATGGCGTCTTCTTTCTTCACTGCATGCCATCTTCCTTCTTCGCCACATGCTGTCTTCTCTGTCTTCTTTCTTCGCTGACGTCTTCTCTCTTTGCTGCCCTCTTCTTTCTTCTTAACAGTACACTGTCTTCTTTCTTCACTGCATGGCATCTTCTTTCTTCACTGCATGCTGTCTTCCTTCTTCGCCATTTGCCATCTTCTCTGTCTTCTTTCTTCATTGGCGTCTTCTTTCTTCTGCGCCACATGTTATCTTCTTTCTTCTCTGCATGCCGTCTTCTTTCTTTGCTGCATGGCATCTTCCTTCTTCACCGCATGCCATCTTCTTTGTCTTCTTTCTTCTCTGCCATCTTCTTTCTTCTTCACCGCATGCCATCTTGTCTGTCTTCTTACTTCGCTGCCTTCTTCTTTCTTCTTCACTGCATGTGGTCTACTCTGCCTTCTTTCTTCGCTGCCGTCTTCTTTCTTCTTCACAGCATGCGGTCTTCTCTGTCTTCTTTCTTAGTTGCTGTCTTCTTCTTCACCACATATCGTCTTCTCTGTCTTTTTTCTTTGCTGCCATCTTCTTTCTCCTTCACTGCATGCCGTCCTCTTTCTTTGCTGCCACCTTCTGTTTTCTTTCTTCATTGCCGTCTCTTTTCTTCTTCAGCGCATGCCGTGTTCTTTCATCACTGTCTTCTTTGGTGGCTGAGGAAGCTGACTTTCTAGATAGTGAACTAAAATGAAGTACACTGTGCAGAGAGTCCAGTGGGTGCCCAAAGATGCGCAGAGGTGACAATAGACAGGTGTAGAGCTCTATTTGTGGTAGTGTGGGGAAGCAGCTAGGCTTATCAAAGAGTTGTGTTAAGTATTTGTTGTACTCACAGAGCCAACAAATGAGACACACCCTCAAAGAATAAATCCGAGACCAATTTAGAAAAATAACAGTTACTTTTATATGTGCTTTGAACCCAAGAACTTTGTTACAAGGTCAGCAGTTTTAAAGAAAATAATACTTTGTTGTTTCAGAAATCAACGCACTACAATTTTCAGAGTCTTCAATGTTAGACAACATCTGCAAAACAAGACCTTGGACTCCAGTCTACCTTTCACTTCATCAATATACTATCAGGGATATTTATCCCTGTCACACCATTGGACTATATACTCTGTGTGCTGTGGCCATCTTTTTCATGTTAGACTATGGAAGGAAAACAAGAATGCAGTTTCTCAGGTAAGTACACAGATTACCACCCCACTCCTCAGTGTTTCAGGCTAGCAGCGGGAAAGGTCCAGGTTGGTCCCAAGTGTGCACCCACAACGGGACGGGGGCTGGGCTGAGAATCGGTGCTCAATGTTAGTCAATGGATACTGGGGGGGACTGAAGATGCGCTGCTCCCCGGTAAGTACAGGCGGTATCAGAGGTTGGTCTCCAAGGGATGAGGCAAGCACAGGGAGGGCCACAAGGCAGCACCAAACGTACACCCTCAGCAGTACAGGGGCCACTGAATGCAGTGTGCCAACACAGTGTTGGGTGCCCAATGCTGTCCAATGGAGTTTGGGGGTATCTGTTGCAGCGCTGCTTACAGGTGAGTAGAGCAGGGTCTGAGGTGGATCTCCTTTGGTTGAAGCAAGGACTAGGGGGCCACAAGACAGCACCAAACTTACACAGGCACAGGGCGGCCGGGTGCAGAGTGCCAACACAGCCTCGGGCTCCCAATGTTAGTCAATGCAGGAGATCACTTTCAGAAACGGGCTGCAGGCTCTGGCCAGGGGGCCAGGAGAGGTCACCCCACAGCTGCCCAGGTAAGTTAAGATGTCAGGAATTGTAGGGACACCAAAGGTCTAGCACTCCAAGGCCCAGAGGCTCTGGGTGCAAGGGTTTCTTTTGGCATCAGAACCAGCTGACCGTACAGGTCGTGGTCAAGGGGAGCCTTGGATTTAGGCTGCAGGCACTGCTGTGAAATTCCGCCATGGGTCAGTCCATGATGGACTCTAGGTCATAAGTGCTGGAGAACCTTCACTGGACTGGTGTGCCACTTGGATTCAGGCCGTGGGTGTCGGGTGCAGAGGTGGGTCCAGGCGGCGATACTGGGGCTCCTCAGGCAGACTTCTTTCTTCTTTGTTTCTATAGGAGAGGTCCGCTGTCCACAGGAGTTCTTGTTCTTTATTGAAGGCAGGCAGTCCTCTCCAGGCTTTGGAGGTCGCTGGACTGCACGACAGCCATCTTCTGGGCGCAGGTTTCTTTGAAGGCTGCAGAGAGGCCAGGAGGGCTGGGGAGAAGTCAGTTGCTGTCTTCAGTCTTCTCTTCTGGGCGACATCTGTTTTGTCTGGATCTTCTTATGTTGATAGGAATCTCATTCTAGGGTTCAGGGGTACCACCTAAAGACTGGATTTAGGGGTATTTCAGGGAGTGCCAGGTGAAAGCCAATGGGCTACTCACCTTTAGGATGACTACATCCTGTCTGTGACCACTTCCTTTGGGAGGTGGGCACAGTCCTAACCCTATTGGCCTAATTCCTTCCACACAAGATAGAAAAATTTAAAAAGTAGTGTCCACTTCAGCTCGTCCACCTTAGGGGTGGGAGTGGCATGAAGTGAGCACTCCTTCTAATATAACTATTTTTACCACCTGTACTGCCACCAAAAGTGGGCTCAATACGGCGGGGGAGGGGTAATTTCCACCTTCTGAAGAGACCTGGGTTGCATTATAAAGGCAGCAATGCCCTTGAAGCTCCCAGCCCTGGAATGTCCATCCTGGTTGGGAGAGGAGGTAACACCTCTGACCAGTGCAGGCTTTTGCCTCTGGGCCTCGAGTCTAGCACATGCATTTAAAATGGCTTCCCTATGCACTTACTATGTCTGAGAATCGACAGGCATATCAGGGGCATATCTGCTCATACAGATATGAACCCATATGTAATATAATGCACCCTGCCTTAGGGCTTTAAGGCCTGCTAGAGATGTGACTTACATGTATTGCATGCTGTGTTTAGGGGGCATAGCACACAGGCTGTGTGCCATGTCGTGTTTTCAATTTTGGGAGCACCTTGTCGCGCAGCCTGCAATGGCAGTCTGCATAACGTTGGCGCTGGGTCCCTCAGAGTGGCACACGTTGTGCTGCAGCTCTGAGGGGCCCTCTGAAGTACCCAGGTACCAGGAGTACCATTTACTAAGGGCTTGTGGGAGCAGAAGGGCCTGGTCTCTTGGGGATTAAGTGAAATGGTGTCTTTGTTTTAGGGAAGGAACACTGGCACTGGGGACCTGGTTAGCGGAAACCCAGTGCACCTCAGTCAAAGTTGCATCCAAAAGCATGCAAAAAGTGAAGGGATACTGCAACCAGAACCCATCTCCCTACAGTGCCCGCCGCCTTGTTTTCTGACAGACATTTGCTTTAAATGTAATGTGCCTTCCACTCTATAGTTTTAAGTAAGTATGAACATGTATCTAATAAAAATTGATTTAAAATATCCCCACATCGCAGTGAGGAACCAAAGCTGTGCCCCTGGAAACCGACGCATCGTCTCGAAGCATGGAAAGAAACGAGGCATCGCCTCTGCGGCACCGTAAATCGATTTTTAGTTTTCGGTGCATCTCCTCCTCTGCGACACCTCGGCAGTGTTGTTTTTGACACATCTCAGGTTCTGTGTGTTAAAAGGATACAACCACTGATTCTTAAGGATTGAGACTCATCTGAACCTTTAAAAATTGATATCTTGACTTGTGCTGATTGGATTTTTGTTGTTTTGGTCTTATTTTAATTAGATAAATATTATCTATTTTCCTAAACTGGTGTGGAGTACTTTTTGTGGTGTTTTCACTGTATTACTGTATGGGTTACTGCACAAATACTTTACACTTTGCCTTTTAAGTTAATCCTGCCTGCTCTGTGCCAAGCTACTGGAGGGTGAGCACAGGATAACTTAGGTTGTGTTGTGACTTACCCTGACTAGGATGGTGGTCCCTACTTGGAGAGAGTGTGTACCTCTGCCAACTGTAGAACCAATTCCTAACAGTTGTCTGTGCTGTTGTTTATTAATTCAACATACATCACAACATAAACAACCATTAGTGATTTATCAAATTTAAAACAAATCCAATTAGACAGTAAGATAGAATGCAAAAAACAAAACAAAGGCAAAACCTATTGGCTTTGCCATTGCTTGTCTTTAAGTGGTGCAGAGCTACTTCCTGTCTTATATCCATAGCCTACTAAGTAAGCAACTCGCTGATGCCTAGAATTACAACAGGCTATGCTGCCTTGAAACACTCTTTTGCTCTCGCTACAGCCTGCTATATGCCTTCCCCGACCTTACAGCCACCCTGGTGGGTTTTATTGTTCAAACATAGTTCCCAAGACTGGACATGCTTAAGAGTGTTTCGAATCGCTCTTTTCCAGCTGCAGGGCAACCGTTTAAAAGGTAAAACCTGCTAGTGGGGCAAAAATGGCTTTATACAGACATATGTTCTCTGCAACCCTGTTGCACTTTTAAAAAACAAGTATTGGCAAAACCAACAGGTCGTGCCTAAGGGAAGTCTATTGGCTCTGTCAGTGTGTTTTTTTATCCATGTAAAAAAAGTAAAAAGAAAACAGCATGGCTAAAAGCAAAAAAAAAATGGCTCTGACTCGGTCACTACTGGCCGCTTTATAGTGCTTTTTAGGTTGAGCATAGCAGAGCTAAAGCGCTGCTTTTCCGACGTGTTGGTATGTATCTGGAATTTTAACCATCCCCACTGCACGCCAATCGCAATCACTCGTTCATGGACTTGCCCTTCAAAAATCCTTTATCATTGGTAAATGCTTTACGTTTGTCCCTCCTTGGGGCGGTTTAGTTACCACTTTGGGGTCCGACCCTGTTACATGAATAATTGCACTTTTGCCGATACGTTTGACTGTGAGTGAACTTCTTTTTCCTTTTGTGTCTCTCCTTCGTGCTCTTGCTCATGACGGTCGTGGCCCTTTGAATCGGCTCGCTTACGTGAAACTGTTTTAATTTACATTTTCAATTTATGTGGCAAGAAAAGTCCGGTTAGGTATTTACAACGCTAATAGCTCTACCTCAAGCAAACACGAGAAACATTGCATTGCAAATGCTTGTTTTTTTCTTTCAACCATGCTGGGCAACAGCGATGCAGCTGTACAACATAGCAAAGAAAACAATGACAAAGTCAAACAGCTTTACTATTTGGCTTTTCAGTGTTTTAAGCCTTGGAATACCGCGGTGTGCCTGCTGTGCGGCATGGTTAAAAATACCCAAAAAAGTGCTATGGCGAGGCCAGCGTTGACTGTGTCATAGCAATTTTAGAGGCCAGCGAAAAGCGCTCCGTCCCCTGATGTAATGTCTTGTTGGGCTTCTAACCACGCCCATGTCACGTCAGTCCTTTTAAAATCCGCTTGCTCATATTAGTGTAAGGCATGCATACGTCATGCCTTTTCCGGTGCTTAGCCCTCCTCGAGCGCACCGACCAACAACTGGAAACATACGAGGCTCCATGTTTTCCGTATGGTTTCTGGACTACTTTTTCTCTTTATTTTGCAGCGCGGTCGCTCTTGTTTTTTTCTCCATTTAATGTGTCAAGAAAAGTCTGGTTAGGAGTTAACAACGCTAACAGCTCTAACTCGACGAAATGCGAGACCCGTTGCCTTGCAAATGCTTGTTTTTACACTTTCTGCCTTGCTGCACAGCTCGCGTGCTGCTGTACAACATGGCTGAAGAACATCGAGGAAACATAGATCTGGCACAGGCGACACCTATTGGCTTTGCCAAAGTTTGTTTGCTTGGATGTAAGTGAAGATTTAAAAAGTGAAGGGGGCGGAGATGGTCCTTCAGGGGCTGATGCAGCGTCACACTGGTAATTAGCGCACATTAACATTTCTGAAAAAAAGGCGCAGACCTGAAAGATTTTATTGCCCCAGAAAGGGCCAAGGTGGGAACATTACCTTCGGCAGCAGTTGAAGGTGTGTCACCAGAAAAGAAGTTTGTTGCTTCTCTGCCCGGGGTCAGATAGTTTCTGCTCAGTGCGGCCCCCCTGCAACCCTTCAGTGCAGCGCCTGCAGCCCCTCAGTGCAGCGCCTGCAGCCCCTCAGTACAGCACCTCCAATCCCTCAGTGCAGTGCCTGCTGGGAACAGGTGCATCACGTGCTGTAGGTGATGCCTTTAAGGACCTCCAGTTGTCCTCTGTGTAGCGCCACAATGTCACTGTCTTCTGTACAGCGCTGCAGTGCTTTAGTGAGGGACACATTGCAGCACTTTAATGAGGGATGCTGTGCAGTGCTTTTATGAGAGTTGCAGTGCAGCACTTTAGTGAGGGATGCTATGCAGTGCTTTAGTGAGGGCACAGTGCAGTGCTTACACGTCCAGTGCTTTAGTGAAGGACACGTACAGTGCTCTAGTGAGTGGCACAGTGCAGTGCTTTAGTGATGGATACGTACGATGCTTTAGTGAGGGGTACAGTGCTTTAGTGAGGATCACAGTGTAGTGCTTTAGTGAGGGGCGCTGTGCAGTGCTTTAGTGAGCGACATTGTGCAGTGGTTTAGTGAAGGACACATACAGTTCTTTAGTCAGGGACACAGAGCAATGCTTTAGTGAGGTGTGCTGTCCACTGCTTTAATAAGGGGTGCTGTGCAGTGTTTTAGCGAAAGACACGTACAGTGCTTTAGTAAGGGGCACAGTGCAGTGCTTTAGAAGACACCTACAGTGCTTTAATGAGGCGTTGTGGGAAGTTGGCTCTGTATATACTATATCAAAATGAGATATAGTGTGCACAGAGTCCAGGGGTTCCCCAAAAGGCTTGACAGAGGCAATAATAGATAATACTAATGCTCTATTTGTGGTAGTGTGGTTGAGCAGTAGGCTTATCAGAGGGTAGTGTTAAGCATTTGTTGTACACACACACAAGCAATAAGTGAAAACACACACTCAATGACTTAACTCCAGGCCAATAGTTTTTTTATATAAAAAAATATTCTTTTGTTAATTTATTTTAGGAACCACGAGATTCATTTAGCAGGTGAGTACATTAAATGAAAAGTACATTGCATAATAATAGTTGAGACTTTGAACAGATTCAACATTGTACACAGTTTTCATTAAGATGGCAAAAGCTATTTTAAAAGTGGACACTGCAATTTTCAACAGTTCCTGGGGGAGGTAAGTACAGAACATTTTCAGAGTTAAGTACCACACTTACGGGTTCAATCTCTGGGGCATAGGTAGCTCACCGTTGCGGGTTCAAGGTAACGCCAAGCACACAGCACCAGCAACACAGGACTGGTCAGGTGCAGGAGCCAAAATAACGTGGGCACCTATGGAGACAGAGGGTACTCCGGTTCCAGTATGCTTGCAGATAAGTAGCTGCGTTGTCGGAGGGCAGACCAGGGGGGTTTGGAGGAGTACTGGAGGGGCCACAAGTAGGCACACAAATAACACCCTCAGCGGCACGGAGGCGGCTGGGTGCAGTGTGCAAACAGGGCATCGGGTTCTCAATAGAACTCTATGGAGGGACCCGGGGGTCACATAGGCGCTGCAGGCATGGCACGGAGGGGCCTCTTAGGCAAGCCACCGGCTGGGCAAGGGTGAGGGCCACCTGCTGGTTGTTGCTGCACTGGTGGTCGGTTTCTCACAGGCCTGGGGGCTGCGGGTGCAGTGCTTCTCCAGGCGTCGGATATCTTCGTCTCAGGCAGTCGCGGTCAGGGGTGTCCTCGGGATTCCCTCTGCAGGCGTCATTCTGGGGGTGCAGAGAGGTCATCCCAGGGTGGACACATCGTCGGAGTAACCTGGGGGTCCTCTCTGGATAGTTGGTTTCTCTGGACATGGGCCAGGAGCGTCGGGTGCTGAGTAGTGGGGACTCACGCTTCTGGAGTGAGGTGGGAGTCCCTTTAAAGATGGTTGTTTTTTCTTCTGGTTGGGCAGAGCCACTGCCCACGGGAGTTCTTGGGCCTTGGTGATGCAGGCAGTCTCCTGGAGGCTTTTCAGGGGTGGCTGGTCCTGTAGAACACGTTGCTTTTCAGTTGCAGGGTCCTTGAAGCAGGAGACAGGCTGGTAGGGCTGGGGCCAAGTCAGTTTTCGTATCCTTTTCTTCTCTGCTGGGTTTTCAGCTCAGCAGTCCTTCTTCTTCTTGTGAGGTCATCAGGAATCTGAAGAGCTGGGTTCAGGGTCGCCCCTAAATACTTAATTTAGGGGTGTGTTAGGGTTGGAGGGCAGTAGACAATGGCTACTGTCCCTGAGGGTGGCTACACCCTCCTTGTGCCCACTCCCTCTGGGGAGGGGAGGACATCCCTATCCCTATTGGTCCTAATCCTTCAAAGCAAGATTGAGGATTTCTCAAGGAGGGGGTCACTTCAGCTCTGGTCAACTTAGGGGTGGACCTGGCTGAGGGGGTGTGTCTTCCTTGTTTTTCTCATTATCCCTCTGGACTTGCTGCCAAAAGTGGGAGCTTGTCCGGGGGGGCGAGCATCTCCACTAGCTGGAGTGCCCTGGGGCATTGTAACACCAGACTTGAGCCTGTGAGGCTCACCGCCAGGTGTTACAGTTCCTGCAGGGGGAGCCAGGACAGGCTTTGTTTCTGACCACAGAGTGCACAAAGGCACTCACCCTAGGTGGTCAGAACCTCATCTGGAAGTGGCAGGCTGGCACAGACCGGTCAGCCTTGCACTAGTAGTTAGGCTAACATACAGGGGGCATCTCCAAGATGCACTCTGTGTGCATTTCTCAATAAATCCCACACTGGCATCAGTGTGGGTTTATTGTGCTGAGATGTTTGATACCAAACTTCCCAGTATTCAGTGTAGCCACTATGGTGCTGTGGAGTTCGTAATGACAAACTCCCAGACCATATACTCAGTATGGCGACCCTGCACTTGCAATGTCTAAGAATTTACTTAGATACTGTAGGGGCATAGTGCTCATGCAGCTATGCTGTCACCTGTGATATAGTGCACGCTGCCTTAGGGCCTGCCAGAGGGGTCACTTACCTATGCCACAGGCAATGGTTTGTAGGCATGGCACTCTGAGGGGAGTGCCATGTCGACTTTGTCTTTTCTCCCCACAAGCACACACAAAATGCAAGGCGGTGTGCATGCACCGAGTGAGGGGTCCCTGTGGGTGACGTAATACATAGGGAACTTCCCTGGCCACAGGGCCCTTGGTACCAGGGGTACCTTTTACAAGGGACTTAACTGTGTGCCAGGGCTGTGCCAATTGTGGAAACAAAGGTACCGTATTAGGGAAAGACCACTGGTGCTGGGGCCTGGTTAGGAGGGTCCCAGCACACTTCCAATCAAAGCTGGTATCAACGCTAGGCAAAAGGTGGGGGGGGGGGTGACCTTGCCAACAGTGCTGTTTTCCTACGGGGGTACAGTGCTTTAGTGAGGGACACAGTGTACTCCTTTTGTGAGGGGTGCTTTGCAGTGCTTTAATGAGGGACACGTACAGTGCTTTAGTGAGAGGCACAGTGCAGTGCTTTAGAGAAGGACACGTACAGTGCTTTAGTGAGGGGTAGAGTGCTTTATTGAGGGACACAGTGTAGTCCTTCAGTGAGGGGTGCTGTGCAGTGCTTTACTGAGGGACACATTGTAGGAGGCTGGACTGGCTTGTAGTGAGTACCAAGGGGTACTTACACCTTGCACCAGGCCCAGTTATCCCTTATTAGTGTATAGGGTGTCTAGCAGCATAGGCTGATAGATAATGGTAGCTTAGCAGAGCAGCTTAGGCTGAACTAGGAGACGAGTGAAGCTCCTACAGTACCACTTAGTGTCATATGCACAATATCATAAGAAAACACAATACACAGATATACTAAAAATAAAGGTACTTTATTTTTATGACAATATGCCAAAAGTATCTCAGTGAGTACTCTCAGTATGAGGATAGCAAATATACACAAGATATATGTACACAATACCAAAATATGCAGTAACAGTATTAGAAAACAGTGCAAACAATGTATAGTTACAATAGGATGCAATGGGGACACATAGGGATAGGGGCAACACAAACCATATACTCCAAAAGTGGAATGCGAACCACGAATGGACCCCAAACCTATGTGACCTTGTAGAGGGTCGCTGGGACTATTAGAAAATAGTAAGGGTTAGAAAAATAGCCCACCCCAAGACCCTGAAAAGTGAGTGCAAAGTGCACTAAAGTTCCCCAAAGGACATAGAAGTTGTGATAGGGGAATTCTGCAGGAAAGACACAAACCAACAATGCAACAACAATGGATTTCCAGTCGAGGGTACCTGTGGAACAAGGGGACCAAGTTCAAAAGTCACAAGCAAGTCGGAGATGGGCAGATGCCCAGGAAATGCCAGCTGTGGGTGCAAAGATGCTGCTACTGGACAGTAGAAGCCTAGGTTTCTGCAGGAACGACAAGGGCTAGAGACTTCCCCTTTGGAGGATGGATCCCTCACGCCGTGGAGAGTCGTTCAAAAGTGTTTTCCTGACGAAAGACCGCCAACAAGCCTTGCTAGTGCGGTTAGTGTTTTTGGATGCTGCTGTGGCCCAGGAGGGACCAGGATGTCGCCAATTGCGTCAGAGGACAGAGGGGGCGTCGAGCAAGACAAGGAGCCCTCTCAGCAGCAGGCAGCACCCGCAGAAGTGCCAGAAACAGGCACTACGAGGATGCGTGAAACGGTGCTCACGCGAAGTTGCACAAAGGAGTCCCACGTCGCCAGAGAACAACTTAGGAGGTCATGCAATGCAGGTTAGAGTACCGTGGACCCAGGCTGGACTGTGCACAAAGGATTTCCGCCTGAAGTGCACGGAGGCTGGAGTAGCTGCAAAAGTTGCGGTTCCCAGCAATGCAGTCTGGCGTGGGGAGGCAAGGACTTACCTCCACCAAACTTGGACTGAAGAGTCACTGGACTGTGGGAGTCACTTGGACAGAGTTGCTGGATTCAAGGGACCTCGCTCGTCGTGCTGAGAGGAGACCCAGGGTACCGGTGAGGCAGTTCTTTGGTGCCTGCGGTTGCAGGGGGGCGATTCCGTCGACCCACGGGAG
This sequence comes from Pleurodeles waltl, assembly GCF_031143425.1. Lineage (NCBI taxonomy): Eukaryota > Metazoa > Chordata > Amphibia > Caudata > Salamandridae > Pleurodeles > Pleurodeles waltl. The sequence continues at coordinate 1,017,790,375 of NC_090443.1, read as the reverse complement.
ATTTCTTCGGAGCTTCTAGTGCAGAGAGGAGGCAAACTACCCCCACAGCAAGCACCACCAGGAAAACAGTCGAGAAGGCGGCAGGATCAGCGTTACAGAGTTGCCTTCGCTACTATGTTGCAGTTTTGCAGGCTTCCAGCGCGGTCAGCAGTCGATTCCTTGGCAGAAGGTGAAGAGAGAGATGCAGAGGAACTCGGATGAGCTCTTGCATTCGTTATCTAAAGAATCCCCAAAGACAGAGACCCTAAATAGCCAGAAAAGAGGGTTTGACTACTTAGGAGAGAAGATAGGCTAGCAACACCTGAAGGAGCCTATCAGAAGGAGTCTCTGATGTCACCTGCTGGCACTGGCCACTCAGAGCAGTCCAGTGTGCCAGCAGCACCTCTGTTTCCAAGATGGCAGAGGTCTGGAGCACACTGGAGGAGCTCTGGGCACCTCCCAGGGGAGGTACAGGTCAGGGGAGTGGTCACTCCCCTTTCCTTTGTCCAGTTTCGCGCCAGAGCAGGGCTAAGGGGTCCCTGAACCGGTGTAGACTGGCTTATGCAGAAATGGGCACCATGTGTGCCCATGAAAGCATTTCCAGAGGCTGGGGGAGGCTACTCCTCCCCTGCCTTCACACCATTTTCCAAAGGGAGAGGGTGTAACACCCTCTCTCAGAGGAAGTCCTTTGTTCTGCCATCCTGAGCCAGGCCTGGCTGGACCCCAGGAGGGCAGAAGCCTGTCTGAGGGGTTGGCAGCAGCAGCAGCTGCAGTGAAACCCCGGGAAAGGCAGTTTAGCAGTACCAGGGTCTGTGCTACAGACCACTGGGATCATGGGATTGTGCCAACTATGCCAGGATGGCATAGAGGGGGCAATTCCATGATCATAGACATATTACATGCCCATATTCGGAGTTACCATTGTGAATCTACATATAGGTAGTGACCTATATGTAGTGCACGCGTGTAATGGTGTCCCTGCACTCACAAAGTCCGGGGAATTGGCCCTGAACAATGTGGGGGCACCTTGGCTAGTGCCAGGGTGCCCTCACACTAAGTAACTTAGCACCCAACCTTTACTAGGTAAAGGTTAGACATATAGGTGACTTATAAGTTACTTAAGTGCAGTGTAAAATGGCTGTGAAATAATGTGGACGTTATTTCACTCAGGCTGCAGTGGCAGGCCTGTGTAAGAATTGTCAGAGCTCCCTATGGGTGGCAAAAGAAATGCTGCAGCCCATAGGGATCTCCTGGAACCCTAATACCCTGGGTACCTCAGTACCATATACTATGGAATTATAAGGGTGTTCCAGTAAGCCAATGTAAATTGGTAAAATTAGTCACTAGCCTGTTAGTGACAATTTGAAAGAAATGAGAGAGCATAACCACTGAGGTTCTGATTAGCAGAGCCTCAGTGAGACAGTTAGTCATAACACAGGTAACACATTCAGGCACACTTATGAGCACTGGGGCCCTGACTAGCAGGGTCCCAGTGACACATACAACTAAAACAACATATATACAGTGAAAAATGGGGGTAACATGCCAGGCAAGATGGTACTTTCCTACACAACCCCCCCCCCCAAACGAAGGACAATAAGACTAGCCATGACCTGATGAGTTTTCATTGTCTAAGTGGAAATATCTGGAGAGTCCATCTGCATTGGAGTGGCTACTCCCAGGTCTATGTTCCACTGTATAGTCCATTCCCTGTAGGGATATGGACCACCTCAATAATTTAGGATTTTCACCTTTCATTTGTTTTAGCCAAAGTAGAGGTTTGTGGTCTGTCTGAACAATGAAGTGAGTGCCAAACAAGTATGGCCTCAACTTCTTCAGTGCCCAGACCACAGCAAAGGCCTCCCTCTCAATGGCAGACCAACGCTTTTCTCTAGGGGTCAACCTCCTACTAATAAAAGCAACAGGTTGATCCTGGCCCTCAGAATTAAGTTGTGATAGGACTGCCCCTACTCCTAATTCAGATGCATCAGTTTGGACATAGAATTTTTTAGAGTAACAAGGGCTTTTCAGGACAGGTGCAGAGCACATGGCCTGCTTCAGGTCCCCAAAAGCTTTCTGACAGCTAGCTGTCCACAATACCTTTTTAGGCATCTTTTTGGATGTGAGGTCATTAAGAGGGGCTGCAATGGAGCCATAGTTCTTAATGAACCTCCTGTAATACCCAGTGAGGCCTAGGAAGGCTCTCACCTGAGTCTGAGTAGTAGGGGGAACCCAAACTATAATAGTTTGGATTTTCCCCTGCAGTGGTGCAATCTGTTCCCCACCAACAAGGTGTCCCAGATAAACCACCTTCCCCTGCCCTATCTGGCACTTTGAAGCCTTGATAGTGAGGCCTGCCTTTTGCAGGGCCTCTAAAACTTTCCATAGGTGGACCAGGTGATCATCCCAACTGGAGCTAAAGACAGCTATATCGTCCAGATATGCTGCACTAAAAGCTTCCAGCCCTTGCAGGACTGTGTTCACCAACCTCTGAAAAGTGGCAGGTGCATTTTTCAATCCAAAAGGCATTACTGTGAATTGGTAATGGCCTCCAATGGTTGAACATGCAGTTTTAGGTTTAGCATCTTCTGATAATTTGACCTGCCAATACCCTGCAGTCAAATCAAAAGTGCTTAGATACTTGGCAGATGCCAGTGTATCTATGAGCTCATCTGCCCTGGGTATAGGGTGAGCATCAGTTTTGGTTACCTGGTTGACACCTCTGTAATCTACACAAAACCGCATTTCCTTCTTTCCATCCTTGGAATGTGGTTTTGGTACAAGTACCACAGGAGAAGCCCATGGACTTTCAGAGTGCTCAACCACTCCCAGTTCTAACATTTTCTGCACCTCTTGCTTTATGCAGTCCCTGACATGGTCAGGCTGCCTATAGATCTTACTTTTGACAGGCAAGCTGTCTCCAGTATCTATAGTGTGCTCACACCAAGAAGTGGTACCTGGCACAGTAGAGAAGAGTTCAGAAAACTGAACCAGGAGATTTATGCAATGGTCTTTCTGCTCAGCAGTAAGACAATCAGCCAAAACTACACCTTCCACTAGAGCATCTTGTTCTGTGGAAGAGAAGAGATCAGGTAGAGGATCACTGTCTTATTCCTGTCCCTCATCAGTTGCCATGAGCAGGGTGAGATCAGCCCTGTCATAGTAGGGTTTCAGGCGATTGACATGGAGCACCCTAAGGGGACTCCTGGCAGTGCCTAAGTCAACTAAGTAGGTGACTTCACCCTTCTTTTCAACAATTATGTGGGGTCCACTCCATTTATCTTAGAGTGCTCTTGGGGCCACAGGCTCCAAGACCCACACTTTCTGCCCTGGTTGGTACTGAACCAAAACAGCCTTCTGATCATGCCATTGCTTCTGGAGCTCTTGGCTGGCCTGAAGGTTTTTACTGGCCTTTTTCATATATTCAGCCATCCTTGATCTGAGGCCAAGTACATAATCCACAATATCTTGCTTTGGAGCTTTTAAAGGTTGTTCCCAACCCTCCTTGACAAGTGTTAGTGGACCCCTAACAGGGTGTCCAAAGAGGAGTTCAAAGGGGTTGAAGCCCACTCCTTTCTGGGGTACCTCCCTGTAGGCAAAAAGGAGGCATGGTAAAAGGATATCCCATCTCCTGCAGAGTTTTTCAGGGAGTCCCATAATCATGCCTTTGAGAGTTTTGTTAAATCTCTCCACCAGTCCATTTGTTTGTGGATGATAGAGTGTAGTGAACTTGTAAGTCACACCACACTCCTTCCACATGGCCTTTAAGTAAGCAGACATGAAATTGCTTCCCCTGTCTGATACTACTTCCTTTGGGAAGCACACCCTGGAAAATATTCCCAGGAGGGCCTTTGACACTGCAGGTGCTGTAGTGGTCCTTAAAGGAATTGCTTCAGGATATCTTGTGGCATGGTCCACTACCACCAAGATAAACCTATTGCCTGAAGCAGTAGAAGGGTCAAGGGGGCCAACTATGTCAACCCCTACCCTTTCAAAGGGGACCCCAACCACAGGCAGTGGAATAAGGGGTGCCTTTGGGGTGCCACCTGTCTTGCTACTGGCTTGACAGGTTTCACAGGACTTACAAAATTATTTTGTGTCCTCAGACATTCTAGGCCAATGAAACAAGGGAACAAGCCTGTCCCAAGTTTTCATTTGTCCCAGATGCCCAGCTAGGGGAATGTCGTGGGCTAGAGTTAGGAGGAACTTTCTGTACTCCTGAGGAATCACTAACCTCCTGGCAGTTCCAGGTTTAGGATCCCTTGCTTCAGTGTACAAGAGGTTGTCCTCCCAGTAAACTCTGTGAGAGTCACTGACATCCCCATTAGCTTGTTTGACAGCTTGCTGTCTTAGACCCTCTAGTGTGGGACAGGTATGCTGTGCCACACTCAGCTCCTCCCTGGCAGGCCCCCCTTCACCCAAAAGCTCAGCAGTGTCTGCTTCCAGCTCCTCTGGTGTAGGTTCTGCACAGGGTGGAAATTCTTCTTCCTCAGAAGTAGAATCCACTGTAGAGGGACGGATAGTAGGAAGTGCTTTACTTCTACTAGCCCTAGCTTTAGGGAGCACTTGGTCCATTGTTCCAGGATCCAAGTTTCCCTGTCCTTTTTGCTTTTTGGCCTGAGCCCTGGTTAAAGCAAAAATATGCCCTGGGATGCCCAGCATTGCTGCATGGGCCTCCAACTCCACATCTGACCAAGCTGATGTCTCCAAATCATTCCCTAATAGACAGTCTACAGGTAAATCTGAAGCTACCACAACTTTATTTGGACCAGTAACCCCCCCTCCCCCAGTTGAGATTTACAACAGCCATGGGGTGGCTAAGTGTGTTGTTGTGAGCATCGGTTACTTGGTACTGGTGACCAAGTAGGTGTTGTTCAGGGTGGACCAGTTTCTCTATGACCATAGTCACACTGGCTCCAGTGTCCCTGTAGGCCTGAACCTCAACACCATTTATTAGGGGTAGTTGCTTGTACTTATCCATGTGAAGGGGACAAGCAACCAAGGTGGCTAAATCAATAGCCCCCTCAGAGACTAACACAGCCTCTGTGGTCTCCCTAATCAGACCAACCCCAACTAAGTTACCAAAAGTGAGCCCAGCTACTCCCTTGGATTGGCTATTAGTAGGTTTGCTCCCACCACCACTGCTATTAGTAGGGACACTAGGTGTAGCAGTAGGGGTTGTAGTGGTAGGAGGCTTGGTGCTTTTCTTTGGACAACTGGGATCTGTTGTCCAATGGCCTTTTATTTTACATAAATAGCACCATGGTTTCTTTTCTTTGTTTTGATTAGAAGAGGATTTGGGCCCCCCACCCCCACCAGAGTGTTTTTGTGGGCCTGATGAAGACTCATTTTTAGATTTGTCCCCACCCTTGTCAGAAGACTTACCATCCTTCTTCTTGTTGCCATCTTTGTCACCCCCTGTATGAACTTTTCTGTTCACCCTTGTTCTGACCCATTTGTCTGCCTTCTTTCCCAATTCTTGGGGAGAGGTCAGATCAGAGTCCACCAAGTACTGGTGCAACAAATCAGACACACAATTATTAAGAATATGCTCTCTCAGGATCAAGTTATACAGGCTGTCATAATCAGTAACTTTACTGCAATGTAACCACCCCTCCAAGGCCTTCACTGAATGGTCAATTAAATCAACCCAGTCTTGTGACGACTCCTTTTTGATCTCTCTGAACTTTATCCTGTATTGTTCAGTGGTTAAGCCATAACCATCCAGGAGTGCATTCTTAAGAACTGTAAAATTATTGGCATCACTTTCTTTCACAGTAAGGAGCCCATCCCTACCCTTTCCACTAAATGATAGCCATAGGATAGCAGCCCACTGCCTTTGAGGGACATCCTGTACAACACAGGCCCTCTCAAGTGCAGCAAACCACTTGTTAATGTCATCCCCCTCCTTATAAGGGGGAACTATCTTGTGCAGATTCCTAGAATCATGCTCTTTAGCAGGATGACTATTGGGAATACTGCTGCTGCCACCATGGGTTTCTAAACCCAGTTTCTGTCTCTCCTTCTCTACTTCTAAGGACTGTCTATCCAAATCCAGCTGTTGCTTCTTGAGCTTCAGTCTGGTTTGTTCCACTCTCAATCTATTGAGCTCCCTTTCTAACAATCTGTCATCAGGGTGGGTGGGAGGGACATGTCTTGAAACAGAAGTATGATGAGAATGGACAGAAGGAGACCTGTCCCTTACAGAAGGCATCCTAACAGCTTGGTTAACAGAAACATCAGTTCTACTGTGGTGAGAATGAATGCTCTTGCTATGATGTGAGACAACACTATCTGTATGGTGTGACTCAACCTCAGTACCAACTATGCTAGGCTGTCTAGTATTGGGCAGGCTAGGAAGTTTCTTTCCTGAATCTTTTCCTAGGGGAGTCCCTGGATCAGATTGGGAACCATTAGCTACCTTTTCAACAGATGGGGCCCTTGTGGCCTTATCTTGTTCTCTAAGCATGTTAAGCAATAATTCCAAGGAAGGATTCTTCCCTACACTCAAACCTCTTTCTACACAGAGACTCCTTGCTCCTTTCCAGCTAAGGTGGTCATATGCAAGTTTGGACAGGTCAACATTTTGGCCTGTGCCAGACATTTTTGAAAGAGTTTAAGTGATAGAAAAAGAGAAAAACGTTTTCAGAACTTTTAGGACAGAAAAAAAACTGTTAAAACTTTTAAGAACTTTTAAGAAAGTTTAGAGGTACTTTTCAGCACTTTAGAAAAGAGGTGAGAAAAGAAATGCAAAACTTTTTGGTTAGGTGTACATACACTGAACTTGTTTTGTATATTTTTCTCTTATGAAAAGTACAATGACAAGAGTGGTAAGTAGTTTCAAAGCACTTATCCCGTCGCTGCACAACCAATGTAGGAGGCTGGACTGGCTTGTAGTGAGTACCTAGTGGTACTTGCACCTTGCACCAGGCCCAGTTATCCCTTATTAGTGTATAGGGTGTCTAGCAGCATAGGCTGATAGATAATGGTAGCTTAGCAGAGCAGCTTAGGCTGAACTAGGAGACGAGTGAAGCTTCTACAGTACCACTAGTGTCATATGCACAATATCATAAGAAAACACAATACACAGATATACTAAAAATAAAGGTACTTTATTTTTATGACAATATGCCAAAAGTATCTCAGTGAGGATATCCTCAGTATCTCAGTGAGGATATCCTCAGTATGAGGATAGCAAATATACACAAGATATATGTACACAATACCAAAATATGCAGTAATAGTATTAGAAAACAGTGCAAACAATGTATAGTTACAATAGGAAGCAATGGGGACACATAGGGATAGGGGCAACACAAACCATATACTCCAAAAGTGGAATGCGAACCACGAATGGACCCCAAACCTATGTGACCTTGTAGAGGGTCGCTGGGACTATTAGAAAATAGTAAGGGTTAGAAAAATAGCCCACCCCAAGACCCTGAAAAGTGAGTGCAAAGTGCACTAAAGTTCCCCAAAGGACATAGAAGTCGTGACAGGGGAATTCTGCAGGAAAGACACAAACCAACAATGCAACAACGATGGATTTCCAGTCGAGGGTACTTGTGGAACAAGGGGACCAAGTCCAAAAGTCACAAGCAAGTCGGAGATGGGCAGATGCCCAGGAAATGCCAGCTATGGGTGCAAAGATGCTGCTACTGGACAGTAGAAGCTTAGGTTTCTGCAGGAACGACAAGGGCTAGAGACTTCCCCTTTGGAGGACGGATCCCCCACGCTGTGGAGAGTTGTGCAGAAGTGTTTTCCCGCTGAAAGACCGCCAACAAGCCTTGCTAGCTGAAAATCGTGCGGTTAGTGTTTTTGGATGCTGCTGTGGCCCAGGAGGGACCAGGATGTCGCCAATTGTGTCAGGGGACAGAGGGGGCGTCGAGCAAGACAAGAAAGCCTCTCAGCAGCAGGCAGCACCCACAGAAGTGCCAGAAACAGGCACTACAAGGATGCATGAAACGGTGCTCACCCGAAGTCGCACAAAGGAGTCCCACGTCGCCGGAGAACAACTTAGGAGGTCGTGCAATGCAGGTTAGAGTGCCGTGGACCCAGGCTGGACTGTGCACAAAGGATTTCCGCCGGAAGTGCACGGAGGCTGGAGTAGCTGCAAAAGTCGCGGTTCCCAGCAATGCAGTCTGGCGTGGGGAGGCAAGGACTTACCTCCACCAAACTTGGACTGAAGAGTCACTGGACTGTGCGAGTCACTTGGACAGAGTTGCTGGATTCAAGGGACCTCGCTCGTCGTGCTGAGAGGAGACCCATGGTACCGGTGATGCAGTTCTTTGGTGCCTGCGGTTGCAGGGGGACGATTCCGTCGACCCACGGGAGATTTCTTCAGAGCTTCTAGTGCAGAGAGGAGGCAGACTACCCCCACAGCATGCACCACCAGGAAAACAGTCGAGAAGGCGGCAGGATCAGCGTTACAGAGTTGCAGTAGTCGTCTTTGCTACTATGTTGCAGTTTTGCAGGCTTCCAGCGCGGTCAGCAGCCGATTCCTTGGCAGAAGGTGAAGAGAGAGATGCAGAGGAACTCGGATGAGCTCTTGCATTCGTTATCTAAAGAATCCCCAAAGACAGAGACCCTAAATAGCCAGAAAAGAGGGTTTGGCTACTTAGGAGAGAAGATAGGCTAGCAACACCTGAAGGAGCCTATCAGAAGGAGTCTCTGACGTCACCTGCTGGCACTGGCCACTCAGAGCAGTCCAGTGTGCCAGCAGCACCTCTGTTTCCAAGATGGCAGAGGTCTGGAGCACACTGGAGGAGCTCTGGGCACCTCCCAGGGGAGGTGCAGGTCAGGGGAGTGGTCACTCCCCTTTCCTTTGTCCAGTTTCGCGCCAGAGCAGGGCTAAGGGGTCCCTGAACCGGTGTAAACTGGCTTATGCAGAAATGGGCACCATGTGTGCCCATGAAAGCATTTCCAGAGGCTGGGGGAGGCTACTCCTCCCCTGCCTTCACACCATTTTCCAAAGGGAGAGGGTGTAACACCCTCTCTCAGAGGAAGTCCTTTGTTCTGCCATCCTGGGCCAGGCCTGGCTGGACCCCAGGAGGGCAGATGCCTGTCTGAGGGGTTGGCAGCAGCAGCAGCTGCAGTGAAACCCCAGGAAAGGCAGTTTGGCAGTACCAGGGTCTGTGCTACAGACCACTGGGATCATGGGATTGTGCCAACTATGCCAGGATGGCAAAGAGGGGGCAATTCCATGATCATAGACATATTACATGGCCATATTCGGAGTTACCATTGTGAAGCTACATATAGGTAGTGACCTATATGTAGTGCACGCGTGTAATGGTGTCCCCGCAATCACAAAGTCCGGGGAATTGTCCCTGAACAATGTGGGGGCACCTTGGCTAGTGCCACGGTGCCCTCACACTAAGTAACTTAGCACCCAACCGTTACTAGGTAAAGGTTAGACATATAGGTGACTTATAAGTTACTTAAGTGCAGTGTAAAATGGCTGTGAAATAACGTGGACGTTATTTCACTCAGGCTGCAGTGGCAGGCCTGTGTAAGAATTGTCAGAGCACCCTATGGGTGGCAAAAGAAATGCTGCAGCCCATAGGGATCTCCTGGAACCCCAATACCCTGGGTACCTCAGTACCATATACTAGGGAATTATAAGGGTGTTCCAGTAAGCCAATGTAAATTGGTAAAATTAGTCACTAGCCTGTTAGTGACAATTTGAAAGAAATGAGAGAGCATAACCACTGAGGTTCTGATTAGCAGAGCCTCAGTGAGACAGTTAGTCATAACACAGGTAACACATTCAGGCACACTTATGAGCACTGGGGCCCTGACTAGCAGGGTCCCAGTGACACATACAACTAAAACAACATATATACAGTGAAAAATGGGGGTAACATGCCAGGCAAGATGGTACTTTCCAACACACATACAGTGCTTAGTGACGGACACAGTGCACTTCTTTAGTGAGGGACGCTGTGCAGTGCTTTTGTGAAGAACACTGTACAATGCTTTAGTGAGGGACACTGTGCAGTGCCTTAGTGAGGGACATATACAGTGCTTTAGTGATAGACACTGTGCAGTGCTTTAGTGCAGACACCGTGCAGTGCTTTAGTGAGACACACCGTGCAGTGATTTAGTGAGGGACGCTGTGTAGTGCTTTAGTGAGGGACGTTGTGCAGTGCTTTAGTGTGGGAAGCTATGCAGTGCTTTAGTGAGGGACACTGTGCAGTGTTTGGTAAGTAAGACTGTGCAGTGCTTTAGTGAGGGATGCTGTGTAGTGCTCTAGTGAGGGACACCGTGCAGTGTTGTAATGGGGGACGCTGTGAAGTGCTTTAGTGAGGGACGCTGTGCAGTGCTTTAGTGAGGGACATTTTGCAGTGCTTTAATGAGGACACCGTGCAGTGCTTTAATGAGGGACACCTTGTAGTGCTTTAGTGAGGGACACCCTGCAGCGCTTTAGTGAGGACACTGTGCAGTGCTTTAGTGAGGGTCACAATGAAATGTATTATAGAGGGACACTGTGCAGTGTTTTACTAAGGGACATTGTGCACTGCTTTAGTGAGGGCCACTGCAATGCTTTAGTGAGAACACTGTGCAGTGCTTTTTTGAAGGACACAAGTGTAGTGCTTTAGTGAGGGACGTGTGCAGTGATTTAGTGAGGGACACAGTGCAGTGGTTTGGTTAGGGACACTGTTCAATGCTTTAGTAAGAGATGCCATGCAGTGCTTTAGTAAGGGACGCTGAAGTGCTTTAGTGAGGGACACCGTGCAGTGGTTTAGTGTGGGACACTGCAGTGTTTTAGTGAGGGACACCGTGCAGTGCTTTAGTGAGGGACACCCTGCAGTGCTTTAGTAAGGGACGCTGAAGTGCTTTAGTGAGGGACACCGTGCAGTGGTTTAGTGTGGGACACTGCAGTGTTTTAGTGAGGGACACCGTGCAGTGTTTTAGTGATGGATGCTGTGCACTGTTTAGTGAGAGACATCGAGAAGTGCTTTAGTGAGGGGCGCGGGTCAGGGCTTTAGAACAGAAGGTTATACTTTAGGATTTTAACCGCGAGTTTATGAATTGAAACATTGCGTAACCTTTCTACAAGAGGTTTTATGTGTCAGAGTCACCACCTCCTCCGTAGAAAGTTGCACTCTTTTAAGAACAGAAACATTGAAATGCGGGCATGATTCTAAAAGCATAAAATGTATTTTCTATAGTGGCTGAAAAAATATCCGACCACGAAGGGACTCGAACCCTCAATCTTCTGATCCGAAGTCAGACGCCTTATCCATTAGGCCACGCGGTCACATAAATACATTAATAGATATGTACTATTCATCCGTCTCCGAGCACCCCTGGCCGCTGCTGACATCCAATCTTGTGCTTTACAGAAAGAAAGCGCGCTCTCTGCTCACAAGCACTTGTCTCCAGGCGCTATATGTCCTCACTGCTGCTCGATACCATCGCCCCCTTTCCCCCGCTTCCTGGAGGACTGAGAGGTGATGAGTTGTAAAAGCGTTAAGGTTTGTGTCATATCCGGATCCTCGTCGCGTGTGAACAAGATCACAAGTGCGGGTTGAAGCCTCCGCCACCTCTGTTTACCCGCTTTGTCTCTTTTCTTTCACCCTGAGCCCGTATTATTCTCATCCTTTTCTCTGTCAGTCTTTATTCCTCTTTCCAGTCTCGGTGGTTTATTTTCTCTTTGCCTCTGTTTGTATTCCTCTCTCCCTAACTCTCTGTGGAGTCTTTCTTGGGCTGTTTCCTTCCCACTAATGCATGTTACTGTGGGTCTCTGTGTTACCGCTGCCCAGAGCGGTAATCACCAGCCTCACCCCACAAACCGGGATTCATGCAAGAGTGGAGTAATTTATTTCTTGCTCTTCTCTTTTTTCACAAATTCGTGGATTACTGAACATTAAAAATAGAGCTCTCAAGTACAGAGGTACTCAAACTAGGCCTCCTTGTTTTCGCCCAGAGGCTGCTGGGAGGGGAAGATCCTTTCACCTACAGAGTTTTTAATTTATTTTATCACTCCTACCTTCAGTCTGTGCGCCAGTGCCTTCAGCAGGGTGTGAACCGAACTGACCCCCCCTCCGTGCACTTACAAGTTACCAAGTGAAGGACAATTCGAGAAGAGGAGCGCTGAGCACATACTGATACCAGGAGTGTTCTCGAAGCTGAATAGGTAGCTCAGTCCTCTACAGGGGTGAACTGCAGACAGGCCCCCTTCCGTGTTTTACGCCGATAGTAACCACAGGGCCTGCTCTGATTTGAAGGGAGTAACCCACAAAAAAACAAAAACAGCAAATCAATCAGCAAATTATGCAAAAGAGTGGGTGTAACCTGAAATATAAAATAGATTTTATATATAGGTACTTATTGTAATTTTGGGGCAATAAATCTGGAAAATACCAGGTTTGCAGGTGAAGCCTCTGAAACAGCATCCAGGGATGTAGTGAAGAGATGCGTAGTTTTCTCCACTCTACAAATGTGTCTTAGAAAATGTTTAGGGAGCAGGGGCACTGAGGGATCCCTTTGGATTTGAACAGCATCAAATGTTCATAAGGATCATGCTGAGTTGATAAAGTTCCTGTTTTGGACATTGTGGCCTGGTAGAAAGTTCAATAAAAGAGGGATGTTGCATTGCAGCCTTGCCAGACCCTGTCCCAAGCGGCTCAGGTGTGGACAGAGTGAAATCCAGTGACATAACATATCAAGAGTCCACCCCTTAAACAACAACCCCAGAGCCAGGAGGGTACCCGGATTCTGATAGGCAAAGAGAATGTGAATGCAGAAATTGAAAACAGAGTATGTATATCTACTTCTTCCACAACTTGGGCAAAATAATTCCTTCTTAGGTGAATGTTGTTTGTTATAAAGTCGATTTAGAAGAGCGAAGGTGTGATGGAGCCTTACCGGACCCTACCCAAAGTGGCTCAGGTGTAGAGAATGTGAGACCAGTGCTAGGAATGTAAATGATCCTCTCCATAAACAAGAACCCCAGAGCTAGAAGGGTACCCACATTCTGATAGCGCCCAGCGAGCACGCAGATGGTGGAAATACACCGCATAAATGCACTCCTGTCCATCCAAGTGAAGATAGAAAACCTATGTCCTGCCTGTCCAGGACTGATGGCAGCAAGGTATTCAAGAGACTATATGGAAGGTGCACACTGGAACCGAGGATGAAGGGATGTCTGCATAGAATGATGTGAAGGTCTGCTGTGATGTGATAGAGGTTTTATTCTAATATAGATGTGAAATAAACTGAATTGTGTTTTAATGTTTTAAATGTTAGAACTGGGTAGTGGGTTTTACACTGAAAATAAACCTAGGGTATGTCCTACTTTAAGCATCTTCACGTTGTGGGGTCCCAGTTCACCCACATAATGGGTGTGCATGGACCTTGGCACCCCTGCTAAGATCATTAAGTTAAAACATATGTTAAAAATTGCTGCTTTCAATTGACTGCATTTTGTGCTGAACTTAAATGTTTTTCATCATTTTATTTTGCTTGTTTCTCGCTTTGCCGGGGTTTGGACAAGGCGTATGCACAGTTTTCCTGTTGCAACAGTGACAAAGTGCCCCAACATAGTATTTGCATTTAGTACTTTTATTGTAACAAATGAATTACAAGGAACCCTTCCTACAGGAGTGTTAGGTGAGAAGCAGCTTAATTGCAACAGTTAGTAAAAAAACACATACAATTAGATGCAAGATTTATGCAAAACATAATATAAATAATGAAAAGATGATTGGCAAGGCTCTTTTTGGCAACTAACAAATTAAAACGTAATATTAAAAATTATACATAATTCCATCCTGAGCTCTTTCAGTGGGTGTCTCATACCCGGAGGATGACATAGTCCCGCCCCTCGTACAAACTCCAACGCAAACAAAAAATGATGAATCACAGCAAGTAGACAAGTGTTTTTCATCATGAAACCATGGGTGTATCTGTACATTCATTACAATGCCCAAAGTAAAGTAATTTTGTTTAATTGCATTAAATATGCCTCCCCATTAAGATCAGCCTAATTTATGCCCAATGGCGTAAGCGACTGCCAACATTTATTTTTTTGTAGCTTTATCGTTTACCAAGAGTTCATTTTTGTAGCTTTATTGTTTACCAAGAGTTCATTTTTGTAGCTTTATCGTTTACCAAGAGTTATTTTTTGTAGCTTTATCGTTTACCAAGAGTTAATTTTTGTAGCTTTATCGTTTACCAAGAGTTATTTTTTGTAGCTTTATCGTTTACCAAGAGATATTTTTTTTTAGCTTTATCCTATCAGATCCAAAACTGAGAATTGATCAAATGTTTCTATCACAAGCTCATTTACTGTTGCCTTAACTATTGAAGAATACTTCTCAAATCTTGAGCATATATGCACCTTCGAAAGAGAATTTGAGGGCCTGCTGGTTAGAAGGGGACACCCATCGATGAAATATTGGTTTAAAATAAGGACACAGGCATAAGGTAGGTGCGTCTGTCTCATGTCCAGCGAGTCATAATCTGCATACCCTGCCCTCTCTGAAGATGTCTCGTGAAACCATCACGCTTTCTAAGAGAGGGTGGGAGGACTGTCGAAAACTCGGAAACTCTATCCTCACTGGCAGCTGTAAATTTGTTATTGATCCCTATCACTACAATAGTCAAACTCCTCCCAAAGTAATTCTTTAAAGGAGCCATACTCCTATTGGTGCACTGGGACATGCAGTTCTACGTGGTAGGCAATCAATAGGATTTTCACAAGACTCAGTCTTCTGTCCTAGGCCCCCTTATAGGCTCTTCAACCTTTGTCACTGCAGTGTCAAACTAGGCGGCTGACTGACTTCTGTTCTCCCTTGTCTGTTGTGCCCCTGGTTCTATGCGGGACCAAGCCGCCATTGTTGCCTATTCCAGCCAGTAGTTCATAGCCCAAGTGAATGGCTGCAATACCTCTTCTTCTGTGCCAGGCCAAACTGGCATTCTCTACTCATTCTAGTAAATAGCACATAAGACAGGACTGTGCCAATTTATGAGGTCCTCCGGTTCAATGCAAGGCCAAGCTTGCATCTTTACCCATTCCACCCAACAGCGCAAAACACAGGGTGACATCCATCTCTGGTATCTCTAGTTCTATGCAGGACCGAGCTGGGGTCTTCACGCATTCTACTCAGCAACACAGACCCATGTCTATCCCATGTGTGAAATAACTCTGTTTTATCCATGTGTGAAGTTTCTCAGAAGTATCTCTGAAGGATCTTTGGTTTTATGCAGAGTAAAGCTGGGGTCTTTACACAACCCATGTCTGAAGCATCTCTGGTGCTATTCGGGACCAAGCAGTCTCTTCACTCATTCCACTCAACAGCACACAACCCATGTCTGAAGTATCTATGGCTCTATGCGGGGTCAAGCCTGGGTCTTTACCCATTCCATCCAACTACACATGACCCATGTCAGAAGTATCTATGCCTCTAAGCAGGGTCAAGCCTGGGTGTTTACCCATTCCACCCAACTACACATGACCCATGTCAGAAGTATCTATGGCTCTAAGCAGGGTAAAGCTTGGGTCTTTACCCATTCCACCCAACTACACATGACCCATGTCAGTCGTATCTATGGCTCTATGCAGGGTCAAGCTGGGGTCTTTATCCATTCCACCCAACTACACATGACCCATGTCAGACGTATCTATGGCTCTATGCGGGGTCAAGCCTGGGTCTTTACCCATTCCATCCAACTACACATGACCCATGTCAGAAGTATCTATGCCTCTAAGCAGGGTCAAGCCTGGGTGTTTACCCATTCCACCCAACTACACATGACCCATGTCAGAAGTATCTATGGCTCTAAGCAGGGTAAAGCTTGGGTCTTTACCCATTCCACCCAACTACACATGACCCATGTCAGTCGTATCTATGGCTCTATGCAGGGTCAAGCTGGGGTCTTTATCCATTCCACCCAGCTACACATGACCCATGTCAGACGTATCTATGGCTCTATGCAGGGTCAAGCTGGGGTCTTTATCCATTCCACCCAACTACACATGACCCATATCAGACGTATCTATGGCTCTATGCGGGGTCAAGCCTGGGTCTTTACCCATTCCATCCAACTACACATGACCCATGTCAGAAGTATCTATGCCTCTAAGCAGGGTCAAGCCTGGGTGTTTACCCATTCCACCCAACTGCACATGACCCATGTCAGAAGTATCTATGGCTCTAAGCAGGGTAAAGCTTGGGTCTTTACCCATTTCACCCAACTACACATGACCCATGTCAGTCGTATCTATGGCTCTATGCAGGGTCAAGCTGGGGTCTTTACCCATTCCACCCAACTACACATGACCCATGTCAGAAGTATCTATGGCTCTAAGCAGGGTCAAGCTGGGGTCTTTACCCATTCCACCCAACTACACATGACCAATGTCAGAAGTATAGCAAGACAAACGGATGATGGACGGAGTGTTGAAACTTTTCAAACACTCACCCCCAGTCACAGATCAGGGTTTAATCCATTGTTCTTTTGCTCACCATGCCACCCCAGTTTAGACCCAACCATATGCAAATCAGTCTTGACCCTGTTCCTCATGGGAACACTCCAGCCCGAACTCCCAGGCCAGGTCCACCCTGGACCGGAAACAAGCATCCTGGGACCAGTTTCAGGGTATCGCCCTTCATCAGCTAGGCTGATATCACTGTTTATGAAAAGTATACAAAACAACAGTTACAGGTTTACAGTCAAAATCGAAGAACTAATGTACTGTGATCTTTGATTCAATATTAGAAGGTTTAATGAAATTCTACATTTTGTTATGTTTTTATGGAGTTGGGTTAGTATCTATGAAAGTATTCGAGGTATGTTTGTAGCGTGATTGAGGTATGCATGAAGCTGAATGAGTGTTAGAGAATGGGCTGGTGCCTTGTAGGTTTAGAATAGAGAATTTATGTAAAGTTTTTGATATCATGATATGATTATTATATGTATTATTTTGAAAAATAAAGAAGAAATGAGAAAATGATACCTGACTTCTGAGCCACGACTATATATACAATAATGAAGAGAGTAGTTTATAATTGGGTTGCCCGTGGGGTCTCCCGTTTTGTACTTTGAGTTTCTTTCACCTGCCCCAGGAACCAATAACTATTTCAGGGAGTCCCGATATACATTATAAAAATGCATTACATCCATGAACGTGAGCCAACACAAGCCAAACAAACAAGAGTGAAGACTAAGGTTCATATTTATGGGCTCAGGACACAGGACAAAGCAGCAAGTCACTTTGCTGCGCTGCGTTGCGTCAAAGGGAAAGGGTAGGAATGCGTCGTGGCATTTGCATGCAGCGCATCCTGTCTTTTCCCACTGCGCTGGTGCCATTTTGGCAGCCTAGCGCCAATGCAGCCTCCCTTGCACCATTGTGCAGGGGTGTCAGCCTTGTAGGTGGGAATGCTTTTGTGCAGGAAGGCTCACCTTCCTGCACAAAAACTATCCTGGGAGGCTCTTCCGATTTCTGTGTGTGCTGCAGAATGCGGCACGCATAGAAAACGTAAAAAAAGAGGAGAAATAAGGGGGGCAGACAGCGGTTGTCTATGTAGGGTGTTGCAGTGAGGTATTTCTGTAGAATGTTGCACTGGGGAAGGCAGACAGCAGTGCTCTTTGCAGTGTTGCAGTGAGGTATTTAAGTAAAGTGTTACACCGAGGGAGGCAGTGCTCTATGCAGGGTGTTGCAGTGAGGTATTTCAGTAGAACAATACACCGAGGGAGGCAGACACCAGTGCTCTATGCAGTGCTGCAGTGATGTCCATGACGTGCAACAGTCAGCGAAACAGAGCCTCGCTGCAATTAGTGCAACAGGAACAGTGGCACCAAGGTCCAGATGTTTAAAGGACGCATATCGGCGGTCGAAGTGCATTAAAAAAAGTATGGGAACTGTGATGCTACATGCAATGGGTGCGGGATTAATGTGTGGGCGAGGGTCAAAGGTGTGGCTATAAAAACAAAATATTCTCCTTCAGGTAGCTACATATATAATAACTCACAGATTAAATAAAAAATAAATAAAAACTTTGTTAATCAGTAGTATGTGCACTATTGCGTATTATGAAACCTCTATCAGTTAATGCACTGAGAGGTCTGTGTGTAACCAGAAAGCCAATGAATTAAATATTGGTTGGTGCAATGGAGAATTGTGGCATGAGTGTTGTAAGTGCTACGAGGGCCCAGCATGTGAGAGAAAGCACTGAGAATGTGTAAGTCATTTTGTTAAACTTGCATTACACTCAGTATAAGACAGACAGCTGCCAAATGTGCAAAAAGGTTTCAGATAAAACGGTGCTTCTACTAATACCCTGACTGTACGTAATTATTTATTTAATTTAACTACCCTGAAAAGCACACACTGCACAGCTCAGCTGGTAACTCCCTTGCACTACCAGTCAGAAAAGAATGCAATTGGATCAATTAACCCAGTACCTCCTTTGAGGACCCTTTATATTGGCAGATTAACCAGTAGTGCTTATTTGCATTTCTTCAGGGGAGGAGGCACCCTGGCAAGAAGGCCTGTTTGTTGTTAAGCTGCCTGCCCCTCCCTCGGTCTCACAGCACTGGAGACTCCCTGAAGGAAACTTAAACTGAAGCTTTTGTACGATCAGAGTTTACCGTCCCGGGACAGTTGACTTTTATTAAGTAGGGGGAGTGTTTTCATTAATGAAAAAAGTGGGGCGCGTAGTGTCCCTCCGACCCCGCCCACTTCGACCACTTGACCCATTGCCCCCAAATCATGTTTTTCATTTACCATCCAAACATGACCTTGGGTCCCCTATTCCCATCACACCGTCACACTTCACTGTGCATCTCCAGAGTGAAGATTACCATCACTGCAGTACATCAGTGACGTCACGCTGTGTTGAACCTTAAACCTATAAAGTATGCTAAGATCGGTAGCTTTGTTCGGGCGTCTCTCCCTCTCCATGTTTGTTATTCATTGATAAATTCATCCTCCCATCTCTGATTTTGTCCTTCACAGTTTCTTCCCCGTGTCCTTTCTCGAGGCCGAGGAGCAGCCTTTGCTGTGAATGTGTCGTCATTGATGCTGCGTCGGTCACTAAACTCCGCCGCCAGCATCAGCATCACAGGGAGCAAAGCGGAGCAGGTGGGGTCCCTCGGGTCTTCATTATTTTATGATTCAGGTTAAAATTATCACCGGTGATCTGAGAAAATGCACTTACAATAGAATGTGCGGCCTGTTTGTCTGTTTGTGCATTTCATAAAAAAGACATTTTCGGCAGGTGAAAAAAAAAACACTTAAACGACCACGAAGGGCCTCGAACCCTCAATCTTCTGATTCGAAGTCAGACGCCTTATCCATTAGGCCAAGCGGTCACTGTACTATTGATGTTACACTCACTTGGAGCAGCAGCGGCTGCTGCCGAGCCAGAGAGAAGGAAGAATGCTGTGCCAAGCTTAGGTAGAAGGTAAAAAGGTAGGATGCTGTGCAGAGCACAGGGACAAGGTAGGATACTGTGCAGGGACCAGGAAGAAAGTATGATGCTGTGCAAAGCCTTCGGAGCAGGGAGAAGGTAGGATGCTGTGCAAAGCCTTCGGACCAAGGAGAAGGTAGGATGCTGTGCAGGGACCAGGGAGAAGGTAGGATGCTGTGCAGGGACCAGGGAGAAGGAAGGCCCAGGGAGAAGGCAGGATGCTGTGCAGGGACCAGGGAGAAGGTAGGATGCTGTGCAGGGACCAGGGAGAAGGTAGGATGCTGTACAAGGACCAGGGAGAAGGTGGGATGCTGTGCAGGGACCAGGGAGAAGGTGGGATGCTGTGCAGGGAGAAGGGAGGACCCCATACATTGTCCTTGGAGAGAAGAGAAGGGAGGCTCGGCCTGATGCGTGTTGTAGTGAGAGGGGGAACTGCATCCTCTGTGGAGGCATACAACACGCCTCTTTATAAAATGACGAGCAGTGTCGCGACATGCTCCCTCCTCTTGCACCCCCCCCCCTCCCCCCCTCCACTCCTCTTTCTGATTTCTTCCGCATTGGCAGGCTTCACGGTAGAGTCTCAAAAATGTACATTTTAGTATCAGGCACTCAGGAAGCAGAAAGCACTTTCTAAGAAATCGTACATCATTTTAATTCTTAGTGTTTTACTCCTGTAAGGAGCTACCTTTGTTAATGTGTTTGTATTTTAGTGCCATATATAAAAACTGTGCCGGGCACCCGCATGTGGCTCTGACTGTAAGAGAGTGAGCCTCAGTTTCGTGTACAGGCTCTCATATGGTCTAGCGGTTAGGATTCCTGGTTTTCACCCAGGTGGCCCGGGTTCGACTCCCGGTATGGGAAGATACATTTTTGTGTCACATTCCTGCATTTGTCTTCTGTTGTCTTCACAGCTTGTACTAACCCCTGTTTTTACACACAAATCCTTTAATCCCCCCCCCACAACACCCCGCCCCTCTTGGTTGGGTCTGTGCCTTGAAGTACTCGTCAGAAGCGCTATGAAAAGACGCAGCGAGTCTTTAATGCACAGAGGGGAGTATTTTGAAGGCTTTCCAAAGCTCCTGCATATTGTACACATTTTACACCCCCTCTGTGTCACCTGGAGCAGGAAGTCGCCCTTCCACAGAGGTGTCACCCCAAGAAGGCTCCGGCTTCAGTTCCTCCCATAGCGCTGCACACCCGCAGCTCATGGGCTTTTTCCCACTTTTGGTTCACGGGAGTTTAACACACTTTTTGAGAAAAGACAACAGCCCCAGGACAGTTAACCCTGAGAGTTTTAATGCTTGGGCTGGAGTAAAGGCAGGGGGCCTCCCCATGGAAGTCAATTCAACATTATTTAACATTAGTATAATAAATAAATAAAAAGAAAACAACGAGAAAGGAGCCTCTACTGAGTCCATACGAGCACACTGCTATTGTGTTCCTGGCACTGATTTTGCCATCCCTGAGGAAAGGGGTCACAAAGACAGTGGCAAGGGGCCAGCCAGGGTCACAGCTGCGACCCCTGGCGACCCTTAAATGTAATCCATGCATCTCCTGCTCTGTGAAACCAAGGGAGAGGCAGACAGCTACACAAGCCTTCTTGCCTGGGTGCCTGCATCCTGAAAGAAATGTAAGTGCGCACAACTGGTCAATCTTCAAATGTAAAGGGTGCTTGGAAGCTGGTATTGGTTTTAATTCATGTAATCACCTGAAGCTTTCTGATGACACACATTCATTCTTTTTGAGTGGTATTGCCAGGGAGTTACCAGCTGAGCTTTGAAGTGTGTGCTTTTAAAAGATGGTTATAATACAATGCAGTACTTACTGTCTGGATATTATCAAAATCTATAATTTGGTAGCAAGTTATCTAAAAAAATGTTTTGCGTATTTTGTAGTAGCCTAATGCTGAATGTAATGCAAGGGTCAAATAATTACATATTCACAGTGATTTCTATCACAGACTGGGAACGCGTAGCACTAAACATACACATCACTATTCCCCACTGCACCAACCAGTATTGCTGGAGTGATTAACTCACATTTAATTTTCCTTTAAGCTTTGTGCTATTTTAAATGTAGTTACTTGAAGGTGAAAGACCGAAAAAAGTTTGAGAATATTTTGGGGCATATGTATACTTGGTATGTGTTGTTTAAGCGTCATTCTCTTTTCACGCTAAAACAACGCAAACTTAACTCCATATTTATATTTTGACGTTAGACCCGTCTTGCGTCAAAATATAGGAGTTACCGCCAAGTTGTGGATGCGGCAAACTGCTTTGCGCTAATTAGATGGAAGGTAGGCGTACCCATCCACAACATGACGCTAACCCCCTACTGCCATACTTATACTCCAGCGCAGAAACGATGCGTATGGAGTAGGCGGACCCAAATAATGGTGCTAAGCCTGCTTAGCATCATTTTTTAACTCCTGGCTCAGACCAGGCGTTAGGGCCCCTGTGGACCCATTTCCATGGCTGGACACCATGGAATGGGCCCACAGATGCCCACCCAAAGCCCCAGCAACAACCCCACCCACACCAGAGGGACACCATAAGATGGGAGACCCCATCCTCGGTAAGCACAGGTAAGCATTATTATTGTTTTTATTCTGTGCCATTGGGGGCCCCTTACAAGGCAACCAGCACCTCAGTTCCACTAGTGCCATTTAATTTACAGGCCCTGGGTATGTGGTATTCCACTTTACAAGGAACTTACAGGTAAATTGGATATGCCAAACTGGTGTAAGCCAAACATACCATGTTTTAGGGAAGAGAGCACATGCACTTTAGCACTGATTAGCAGTGGTATAGTGCCCAGAGAAAAACAGGAGGAAGGCAAAAAGTTTGGGAATAACCCTACAGAAAGGGCCATTTCCAACACTTACTATGTAAGCCCAAGTGTTCCATCTGTTTTGCTCTTCAAAAGGCGTAGAGATTCAGACTCATGAAGAAGAGTTGGTTTTTACAATGATAAATCAAACTCTGAATATCACATTTTATGCTATGTTAACTTGTGAAGAGGTATCCACAGATTGGAAAGACTCAGTGTAATCTGAAGTATGGGATTTTTCTGGAAAGGATATAGGTCCATCACAGGTGTTAAGCTTGTACGGATAACAGTGAAACACAATGCTGTATCCAAGAACGCCCCACCCCCAGTACAATTTGACTCCTGAAACTATTGCAGCAATTATCCCTGTGATGGATTTAAATGATTGAGCAAGGGATATTAACCTCTTAGCTGCTGGGCCTTCCCCCCCCCCCACCAGTGCTGAGCCCTTTTTTGGCTATTTGGGGTAGTTTGTGCTTAGGCCTTCATAACTTTTTGTCCACATAAGCTATCCACGCCAAATTTGCATCCTTTTTTTCCAACATCCTAGGGATTCTAAAGGTACCCAGAGTTTCTGGGTTCCCCTGGAGGAGACCAAGAAGTTAGCCAAAATACACATAACATTTTGTTTTGTTTTTTTAAATGGGAAAAAAGGGCTGCCGAAGAAGGCTTGTGTTTTTTTCCCCTGAAAATGGCATCAACAAAAGGTTTGTGGTGCTGAAATCACCATCTTCCCAGCTTTCAGGAACAGGCAGACTTGAATCAGAAAACCACATTTTTCAACACAATTTTGGCATTTTACTGGGACATACCCCATTTTTACTATTTTTGGTGATTTCAGCTTCCTTCCAGTTAGTGACCCTGCGATGCAGGGATCTTTTTGATGCCCAGGGAAGATGCAGGGAAATCCTGGACATGCGTGAAGAAGTCACAGGCATTGTGTCGATCCGGTATGGCGATGCATTGAATTTTCTGTCACATGGCAGGCGTAGCGTTGATTTTCCACTTGGGAAATCAGCTGCGTAGTTCTGGTTCGGCTGAATGTTGATCCGGTAGGATTGTACGTCAAATTTCCAGTCACAAGGCAGACACTGCGTTGAATCTTCAGTCAGGAAGTCGTGCTGCGTCGTTCCGGCTCAGCTGTGTGGCGATTTCTCAGTCGCAAAGTGGCTGCATGTCATTAACGGCAGGCTTTGTGATGATTTTCGCCGCACAAGGATTTTCCTGAAGCGATTAAGGGGGTCATTATGACCCTGGCAGTGAGTAGTAATGTGGCAGCAGTACCGCCAACAGTCTGGCAGTACATGCCGCCACAATATGAGAATGGCGGGTTGGCTGCAGCCAACCTGCCACTTCTCCACTCAGACTGCCATGGCGGTAGCAGCCCCTGGGCCGGAGATGTCAATCTCCAGCCCGGCCGCCGCTATAGTACCTCTGGAGGCATTTTGAGCCAGCCTGCCACCATGGTTTTCGTGGCGTTAGCAACACCATGAAAACCATGGCGTTAGGCCCTACCAGTGACAGGGAATTCCTTCCCTGTCACCGGTAGGTGGCTCACCCACCCCCCCAAACACTCCCCAGACACCCCCCTCCATGCATGCTCCCCCTTTCTGATCTCCCACCCCTACCTACACGCACACACCCGCAGACATGCACCACGCATACACCCACTCACTCACACTGGCATACACGCATTCGCACACGCATACATCCAGTCATGCTTGCACACATCCGTACACACATCCGTACACACATTCACACTGACATGCAGACACGCATTCACACACATGCATAAACCCACGCAAACAACACTACACACACAGACGCATTCACGCACACACTCACACATTCATGCACACAGCCCCATACACACACACAATACCCCCCTCCCCTGTCGGAAGCCCAACTTACCTTCTTCCAGGGTGTCTTTTGAAAGGGAACGGGAAGGGGCGCTGCTACAGCCAGCAGCGCCCGCCAGCAGAACACCACCAGGCCACATCACAGGTCATGATACAGCTGGCAGTGGTCTACTGGCATGGCGGTACTGGTGGTAGCAGCGCCACCTTACCAGCATCCGCCAGTATGACCACTGCCGGATTTCCACCCTTCTTATGGCGGAAGTCCAGCTGTGGTCATAATCTGGCAGACAGATGGTAGCCGCGGTGTTGTTCTTTTGGCGGCCGTCACCATGCCTGTAGGCGGTTTTTACCGCTATGGTCATAGTTAGGACCTAAGTCTTTTTGGCCCTGAGACTTCAGAAAACAGGAGACAAGCTCATTCCAATCCCTTGGAGAGAACTTCTCAGCAAAGTCAGAGGGTAGCAGGGCAACAGCAGGGCAGCAGTCCTTCTCTGCAAAGCCGTCAAGATGAATCATTTGGGCAGCCATGCAGTTCCTCTTGACAGGTTGCAGGTTCAGGTCCAGAAGGGTCTGAGTTGATGGGGTCAGGGACCCAGTTTATATATCCAAAGATGCCTTTGAAGTGAGGGAGATTTCAAAGAGTGGTTTTGAAGTGCACAAGTTCCCGTTTCAGTACAGATCTGTCTGTCAGGGCCCCAGTAGGTGGTTTGGCAGTCCATTGTGTGAGGGCAGGCCACTAGCCTTTGAAATGTAAGTGTCAAGCCCTCTACCCTTCCAGCCCAGGAGGACCCATTTAGTATGCAGATGAGTGCAGGTGTGATTGAGTGTCCTGTGTTTGTGGTTGTCTGGGTGAAATGCACAAGGAAGCTGTCAGCCAGCCCAGCCCAGACGTTGACTGGATACAGGTTGTAAGGCACAGATGGATTTTAAGTGCAGAGAAATGCTTACTTTCTAAAAGTGGCATTTCTAAAATAGTAATATAAAATCCAACTTCACCAATAAGCAGGATTTTCTATTACCATTCTAGCCATACTAAATATGACCTGGTTACACCTTTCTGATCAGAATCTACCACTAAGACAGAATATGAGGGTAGCCCTAATGCTGTCCTATAAAAGGAGCAGGTCTCATAGTAGTGGAAAATAAAGTTAGGAGTTTTCCACTACCAGGACATATAAAACACACATGTACATGTCCTGCCGTTTACCTACATAGCACCCTGCCCTATGGGTTATCTAGGGCCTACCTTAGGGGTGACTTAATGTTGAAAAGGGAGAGTTTAGGGCTTTGCAAGTACTTTTAAATGCCAAGTCAAAGTGGCAGTGAAACTGCGCACACAGGCCTAGCAATGGCAGGCCTGAGACATGGTTAAGGGGCTACTCATGTGGGTGGCACAACCAGTGCTGCAGGGCCATTAGTAGCATTCGATTTACAGGTCCTGGGCACATGTAGTGCACTTTACTAGAGACTTATAGGTAAATCAAATGTGCCAATTGGGAATGAACCAATGTTGTCATGTTTAAGGGAGAGAGCATGTGCACTTTAGCACTGGTTATCAGTGGTAAAGTGCCCTGAGTTCTAAAAACCAGCAAAAACTGTGTCAGAAAAGTTGAGGGAGGCAGGCAAAATGCTGGGGGGTGACCACCCTAAGGCTGCCAGGTCTAACAGGATGCAGCTAGACTTCATAGAGCTTCCAGAATGCAATGGACTGAGATATGTCTTGGTCATTGTGTGCATTTTCTTCCATTGGGTTGAGGCTTACCTGACCAGGAGAAATGACTGTCTCACAGCAACAAAGCTGTTGTTAGGAGAGTTGATATCCTGTTTTGGGTCCCTGACTTCACTTGAGTCAAACCGTGGGACACACTTTAACAGTGAGGCCCTGAAAGTGTCACCAGGCAGGTCTCTCCCCCCATCTGCCACGCAGCCCCCTGTGGGTTGATCCTCCGTTGCCGCTTTTGCCGCCTGACTACTCGCACCCTTTTTTCTGTACCCCTGCACTTGGCTTCTGTGCCACTTTGATTTTTCATTCTGTGCCCCTGTGTTTTGCTTTCTGTACCTCTGTGCTTTGTTGTCCCTCTCCCGCTGTCTTTTCCCGCTGTTTTTTCCCTGGGTTTTCCCCCGGGTTTTTCCCCCGCCACTGAGCCCCTGCTGCCCCGCCCCCTTCACTCCCATTGGCCGCCCCGCTCCCACCTCCCAGCTGCTCCTCCCTCTCTCGCCCGTCCGTGCCTGGACCGCACCCAGCACCAGAACCCCTGGAACC
Organism: Pleurodeles waltl; assembly: GCF_031143425.1. Lineage (NCBI taxonomy): Eukaryota > Metazoa > Chordata > Amphibia > Caudata > Salamandridae > Pleurodeles > Pleurodeles waltl. Next base: position 1,017,764,024 of record NC_090443.1, on the reverse strand, counting down.
CACACCCTCTGCAACGCCAGACTGCACTACGACGCAAGCGCCCTCCACGCACTCAACACCAGACGAGAACACCCCTGCTACCGGGCCACCCCGAAACACACCCAGGGGCCTTTCACCTGCTGGAACTGCAGATTCACCAGCATCCAACCCTCCACACCACCAGCCAGAGAACCCAACCACCTCCGCTGCATCCTCCTCAACATCCGCTCCGCTCGCAAGCACGCCTTCGAACTTTGGGGCCTCCTAGACTCCACCGCCCCGACGTCGCCTTCCTGACGGAGACCTGGCTGAACGCCACCTCAGCACCAGACATCGCCATAGCCATCCCACAGGGCTACAAGATCTCCCGCAGAGACCGCACCAACGGAGTGGGAGGAGGAATCGCCATCATCCACAAAGACTCCATCAAAATCTCAACGAACACCAATGACACCCTCACCACCGCCGAGCACATGCACTTCCAGATCCACACCGACCCCAACACCACCCTCAGAGGAACTCTCATCTACAGACCTCCCGGACCCCGCCCACAGTTCAGTGACACCATCGCCGACCTCATCAGCACCCACGCCCTCGCTTCCACGGACTACATCCTCCTCGGGGACCTGAACTTCCACCTCGAGAACAACAACAACGCCAACTCCACCGCCCTGAACGACAACCTCGCCAACCTCAGACTCAAACAGCTTGTAACGACACCCACTCACGCCACTGGACACACGCTCGACCCCATCTTCTCCGCAAGCCCCCACTACTCCTTCAACCACACCACCGAACCACACTGGACCGACCACAGATGTGTCCACTTCACCTTCAGAAAACCCACCACACACCACCGCACCCCACAGCTACCACGCCGCTGCTGGGGCAAGGTCACCGAGGACCAACTGACTACCGCCCTCGCCCTGAGACCACCCAACGACCCCACCGACCCAGACACTGCCGCGACCAACCTCACACAGTGGATCAACGACTGTGCCAACACCGTCGCCCCTCTCAAGACCTCTACAACCAACCTAACCAACAAGAAAGCCGCCTGGTTCACCGAGGACCTCCGGATCTCCAAGCACACCTGTTGGAAGCTGGAGAAGAAATGGCTCCACGACCGAACACCAGACAACCACACAGCCCTCAAGAGCGCCACCCGCAGACACCACCAACTCATCAGGACCGCCAAGAAGACCGCCTTCAAGGACCGCCTAGACAACAACGCACACAATACCAAAGAGCTCTTCAGCATCGTGAAAGAACTCTCCAACCCCAGCACCAGCACCAACGACATCCCGCCATCTCAATACCTGTGCGACTCCCTGGCCACCTTCTTCCACCGCAAGATCACAGACACCCACAACAGCTTCATCCCCGACCCGCCCGCACCCACCACCGAGACCACCACCCCTGCGACTACCACTCACACCAGTCGCCTGACCGTCTGGTCCAGCGTCAGCGACGAAGACACCATCAAAACCATGAACTCCATCCACTCCGGATCCCCATCGGACCCCTGCCCTCACCACGTCTTCAACAAAGCCAGCGCAGCCATCGCGCCCCACCTCCGGAAAACAATCAACTGTCCTTCGAGACAGCAACCTTCCCAGAAAGTTGGAAGCACGCCGAAATCAACGCCCTTCTGAAGAAGCCCAAGACAGACCCCAAGGACCTCAAGAACTTCTGGCCCATCTCCCTGCTCCCTTTCCCAGCAAAAGTGACCGAGAAGATTGTCAACAAACAACTGACCCGCTACCTCGAAGTCAACAACATCCTGGACCCTTCCCAATCCGGTTTTCGCAGTAACCACAGCACCGAGACCGCCCTCATCGCCGCCACTGACGACATCCGGACCCTGATGGACAAAGGAGAAACAGCCGCCCTCATCCTCCTGGACTTATCAGCAGCCTTTGACACGGTCTGCCACTGCACCCTATCAGCACGCCGCCATGACGCCGGTATCCAAGAGAAGGCCCTGGCCTGGACCACATCCTTCCTCTCCGGCAGAACCCAGAGCGTCCGCCTCCCACCCTTCTGCTCCAAAACCACCGAGATCATCTGCGGCGTCTCACAGGGATCCTCCCTCAGCCCGACACTGTTCAATATCTACATGGCCCCCCTCGCCCACGTCGCACGACAACACAACCTCAACATCATCTCCTACGCCGACGACACCCAGCTGATCATATCCCTCACTGAAGATCCCCACACCACCAAAGCTAACCTCCTCCGAGGAATGAAGGCCGTAGCCGACTGGATGAAGGACAGCAGACTGAAGCTGAACTCATGCAAGACGGAGGTCCTCATTCTCGGACCCACCCCATAAGCCTGGGACGACTCTTGGTGGCCCACGTCACTAGGCACAGCCCCGGAACCCATGGACCACGCACGCAACCTGGGGGTCATCCTCGACTCCACTCTCTCCATGACTAGGCAAGTCAACGCCGTCTCCGCATCCTGCTTCAACACCCTCCGTATGCTCCGCAGGATCTTCAAATGGATCCCCCTCGACACAAGAAAAACTGTTACCCAGGCCCTCATCACCAACAGACTCGACTACGGGAATGCCCTCTACTCAGGAACTACAAACGAGCTCCTGAGACGACTCCAACGCATCCAGAACGCCTCGGCCCGACTCATCCTCGATGTCCCCCGCCGCAGGCCCTCATAACTTTTTGTTCACATAAGCTACCCACCCCAAATTTGCATCCTTTTTTTCCAACATCCTAGGGATTATAGAGGTACCCAGATATTGTGGGTTCCCCTGAAGGAAACCAAGAAATTTGCCAAAATACAACAAAAATATTGTTTTTTTAAAAAAAATTGGAAAAAAGGGCTGCAGAAGAAGGCTCGTGGTTTTTCCCTTGAAAATGGCATCAACAAAGGGTTTGCGGTGATAAAATCACCATCTTCCCAGCTTTCAGGAACAGGCAGACTTGAATTAGAAAACCCAATTTTTCAACACAATTTTGACATTTTACTGGGACATACCCCATTTTTACAATTTTTTTGTGCTTTCAGCCTCCTTCCAGTTAGTGACAGAAATGGTTGAGAAACCAATGCTTGATCCCAGAAAGCTAAACATTTCTGAAAATAGTAGGCAAAATTCTGAATTCTTCAAGGGGTCATTTGTGTAGATCCTACAAGTGTTTCCTACAGAAAATAACAGCTGAAATAAAATCCTGTCATAATCTGCATACCCTGCCCTCTCTGAAGATGTCTCGTGAAACCCTCATGCTTTCTAAGAGAGGGTGGGAGGACTGTCTAAAACTCGGAAACTCTATCCTCACTGGCAGCTGTAAATTTGTTATTGATACCTATTACTACAATAGTCAAACTCCTCCCAAAGTAATTCTTTAAAGGAGCCATACTCCTATTGGAGCACTGGGACATGCAGTTCTACGTGGTAGGCAATCAATAGGATTTTCACAAGACTCAGGGGGTCATTCTGACCCTGGCGGCCGGTGACCGCCAGGGTCACCGACCACGGGAGCACCGCCAACAGGCTGGCGGTGCTCCCTCGAGCATTATGACCGCGGCGGTTCAGCCGCGGTCAGAAACGGAAAGTCGGCGGTCTCCCGCCGACTTTCCGCTGCTCGGGTGAATCCTCCATGGCTGCGGAGTGCGCTCCGCAGCCATGGGGATTCTGAGACCCGCCAGGAACAGGATTGCGGTAGGGGGTGCCGCGGGGCCCCTGGGGGCCCCTGCAGTGCCCATGCCAATGGCATGGGCACTGCAGGGGCCCCTGTAAGAGGGCCCCACAAAGTATTTCAGTGTCTGCAAAGCAGACACTGAAATACACGACGGGTGCAACAGCACCCGTCGCACCTTCCCACTACGCCGGCTCCATTCGGAGCCGGCGTCCTCGTGGGAAGGTAGATTTGCCCTGGGCTGGCGGGCGGCCTTTTGGCGGCCGCCCGCCAGCCCAGGGCAAATCTCAAAATACCCTCCGCGGTCTTGCGACCGCGGAGCGGTATTTTGTCGGGGGTAGACTGGCGGGCGGCCTCCGCCGCCCGCCGCTCTCGGAATCACCCCCTCAGTCTTCTGTCCTAGGCCCCCTTATAGGCTCTTCAACCTTTGTCACTGCAGTGTCAAACTAGGCGGCTGACTGACTTCTGTTCTCCTTTGTCTGTTGTACCCCTGGTTCTATGCGGGACCAAGCCGCCATTGTTGCCTATTCCAGCCAGTAGTTCATAGCCCAAGTGAATGTCTGCAATACCTCTTCTTCTGTGCAAGGCTAAACTGCCATTCTCTACTCATTCTAGTAAATCACACATAACACAGGACTGTGCCAATTTATGAGGTCCTCCGTTTCAATGAAAGGCCAAGCTTGCATCTTTACCCATTCCACCCAACAGCACAAAACACAGGGTGACATCCATCTCTGGTATCTCTAGTTCTATGCAGGACCGAGCTGGGGTCTTCACGCATTCTACTCAACAACACAGACCCATGTCTATCCCATGTGTGAAGTAACTGTTTTATCCATGTGTGAAGTTTCTCAGAAGTATCTCTGAAGGATCTTTGGTTTTATGCAGAGTAAAGCTGGGGTCTTTACATAACCCATGTCTGAAGCATCTCTGGTGCTATTCGGGACCAAGCAGTCTCTTCACTCATTCCACTCAACAGCACACAACCCATGTCTGAAGTATCTATGGCTTTATGCGGGGTCAAGCCTGGGTCTTTACCCATTCCATCCAACTACACATGACCCATGTCAGAAGTATCTATGGCTCTAAGCAGGGTCAAGCTGGGGTCTTTACCCATTCCACCCAACTACACATCACCCATGTCAGAAGTATCTATGGCTCTAAGCAGGGTCAAGCTGGGGTCTTTACCCATTCCGCCCAACTAAACATGACCCATGTCAGAAGTATCTATGCCTCTAAGCAGGGTCAAGCCTGGGTGTTTACCCATTCCACCCAACTACACATGACCCATGTCAGAAGTATCTATGTCTCTAAGCAGGGTAAAGCTGGGGTCTTTACCCATTCCACCCAACTACACATGACCCATGTCAGAAGTATCTATGGCTCTAAGCAGGGTCAAGCTGGGGTCTTTACCCATTCAAACCAACTACACATGACCCATGTCAGAAGTATCTATGGCTCTAAGCAGGGTAAAGCTGGGGTCTTTACCCATTCTACCCAACTACACATGACCCATGTCAGAAGTATCTATGGCTCTAAGCAGGGTCAAGCTGGGGTCTTTACCCATTCCACTTAACTACACATGACCCATGTCAGAAGTATCTATGGCTCTAAGCAGGGTCAAGCTGGGGTCTTTACCCATTCCACCCAGCTAAACATGACCCATGTCAGAAGTATCTATGCCTCTAAGCAGGGTCAAGCCTGCGTGTTTACCCATTCCACCCAACTACACATGACCCATGTCAGAAGTATCTATGGCTCTAAGCAGGGTAAAGCTGGGGTCTTTACCCGTTCCACCCAGCTAAACATGACCCATGTCAGAAGTATCTATGCCTCTAAGCAGGGTCAAGCTGGGGTCTTTACCCATTCCACCCAACTACACATGACCCATGTCAGAAGTATCTATGGCTCTAAGCAGGGTAAAGCTGGGGTCTTTACCCATTCCACCCAACTACACATGACCCATGTCAGAAGTATCTATGGCTCTAAGCAGGGTCAAGCTGGGGTCTTTATCCATTCCACCCAACTACACATGACCAATGTCAGAAGTATAGCAAGACAAACGGATGATGGACGGAGTGTTGAAACTTTTCAAACACTCACCCCCAGTCACAGATCTGGGTTTAATCCATTGTTCTTTTACTCACCATGCGACTCCAGTTTAGACCCAGCCATATGCAAATCAGTCTTGACCCTGTTCCTCATGGGAACACTCCAGCCCGAACTCCCAGGCCAGGTCCACCCTGGACCGGAAACAAGCATCCTGGGACCAGTATCAGGGTATCGCCCTTCATCAGCTAGGCTGATATCACTGTTTATGAAAAGTATACAAAACAACAGTTACAGGTTTACAGTCAAAATCGAAGAACTAATGTACTGTGATCTTTGATTCAATATTAGAAGGTTTAATTAAATTCAAATTTTGTTATGTTTTTATGGAGTTGGGTTAGTATCTATGAAAGTATTCGAGGTATGTTTGTAGCTTGATTGAGGTATGTATGAAGCTGAATGAGTGTTAGAGAATGGGCTGGTGCCTTGTAGGTTTTGAATAGAGAATTTATGTAAAGTTTTTGATATCATGATATGATTATTATATGCGTTATTTTGAAAAATAAAGAAGAAATGAGAAAATGATACCTGACTTCTGAGCCACGACTATATATACAATAATGAAGAGAGTAGTTTATAATTGGGTTGCCCGTGGGGTCTCCCGTTTTGTACTTTGAGTTTCTTTCACCTGCCCCAGGAACCAATAACTATTTCAGGGAGTCTCGATATACATTATAAAAATGCATTACATCCATGAACGTGAGCCAACACAAGCCAAACAAACAAGAGTGAAGACTAAGGTTCATATTTATGGGCTCAGGACACAGGACAAAGCAGCAAGTCACTTTGCTGCGCTGCGTTGCGTCAAAGGGAAAGGGTAGGAATGCGTCGTGGCATTTGCATACAGCGCATCCTGTCTTTTCCCACTGCGCTGGTGCCATTTTGGCAGCCTAGCGCCAATGCAGCCTCCCTTGCACCATTGTGCAGGGGTGTCAGCCTTGTAGGTGGGAATGCTTTTGTGCAGGAAGGCTCACCTTCCTGCACAAAAACTATCCTGGGAGGCTCTTCCGATTTCTGTGTGTGCTGCAGAATGCGGCACGCATAGAAAACGTAAAAAAAGAGGAGAAATAAGGGGGGCAGACAGCGGTTGTCTATGTAGGGTTTTGCAGTGAGGTATTTCTGTAGAATGTTGCACTGGGGAAGGCAGACAGCAGTGCTCTTTGCAGTGTTGCAGTGAGGTATTTAAGTAAAGTGTTACACCGAGGGAGGCAGTGCTCTATGCAGGGTGTTGCAGTGAGGTATTTCAGTAGAACATTACACCGAGGGAGGCAGACACCAGTGCTCTATGCAGTGCTGCAGTGATGTCCATGACGTGCAACAGTCAGCGAAACAGAGCCTCGCTGCAATTAGTGCAACAGGAACAGTGGCACCAAGGTCCAGATGTTTAAAGGACTCATATCGACGGCCGAAGTGCATTAAAAAAAAGTATGGGAACTGTGATGCTGCATGCAATGGGGGCGGGATCAATGTGTGGGCGAGGGTCAAAGGTATGGCTAAAAAAACAAAATATTCTCCTTCAGGTAGCTACATATATAATAACTCACGGATTAAATAAAAAATAAATAAAAACTTTGTTAATCAGTAGTATGTGCACTATTGCGTATTATGAAACCTCTATCAGTTAATGCACTGAGAGGTCTGTGTGTAACCAGAAAGCCAATGAATTAAATATTGGTTGGTGCAACGGAGAATTGTGGCTTGAGTGTTGTAAGTGCTACGAGGGCCCAGCCTGAGGCAGAAAGCACTGAGAACGTGTAAGTCATTTTGTTAAACTTGCATTACACTCAGTATAAGACAGACAGCTACCAAATGTGCAAAAAGGTTTCAGATAAAACGGTGCTTCCAAAGCAAAGATTTTACTAATACCCAGACTGTACGTAATTATTTATTTTATTTAACTACCCTGAAAAGCACACACTGCACAGCTCAGCTGGTAACTCCCTTGCACTACCAGTCAGAAAAGAATGCAATTGGATCAATTAACCCAGTACCTCCTTTGAGGACCCTTTACATTGGCAGATTAACCAGTAGTGCTTATTTGCATTTCTTCAGGGGAGGAGGCACCCTGGCAAGAAGGCTTGTTTGTTGTTAAGCTGCCTGCCCCTCCCTCGGTCTCACAGCACTGGAGACTACCTGAATTAAACTTAAACTGAAGCTTTTGTGCGATCAGAGTTTACCGTCCCGGGACAGTTGACTTTTATTAAGTAGGGGGAGTGTTTTTCATTAATGAAAAAAGTGGGGCGCGTAGTGTCCCTCCGACCCCGCCCACTTCGACCACTTGACCCATTGCCCCCAAATCATGTTTTTCGTTTACTATCCAAACATGACCTTGGGGTCCCCTATTCCCATCACACCGTCACACTTCACTGTGCATCTCTAGAGTGAGTATCACCATCACTGCAGTACATCACTGACGTCACACTGTGTTCAACCTAAAACCTATAAAGGTAATGCCTAAGCTAAGCTCGGTAGCTTTGTTCGGGCGTCCCTCCCTCTCCATGTTTGTTATTCATTGATAAATTCATCCTCCCATCTCTGTTTTTGTCCTTCACAGTTTCTTCCCCGTGTCCTTTCTCGAGGCCGAGGAGCAGCCTTTGCTGTGAATGTGTCGTCATTGATGCCGCGTCGGTCACTAAACTCCGCCGCCAGCATCAGCATCACAGGGAGCAAAGCGGAGCAGGTGGGGTCCCTCGGATCTTCAGTATTTTATACTTCAGATGAAAATTATCACCGGTGATCTGAGAAAATGCTCTTACAGTAGAATCTGCGGCCTGTTTTCTGTTTATGCATTTCATAAAAAATACATTTTCGGCAGGTTAAAAAAAACACTTAAACGACCACGAAGGGACTCGAACCCTCAGTCTTCTGATTCGAAGTCAGACGCCTTATCCATTAGGCCACGCGGTCACTGTACCACTTGTGTTACACTCACTTGGAGCAGCAGCGGCTGCTTCCGGAGCCAGAGAGAAGGAAGAAGGTAAAATGCTGTGTAGAGGAGGGAAAAGGTATGTCCAGAGAGAAAGCAAGATGCTGTGCCAAGCTTAGGTAGAAGGGAAAAGGTAGGATGCCGTGCAGAGCACAGGGACAAGGTAGGATGCTGTGCAGGGACCAGGGAGAAGGTAGGATGCTGTGCAGGGACCAGGGAGAAGGTAGGATGCTGTACAAGGACCAGGGAGAAGGTGGGATGCTGTGCAGGGACCAGGGAGAAGGTAGGATGCTGTACAAGGACCAGGGAGAAGGTGGGATGCTGTGCAGGGACCAGGGAGAAGGTAGGATGCTGTACAAGGACCAGGGAGAAGGTGGGATGCTGTGCAGGGACCAGGGAGAAGGTGGGATGCTGTGCAGGGACCAGGGAGAAGGAAGGCCCAGGGAGAAGGCAGGATGCTGTGCAGGGACCAGGGAGAAGGTAGGATGCTGTGCAGGGACCAGGGAGAAGGTAGGATGCTGTACAAGGACCAGGGAGAAGGTGGGATGCTGTGCAGGGACCAGGGAGAAGGTGGGATGCTGTGCAGGGAGAAGGGAGGACCCCATACATTGTCCTTGGAGAGAAGAGAAGGGAGGCTCGGCCTGATGCGTGTTGTAGTGAGAGGGGGAACTGCATCCTCTGTGGAGGCATACAACACGCCTCTTTATAAAATGACGAGCAGTGTCGCGACATGCTCCCTCCTCTTTCACCCCCCCCCCCCCCCTCCACTCCTCTTTCTGATTTCTTCCGCATTGGCAGGCTTCACGGTAGAGTCTCAAAAATGTACATTTTAGTATCAGGCACTCAGGAAGCAGAAAGCACTTTCTAAGAAATCGTACATCATTTTAATTCTTAGTGTTTTACTCCTGTAAGGAGCTACCTTTGTTAATGTGTTTGTATTTTAGTGCCATATATAAAAACTGTGCCGGGCACCCGCATGTGGCTCTGACTGTAAGAGAGTGAGCCTCAGTTTCGTGTACAGGCTCTCATATGGTCTAGCGGTTAGGATTCCTGGTTTTCACCCAGGCGGCCCGGGTTCGACTCCCGGTATGGGAAGTTGCACTTTTGGGTCACATTCCTGCATTTGTCTTCTGTTGTCTTCACAGCTTGTACTAACCCCTGTTTTTACACACAAATCCTTTAATCCCCCCCCACAACACCCCGCCCCTCTTGGTTGGGTCTGTGCCTTGAAGTACTCGTCAGAAGCGCTATGAAAAGACGCAGCGAGTCTTTAATGCACAGAGGGGAGTATTTTGAAGGCTTTCCAAGGCTCCTGCATATTGTACACATTTTACACCCCCTCTGTGTCACCTGGAGCAGGAAGTCGCCCTTCCACAGAGGTGTCACCCCAAGAAGGCTCCGGCTTCAGTTCCTCCCATAGCGCTGCACACCCGCAGCTCATGGGCTTTTTCTTACTTTTGGTTCACGGTAACACACGGGTTTTTAGATATTATTTGGGGGCAGCAAGTGGCCGAAGTGGGCGGGGTCGGAGGGGCACCAGGTGCACATACGTTTTTTAGTTTAAATAAAACAGCGACCTCACTTTTTGAGAAAAGACAACAGCCCCAGGACAGTTAACCCTGAGAGTTGAAATGCTTGGGCTGTGGTAAAGGCAGGGGGCCTCCCCATGGAAGTCAATTCACCAAATGTCACGGGAGGCGGAAGTGACATCACACACATGCTTACACATACACACCTACACCCTCTCTCACACACACACCCATAATCACACACACAAAATGCATTCAACAATTTTTACTTACCTCGGCTGCCAGGGGGAGCCATAGTCCACTATTTGCATTGTTATTACACTAATAGAGAATAATTGAACATTATGTAATATTAGTATAATAAAAAAATGAGAGAAAACAACGAGAAAGGAGCCTCAACTGAGTCCATACGAACTCACTGCCATTGTGTTCCTGGCACTGATTTTGCCATCTCTAAGGCCAGGGGTCACAAAGACAGTGGCAAGGGGCAAGCCAGGGGTCACAGCTGGGACCCCTGGCACCCTTAAATGATATCCATGCATCTTCTGTTCTGTGAAACCAAGGGAGGGGCAGACAGCTAAACAAGCCTTCTTGCCTGAGTGCCTGCTTTCTGAAAGAAATGTAAGTGCGCACAACTGGTCAGTCTTCAAATGTAAAGAGTGTTTGGAAGCTGGTTTTGGCTCTAATTGACTGAATCACTTGAAGCTTTCTGATGACACACATTCATTTTTTTTTAGTGGTATTTACCAGCTGAGCTTTGAAGTGTGTGCTTTTAAAAGACGGTTATAATACAATGGAATACTTACTGTCTGGATATTATCAAAATCTATAATGTGGAAGCAAGTTATCTAAAAAATGTTTTGCGTATTTTGTAGCAGCCTTATACTGTGTGTAATTCAAGAGTCAAATAATGACTTACATATTCACAGTGATTTCTGTCACAGACTGGGACCGCGTAGCACTAAACATACACATCACTATTCCCCACTGCACCAACCAGGATTGCTGGAGTGATTAACTCACATTTAATTTTCCTTTAAGCTTTGTGCTATTTTATATGTAGTTACTTGAAGGTGAAAGACCGAAAACAAGTTTGAGAATATTTTGGGGCATATGTATACTTGGTTTGTGTTGTTTTAGCGTAATTTTCTTTTCGCGCTAAAACAACGCAAACTTAACTCCATATTTATATTTTGACATTAGACCCGTCTTGCGTCAAAATATAGGAGTTACCGCCATGCTGTGGATGCGACAAACTGCCTTGCGCTAATTAGATGCAAGGTAGGCGTACCCATCCACAACATGACGCTAACCCCCTACTGCCATATTTATACTCCAGCGCAGAAACGATGCGTATGGAGTAGGCGGACCCAAATAATTGTGCTAAGCCTGCTTAGCATCATTATTTAACTCCTGGCTCAGACCAGGCGTTAGGGCACCTGTGGATCCATTTCCATGGCTGGACACCATGGAATGGGCCCACAGATGCCCACCCAAAGCCCCAGCAACAACCCCACCCACACCAGAGGGACACCATAAGATGGGAGACCCCATCCTGGGTAAGCACAGGTAAGCATTATTATTGTTTTTATTCTGTGCCATTGGGGGCCCCTTACAAGGCAACCAGCACCTCAGTTCCACTAGTGCCATTTAATTTACAGGCCCTGGGTATGTGGTATTCCACTTTACAAGGAACGTACAAGTAAATTGGATATGCCAAACTGGTGTAAGCCAAACATACCATGTTTTAGGGAAGAGAGCACATGCACTTTAGCACTGATTAGCAGTGGTACAGTGCCCAGAGAAAAACAGGAGGAAGGCAAACAGTTTGAGAATAATCCTACAGAAAGGGCCATTTCCAATACTTACTATGTAAGCTCAAGTGTTCCATCTGTTTTGCTCTTCAAAAGGCATAGAGATTCAGACTCATGAAGAAGAGTTGGTTTTCACAATGATGAGTCAAACTCCGAATATCACATTTTATCCTATGTTAACTTGTGAAGAGGTATCCACAGATTGGAAAGACTCAGTGGAATGTGAAGTATGGGATTTTTCTGGAAAGGATATAGGTCCATCAAAGGTGTTGAGCCTGTACGGATAACAGTGAAACACAATGCTGTATCCATGAACGCCCCACCCCAGTACAATTTGACTCCTCAAACTATTGCAGCAATTATCCCTGTGATGAATTTAAACGATTGAGCAAGGGATATTAACCTCTTAGCTGCTGGGCCTCCCCCCCCAGGGCTGAACCCTTTTTTGGCTATTTGGAGTAGTTCGCGCTTAGGCCTTCATAACTTTTTGTCCACATAAGCTATCCACGCCAAATTTGCGTCCTTTTTTTCCAACATCCTAGGGATTCTAAAGGTACCCAAAGTTTCTGAGTTCCCCTGGAGGAGACCAAGAAATGAGCCAAAATACACATAAAATTTAGTTTTTTAAAAAAAAAATTGGAAAAAAGGGCTTCAGAAGAAGGCTTGTGTTTTTTTCCCCTGAAAATGGCATCAACAAAAGGTTTGTGGTGCTAAAATCACCATCTGCCTAGCTTTCAGGAACAGGCAGACTTGAATCAGAAAACCACATTTTTCAACACAATTTTGGCATTTTACTGGGACATACCCCATTTTTACTATTTTTGGTGCTTTCAGCCTCCTTCCAATTAGTGACAGGAATGGGTGTGAAACCAATACTGGATCCCGGAAAGCTAAGCATTTCTGAAAAGTAGACAAAATTCTGAATTCAGCAAGGGGTCATTTGTGTAGATCCTACAAGGTTTTCCTACAGAAAATAACAGCTGAAAAAGAAAATATTGAAATTGAGCTGAAAAAACAGCCATTTTTTTCAGCGTTTTACTCTGTAACGTTTTCCTGCGATGTCAGATTTTTTAAAGCAATATACTGTTACGTGTGCTGGACTCATCTGGTTGCGAGGATATATAGGGCTTGTAGGTTCATCAAGATCCCTAGGTACCCAGAGCCAATAAATGAGCTGCACCTTGCAATGGGTTTTCATTCTATACCGGGTATACAGCAATTCATTTGCTGAAATATAAAGAGTGAAAAATAGGTATCAAGAAAACCTTTGTATTTCCAAAATGGGCATAAGATAAGGTATTGAGCAGCAGTGGTTATTTGCCCATCTCTGAATTCCGGGGTGGCCATACTAGCATGTGAATTACAGGCCATTTCTCAAATAGATGTCTTTTTTACAAACTGTCTTACATTTGGAAGGAAAAAATGTAGAGAAAGCCAAGGGGCAATAACACTCGTTGTGCTATTCTGTGTTTCCCCAAGTCTCCCGATAAAAATGGTACCTCACTTGCGTGGGTAGGCCTAATGCACGCGACAGGAAAGGCAACATGGACACATCACATTTTTACATTGAAATCTGACGTGTTTTTTGCAAAGTGCCTTGCTGTAGATTTTGGCCTCTAGCTCAGCCGGCACCTAGGGAAACCTACAAAACCTGCACATTTTTGAAAACTAGACACCTAGGGGAATCCAGGATTGGCTGACTTGTGGGGCTCTGATCAGGTTCTGTTACCCAGAATCCTTTGCAAACCTCAAAATGTGGCCAAAAAAACACTTTATCCTCACATTTTGGTGAAAGAAAGTTCTGGAATCTGAGAGGAGCCACAAATTTCCTTCCACCCAGCGTTCCCCCAAGTCTCCCGATAAAAATGATACCTCACTTGTAGGGGTAGGCCTAGTGCCCGCAACAGGAAATGCCCCAAAACACAACATGGACACATCACATTTTGACAAAGAAAACAGAGCTGTTTTTTGCAAAGTGCCTAGCTGTGGATTTTGGCCTCTAGCTCAGCCGGCACCTAGGGAAACCTAGCAAACCTGCACAGTTTTGAAAACTAGACACCTAGGGGAATCCAAGATGGGGTGACTTGTGGGGCTCTGATCAGGTTCTGTTACCCAGAATCCTTTGCACACCTCAAAATGTGGCCCAAAAAACACTTTTTCCTCACATTTCGGTGATAGAAAGTTTTGGAATCTGAGAGGAGCCACAAATTTCCTTCCACCCAGCGTTTCCCCAAGTCTCCTGATAAAAATGATACCTCACTTGTGGGGGTAGACCTAGTGCCCGCGACAGGAATAGATCACTGTGAGAAAGTAGCCTCTTTCTAGCCTTGTTACCCCCACTTTTGGCCTGTTTGTGAGTGTATGTCAGGGTGTTTTCACTGTCTCACTGGGATCCTGCCAGCCAGGGCCCAGTGCTCATAGTGAAAACCCTATGTTTTCAGTATGTTTGTTATGTATCACTGGGACCCTGCTAGTCAGGACCCCAGTGCTCATAAGTTTGTGGCCTATATGTATGTGTTCCCTGTGTGATGCCTAACTGTCTCACTGAGGCTCTGCTAACCAGAACCTCAGTGGTTATGCTCTCTCTTTACAAATTGTCACTAACAGGCTAGTGACCAATTTCACCAATTCATATTGGCATACTGGAACACCCTTATAATTCCCTAGTATATGGTACTGAGGTACCCAGGGTATTGGGGTCCCACTGCAGCCTGAGTGAAATAACGTCCACGTTATTTCACAGCCATTTACCACTGCACTTAAGTAACTTATAAGTCACCTATATGTCTAACCTTTACCTGGTAAAGGTTGGGTGCTAAGTTACTTAGGGGCATATTTATACTCTGTTTGCGCCGGAATTGCGTCGTTTTTTTTGACCCAATTCCGACGCAAAACGAACTCCATATTTATACTTTGGCGTTAGACGTGTCTAGCGCCAAAGTCTATGGAGTTTGGGTCATTTTTTAGCGTGGACACCTACTTTGCGATAATGAAATGCAAGGTAGGCGTTCCCGTCTAAAAAATTGACTCCGCGGCATGTGCGCCGTATTTACACTCCCGGGCAAAATTCACGCCCGGGAGTGGGCGGGTAAAAAAAAATGACGTCCGGCCGCTTTTGCGCCGTTTTTTAGCGCCTGGTCAGGGCAGGCGTTAAGGGACCTGTGGGCTCGGTAGGAGCCCAGAGGTGCCCTCCCAAGCCCCCAGGGACACCCCCTGCCACCCTTGCCCACCCCAGGAGGACACCCAAGGCTGGAGGGACCCATCCCAGGGACATTAAGGTAAGTTTTTTTTTGTGGCATAGGGGGGCCTGATTTGTGCCCCCCTACATGCCACTATGCCCAATGACCATGCCCAGGGGACACAAGTCCCCTGGGCATGGCCATTGGGCAAGGGGGCATGACTCCTGTCTTTGCTAAGACAAGAGTCATTTCAATGGGGGTTGGGAGTTGAAAAAAATGGCGCAAATCGGGTTGAGGCAAAAAATTTGCCTCAGCCTGACTTGCCCCATTTTTTGGCGCCCAAGCTCCATATCCCCCTACGCCGGCGCTGCCTGGTGTACGTCGTTTTTTTCACGCACACCAGGCAGCGCCGGCGGCTAACTCCGGCTAACGTCATTGAATAAATACGGCGCCCGCATGGCGCTTTAGAATGGCGTTTGCCGGCGCTAATTTTTTTGACGCAAAACTGCGTTAGCGCAGTTTTGCGTCAAAAAGTATAAATATGGCCCTTAGTGTGTGGGCACCCTGGCACTAGCCAAGGTGCCCCCACATCGTTCAGGGCAAATTCCCTGGACTTTGTGAGTGCGGGGACACCATTACACGCGTGCACTATACATAGGTCACTACCTATGTATAGCGTCACAATGGTAACTCCGAACATGGCCATGTAACATGTCTAAGATCATGGAATTGTCACCCCAATGCCATTCTGGCATTGGGGAGACAATTCCATGATCCCCCGAGTCTCTAGCACAGACCCGGGTACTGCCAAACTACCTTTCCCGGGGTTTCACTGCAGCTGCTGCCAATCTCTCAGACAGGTTTCTGCCCTCCTGGGGTCCAGCCAGGCTTGGACCAGGAGGGCAGAACAAAGGACTTCCTCAGAGAGAGGGTGTTACACCCTCTCACTTTGGAAAAAGGTGTCAGGGCTGGGGAGGAGTAGCCTCCCCCAGCCTCTGGAAATGCTTTGATGGACACAAATGGTGCCCATCTCTGCATAAACCAGTCTACACCGGTTCAGGGATCCCCCAGCCCTGCTCTTGCACAAAAGTGGACAAAGGAAAGGGGAGTGACCAATCCCCTGACCTGCACCTCCCCTGGGAGGTGCCCAGAGCTCCTCCAGTGTGCTCCAGACCTCTGCCATCTTGGAAACAGAGGTGCTGCTGGCACACTGGACTGCTCTGAGTGGCCAGTGCCAGCAGGTGACGTCAGAGACTCCTTCTGATAGGCTCTTACTTGTGTTGCTAGCCTATCCTCCTTCCTAAGTAGCCAAACCTCCTTTTCTGGCTATTTAGGGTCTCTGCTTTGGGGAATTCTTTAGATAACGAATGCAAGAGCTCATCAGAGTTCCTCTGCATCTCTCTGTTCACCTTCTGCCAAGGAATCGACCGCTGACTGCTCTGGACGCCTGCAAAACCGCAACAAAGTAGCAAAGACGACTACTGCAACCTTGTATCGCTGATCCAGCCGCCTTCTCGACTGCTTTCCTGGTGGTGCATGCTGTGGGGGTAGTCTGCCTCCTCTCTGCACTAGAAGCTCCGAAGAAATCTCCTGTGGGCAACGGAATCTTCCCCCTGCAACCGCAGGCACCAAAAGACTGCATCACCGGTCCTCTGGGTCCCCTCTCAGCACGACGAGCGTGGTCCCTGGAACTCAGCAACTCTGTCCAAGTGACTCCCACAGTCCAGTGACTCTTCAGTCCAAGTTTGGTGGAGGTAAGTCCTTGCCTCCCCACGCTAGACTGCATTGCTGGGTACCGCGTGATTTGCAGCTGCTCCGGCTCCTGTGCACTCTTCCAGGATTTCCTTTGTGCACAGCTAAGCCTGGGTCCCCGACACTCTAACCTGCAGTGCACGACCTCCTTAGTTGTCCTCCGGCATCGTGGGACCTTCTTTTGTGACTTCGGGTGAGCTCCGGTTCACTATTTTTCATAGTGCCTGCTCTGGCACTTCTGCGGGTGCTGTTTGCTTCTGAGTGGGCTCCTATGTCTTGCTGGGCGCCCCCTCTGTCTCCTCACGCAATTGGCCACATCCTGGTCCCTCCTGGGCCACAGCAGCATCCAAAAACCCTAACAGCAACCCTTGCAGCTAGCAAGTCTTGTTTGCGGTCTTTCTGCGTGGGAACACCTCTGCAAGCTTCTTCACGACACGGGACATTTATCCTCCAAAGGGGAAGTTCCTAGTCCTCTTCGTTCTTGCAGAATCCACAGCTTCTACCATCCGGTGGCAGCTTCTTTGCACCCACAGCTGGCATTTCTTGGGCATCTGCCCACTCACGACTTGAGTGTGACTCTTGGACTTGGTCCCCTTGTTCCACAGGTACTCTCGTCTGGAAATCCATCATTGTTGCATTGCTGGTGTTGGTCTTCCTTGCAGAATTCCCCTATCACGACTTCTGTGCTCTCTGGGGAACTTAGGTGCACTTTACACCTACTTTTCAGGTTCTTGGGGTGGGCTATTTTTCTAACCCTCACTGTTTTCTTACAGTCCCAGCAACCCTCTACAAGCTCACATAGGTTTGGGGTCCATTCGTGGTTCGCATTCCACTTTTGGAGTATATGGTTTGTGTTGCCCCTATACCTATGTGCTCTCATTGCAATCTATTGTGACTGTACATTGCTTGCATTGCTTTCTATTGCTATTACTGCATATTTTTGGTATTGTGTACATGTATCTTGTGTATATTTGCTATCCTCATACTGAGGGTACTCACTGAGATACCTTTGGCATATTGTCATAGAAATAAAGTACCTTTATTTTTAGTATATCTGTGTATTGTGTTTTCTTATGATATTGTGCATATGACACCAGTAGGAGCTTTGCATGCCTCCTAGTTCCGCCTTAGCTGCTCTGCTAAGCTACCTTTTCTATCAGCCAAAGCTGCTAGACACCTCTTCTACACTAATAAGGGATACCTGGACCTGGTGCAGAGTGTAAGTACCCCTTGGTACCCACTACAAACCAGGCCAGCCTCCTCCATTGGTTGTGCAGCGGTGGGATAAGTACTTGCAACTACTTACCACTTTGTCATATTGTACTTTTCATAAGAGAAAAATATACAAAACAAGTTCAGTGTATGTACACCTAAAAAAAAAAAAAAGCTTTGCTTTTCTTCTCTTACTCTATTGCTAAGTGCTGAAAAGTACCTTTAAACTTTCAAAAAGTTTCTTAAAAGTTGAAAAAGTTTTTTCTGTTTCCTTAAAAAGTTCTGAAACATTTTCTTTCTTTTTCTGTCCCTTAAACCCTTTTCTATCATGTCTGGTACAGGTCAAACTCTGGATCTGGCCAGCACAGCTTATGACCACCTTAACTGGAAAGGTGTAAGGTGTCTCTGCATTGATAGAGGTTTAGGGGTAGGGAAGAATCCCTCTAGAGAATTGTTAGTTAACATGCTCATTGAAAATGATAAGGCCTTAGCTGGCACATCCGGGGACAGATTAGCTGATGGTTCACACTCTGATTCTGGGGTAGCCCCAGCAAAAGTGTTATATGAGAATCTTCCCAACCTGCCCCTTAGCAGGCCACCTAGCATGGCTGGTACTAATGTGAGCTCTCATCACAGTAGGAATATCACTCCTTTAGTCCAGGTTGTTAGAGTGACATCTGTTAGGGACAGGTCTCCCTCTGTTCATTCACATCATTCTTCTGTGTCTAAGCATGCCCAACCCACCCACCCTGATGACAGAATGTTAGAAAGGGAACTCAATAGATTGAGAGTGGAAGAGTACAGGCTGAAGCTTAAACAGCAACAGCTGACTCTAGACAGGGAATCTTTAGACTTAGAAAAAGAAAGACAGAGGTTGGGGTTTGGACCCCATGGTGACAGCAGCAGTATTACAGATAGTAATCCTGTAAAAGAGCATGATTCTAGGAATCTGCACAAAATAGTTCACCCTTATAAGGAGGGGGATGACATTAACAAGTAGTTTGCTGCACTTGAGAGGGCCTGTGTTGTACAGGGGGTCCCTCAAAGGCAGTGGGCTGCTATCCTATGGCTATCTTTCAGTGTAAAGGGTAGGGATAGGCTCCTTACTGTGAAGGAAAGTGATGCCAATAATTTTACAGTTTTAAAGAATGCACTCCTAGATGGTTATGGCTTAACCACTGGACAGTACAGGATCAAGTTCAGAGAAACCAAAAAGGAGTCTTCACAAGACTGAGTAGACTTTGTTGACCATTCAGTGAAGGCCTTGGAGGGGTGGTTACATGGCAGTAAAGTTTCTGACTATGAAAGCCTGTATAACTTAATCCTGAGAGAGCATATTCTTAATAACTGTGTGTCTGATTTGTTACACCAATATCTAGTGGACTCAGATCTGACCTCTCCCCAAGAATTGGGAAAGAAGGCAGACAAATGGGTCAGAACAAGAGTGAACAGAAAATTCATACAGGTGGTGACAAGGATGGCAAGAAGAAAGATGGTGAGAAATCTCAGGATAAGCATGGGGATAAGGATAAAACCAAAGATCCTTCTTCAAATCCTAAACACTCTTCAGGGGGTGGGGATAAAACAAATTCTTCCTCTTCTTCACAACCTGCACACATTAAAAAGCCTTGGTGCTTTGTGTGTAAAAACAGAGGCCATAGGCCAGGGGATAAGTCCTGTCCAGGTAAACCCCCTGAGCCTACCACCACTAATACATCAATCTCTAGTGCCCCTAGCAGTAGTGGTACTAGTGGTGGGACTGCTGGCAACACTCAAGCTAAGGGTGTAGTTGGGTTCACTTATGGGTCCATCATAGAAACTGGGGTAGTCAGTCCCAAGACAGTTTCTGTCACACCTAGTGGCATTGGCCGTGCCACACTGGCTGCTTGCCCCCTTACAATGGATAAGTACAGGCAGACAGTTTCAATAAATGGTGTTGAGGCCCAGGCCTACAGGGACACAGGTGCCAGTATCACTTTGGTGACTGAAAACCTTGTGGCTCCTGAACAACACATCATTGGACAACAGTATAAGATTATTGATGTCCATAACTCCACTAAGTTTCTTCCCTTAGCTATAGTTCAGCTTAGTTGGGGTGGAGTTACTGGCCCTAAGCAGGTGGTAGTGTCACCTAGCTTACCTGTAGACTGTCTCTTAGGTAATGACCTAGAGGCCTCAGGTTGGGCTGATGTAGAGTTTTATGCCCATGCAGCCATGCTGGGCATCCCTGAGGAATAGTTCCCTCTCATTTCTACTGAAATGAAAAAGCAAAGGAGAGAAGGCCTGAAAACTCAGGATCCCTCTCCAACAACAGGTAAAAACGGTATCACTGTATCCCCTAACCACCCTGCCATTCAGGATACTATTCCTGTGGTGGGAGAAACCTCTCCTGGGGTGGCACCTGTTCCAAGGGAATCATCAGCTGGCATAGCTGTACTCCCTGAGGTGGAAGTACCTCTCTGTGGGATAACTAACATTGGTGAGAAAAAGAGCACCATTTTAGTTAACATGGAGCATCCCTCCAACCCTCCCAGAGAAACTTTAGTGAAGAAACCCTGCACTGCCTCACAGCACTTAGGACAGCATCCCTGCCCTAGTGCGGAGCTCATAGGACAGCATCCCTGCCCTGCTCCAACTAAAGAGAAACAGCATCCCTGTTCTCTCTTCCAGCCATATGGACAAAGTTTTTGCCCAGCTATGGCTTTACTGAGACAGCATCCCTGTCTGGCATTCTCATCACTACAAATAGGTTCAGTGGACAATTCCCACTGTTCTAAACTAAAACTTACTGATAGAAACTCTGAAAATATATCTTCACATTGTTGCTTAGCTAAAAAACTTCAAACATGGTGGTTTACATCCCCACAGGGAAGTAACCATGTAGTGGATGATAAAGGGAGTAACCAGTCTATTGCAGAGCTACTCTCTACTTATCACCACTTGGACAATAAAGTCTCAACTGGCCAAGGTTAGCCTTATTGTCCTTCGTTTGGGGGGGGGGGGTTGTGTGAGAAAGTAGCCTCTTTCTAGCCTTGTTACCCCCACTTTTGGCCTGTTTGTGAGTGTATGTCAGGGTGTTTTCACTGTCTCACTGGGATCCTGCCAGCCATGGCCCAGTGCTCATAGTGAAAACCCTATGTTTTCAGTATGTTTGTTATGTGTCACTGGGACCCTGCTAGTCAGGACCCCAGTGCTCATAAGTTTGTGGCCTATATGTATGTGTTCCCTGTGTGATGCCTAACTGTCTCACTGAGGCTCTGCTAACCAGAACCTCAGTGGTTATGCTCTCTCTTTACAAATTGTAACTAACAGGCTAGTGACCAATTTCACCAATTCATAATGGTATACTGGAACACCCTTATAATTCCCTAGTATATGGTACTGAGGTACCCAGGGTATTGGGGTTCCAGGAGATCCCTATGGGCTTCAGCATTTCTTTTGCCACCCATAGGGAGCTCTGACAATTCTTACACAGGCCTGCCACTGCAGCCTGAGTGAAATAACGTCCACATTATTTCACAGCCATTTACCACTGCACTTAAGTAACTTATAAGTCACCTATATGTCTAACCTTTACCTGGTAAACGTTGGGTGCTAAGTTACTTAGTGTGTGGGCACCTTGGCACTAGCCAAGGTGCCCCCACATCGTTCAGGGCAAATTCCCCAGACTTTGTGAGTGCGGGACACCATTACTCGCGTGCACTATACATAGGTCACTACCTATGTATAGCGTCACAATGGTAACTCCGAACATGGCCATGTAACATGTCTAAGATCATGGAATTGTCACCCCAATGCCATTCTGGCATTGGGGAGACAATTCCATGATCCCCCGAGTCTCTAGCACAGACCCGGGTACTGCCAAACTACCTTACCACAGGTACTCTCGTCTGGAAATCCATCGTTGTTGCATTGCTGGTGTTGGTCTTCCTTGCAGAATTCCCCTATCACGACTTCTGTGCTCTCTGGGGAACTTGGGTGCACTTTACACCTACTTTTCAGGGTCTTGGGGTGGGCTATTTTTCGAACCCTCACTGTTTTCTTACAGTCCCAGCGACCCTCTACAAGCTCACATAGGTTTGGGGTCCATTCGTGGTTCGCATTCCACTTTTGGAGTATATGGTTTGTGTTGCCCCTATACCTATGTGCTCTCATTGCAATCTATTGTGACTGTACATTGCATGCATTGCTTTCTATTGCTATTACTGCATATTTTTGGTATTGTGTACATATATCTTGTGTATATGTGCTATCCTCATACTGAGGGTACTCACTGAGATACTTTTGGCATATTGTCATAAAAATAAAGTACCTTTATTTTTAGTATATCTGTGTATTGTGTTTTCTTATGATATTGTGCATATGACACCAGTGGTATAGTAGGAGCTTTGCATGCCTCCTAGTTCAGCCTAAGCTGCTCTGCTAAGCTACCTTTTCTATCAGCCAAAGCTGCTAGACACCTCTTCTACACTAATAAGGGATACCTGCACCTGGTGCAGAGTGTAAGTACCCCTTGTTACCCACTACAAACCAGGCCAGCCTCCTACAATCACACAACGGTCAATGTTGGTACTTACATGAGGCAACTGTTGACCCTGGGCTGATCCATTCCTTACGCAGGCACTAGGTATAGGCACTCAAGTGGGGTAGTGTTTTATCAGGACAGGTGAGGAATCACTGGGTGGTAGGAATTTTGTGGACCGCAGCATATTCCCGTAGTTTGTGTGACAGAAATGCAAGAAAAATAGAGTTTTTATTCAACATTTCAGCTTTGCAGGGTATTCTGTGTAAGAAAACTTTGGGGAATCCACACAAGTCAAACCTCTGTGGACTCCCCCTGATGTCTAGTTTCCAGAAATGTTTGGGTTTAGTATGCTTCCCTTGATAGCCGCCGAACCCAGGACCAAAAACACAGGTGCCTGCCTTACAAAACCAGTTTGAGCATGTGCACTTTAGCACTGGTTATCAGTGATAAAGTGCCCTGAGTTCTAAAAACCAGCAAAAACTGTGTCAGAAAAGTGGAGGGAGGCAGGCAAAATGTTGGGGGGTGACCCCCCTAAGGCTGCCAGGTCTAACAGGATGCAGCTAGACTTCATAGAGCTTCCAGTATGCAATGGACTGAGATATGTCTTGGTCATTGTGTGCATTTTCTTCCATTGGGTTGAGGCTTACCTGACCAGGAGAAATGACAGTCTCACAGTAACAAAGCTGTTGTTAAGAGAGTTGATATCCTGTTTTGGGTTCCTGACTTCACTTGAGTCAAACCGTGGGACACACTTTAACAGTGAGGCCCTGAAGTTACTTTGTGCAGCATTGCAAGTTGAGCAAAGACTACATTGCAGTTAAAGATGTAAGACTTTGGGCCTCGGTGAACAAATCAATGGCACTTCGAAATCCAGACTGACTAAAGTATGTGCTTCTACATCGTTGAAATGGCCAGATGCATTGCCCTTTGTGTTTATGAATCTACGCAGTCCTCCAGGCAGAAAGACAGGACTCTCTTCACATGAAATCCTCATAGAGCGTGCAATGAGATAGGCAGCTGTGCCTGCAAATGCTCTTCTGAACATTACAGATGATATGGTACTTGATTACTGCAAAGGACTGGCTAATATGATTTGTTCTGTGTCTTATCCGGTTGAAGAGGCCAGCTGCAGCAGGACCTGTGTCTTGAGCTGTGTCTAGAGGAGTGGATGATGGTCAAGAAACACGTTTGGAAGTTGTGCTTGGAGCCTCAGTGGAAAAGGCTTTATCAGATCATTCTTGTAACCATGACAGTGTGAAGGTCTGCCCAATTGGATCCATATTGCACATACTTGCAAAGTTCCTGGTCCCTACGATGATACAGCACCTGTCCCTGAAGGGTGGGTTACAGTGAGATGGGGGTGTCAGGTTAGTCAAGGTGTTGGGGATGAGCAAGTGATGGACACAGCACATGTACAGCTCATGTTGGTACAGAGGAGTTGAGGCAAGAAAGGTTGACTGCCCACAGCTCAGATGCTGATGAAAGACCTCAGGCTGTAGTAGAGTTGTGCCTGGAGACCAGTTGTCAAAAGAGCAGTCTGTACCTGAGGTGCAAATTCCACAGACTATTCGGGTGGAGACTGACGGGTCTGGCCAAAGTTACAGTGATGATGGAAGGCCAGTAGTCTAGAGAACGAAGACGGCAAGGGTACCCTGTTGGAGGGAAGCTGCAAATGGATGGACATATTTTGCAGCAAATGACTGGGAGAGAGAATTTGAACTCTTTTGTCTGAACAGTTTGAATTCTGCTGAACGTTTTTGAACTGATTCTTGTGCCAGAAATGAACTTTGAAATTGCATTCCCCTTTGATGGACTGAGAAATTATATTCTGGATGCGAATATTAGTGATTTTGAACTGCACATTTATTAACACCTTCGCTGCCTCCTGTGCCGAGCCTTTTTTTGGCTATTTGTGGCAGTTCGCGCTTAGGCCCTCATAACTTTTTGTTCACATAAGCTACCCACGCCAAATTTGCATCCTTTTATTCCAACATCCTAGGGATTCTAGAGGTACCCAGACATTGTGGGTTCCCCTGAAGGAAACCAAGAAATTAGCCAAAATACAGCAAAAAGTTAGTTTTTTAAAAAAAAATGGGAAAAAAGGGCTGCAGAAGAAGGCTCGTGGTTTTTCCCCTGAAAATGGCATCATCAAAGGGTTTGCAGTGATACAATCACCATCTGCTCAGCTTTCAGGAACAGGCAGACTTGAATTAGAAAACCCAATTTTTCAACACAATTTTGACATTTTACTGGGACATACCCCATATTTATTATTTTTTGTGCTTTCAGCTTCCTTCCAGTTAGTGACCGAAATGGGTGAGAAACCAATGCTGGATCCCAGAAAGCTAAACATTTCTGAAAAATAGTAGACAAAATTCTGAATTCAGCAAGGGATCATTTGTGTAGATCCTACAAGTGTTTCCTACAGAAAATAACAGCTGAAATAAAAGAATATTGAAATAGAGGTGAAAAAGCAGCCATTTTTCTCCACGTTTTACTCTGTAACTTTTTCCTGCGCTGTCAGATTTTTTAAAGCAATATACTGTTACGTCAGCTGGACTCTTCTGGTTGCGGGGATATATAGGGCTTGTAGGTTCATCAAGAACCCTAGGTACCCAGAGCCAGTAAATGAGCTGCACCCTGCAATGGGTTTTCATTCTATACTGGGTACACAGCAATTAATTTGCTGAAATATAAAAAATGAAAAATAGGTATCAAGAAAACCTTAGTATTTCCAAAATGGCCACAAGATAAGGTGTTGAGAAGCAGTGGTTATTTGCACATCTCTGAATTCCGGGGTGCCCATACTAACATGTGAATTACATTTGAAGGAAAAAATGTAGAGAAAGACAAGGGGCAATAACACTTGTTTTGTTATTCTGTGTTCCCCCATGTCTGCCGATAAAAATGGTACCTCACTTGCGTGGGTAGGCCTAGCGCCCGCGACAGGAAAAGCCCCAAAACACAACGTGGACACATCAAATTTTCACAAAGAAAACAGAGCTGTTTTTTTCAAAGCACCTAGCTGTGGATTTTGGCCTCTAGCTCAGCCGGCACCTAGGGAAACCAAGCAAACCTGCACAGTTTTGAACACTAGACACCTAGGGGAATCCAAGATGGGGTGACTTGTGGGGCTCTGACCAGGTTCTGTTCCCCAGAATCCTTTGCAAACCTCAAAATTTGGCTGAAAAAATACCTTTTCCTCTCATTTCGGTGACAGAAAGTTCTGGAATCAGAGAGCAGCCACAAATTTCCTTCCACCCAGCGTTCCCCCAAGTCTCCCGATAAAAATTGTACCTCACTTTAGTGGGTGGGCCTACTGCCCGCGAAAGGAAATGCCCCAAAACACTATCTGGACACATCAAAATTATCAAATATAAAACTACCTGTTTTTGTGGGGGGCACCTGCGTTTTTGGTCCTGGGCTCAGCAGCCTTCTAGGGAAACCTACCAAACCCAGACATTTCGGAAAACTAGACACTCAAGGGAGTCCAGTGAGGTGTGACTAGCGTGGATCCCCCAATGTTTTCTTACCCAGAATCCTCAGCAAACCTAAAATTTAGCTAAAAAATCAAATGTTTCCCACATTTTTGTGTAGGATCACCGCACTGGAACACATTTCATACCACCCAATGTTCCCCTCAGTCTCCCGGTAAAAATGATACCTCATTCGTGTAGGTGGGCCAAGTGCTTGTGAAAGGGAAGAGCCAAAAACATGTTGATATTGAGGGGGAATCAAAGGGGGTCCAAAATGGAAGTTTGCAAAAAAAACATTTTTAGGGTGACAAGTGCAGCAGAATTTTTATCGGTATAGATGAGACAATGCTGGGTGGTAGGAATTTTTTGGATTCCTGCAGATTCCGGAAGGTTCCATCTCAAAAACGTGGAAAAAATGTGTTATTTCCAGCAAAGGTGGAGGTTTGCGGGGGATTGTGGGTATAAAAATGGTGCGGGTGCATGTGAAACACACCACCCTGGAATCACCCAGATGTTTCGTTTTCAGATGTGTCTAGGTCTTGTGGATTTTTCTACATGGCAGCGTCCCAAAGTCCATAAAGTGCAGCCCTCACCATTCCAAGTGGGACGATTTTGAGAGTAAGCCAAGCTCTCATGGCCCAAATGTAAAACTAAAACCCCAAATAATCAAATGTCTTTGCTGTGGGATAAGATGTTTTAGAGTGCGGGGAGAGCTGAAAGACTGTTACCCCCTTCAGTTGAGGTGGGGGCTTAACCAGGCCCATACTGGTTGGTAGCCACCACCCCAATATTTTTTGTTTTTTAAAAATTCCCTGGCATCTAGTAGACTTTCTGCCCCCCCGGGATGTGTATCAGGGGTAATTGCCCCATCTGCCCACTGGTGGGCAGATCAACTTTGGCCCCATTTATTTGTTTTTGAAAAAAAAACTTCCCTGGCCTCTGGTGGGCTTTCTGCCCCCCCTTGGGGGAAGATGGGCCTTCCAAAAATAGGCCCATCTGCCCCCAATGGGGGGCAGATATGGCCAACAGTAATGTGCCCCCATGGGGAGTGACCCTTACCCAAGGGGTTGCCCCTCTAAACAAAGCACACGCATATACAAACACCAATCCCTGGTGCCTAAGTGGTTTCTGCCCCCATGGGGGCAGATTGGCCTAACAAAAATCAGCCGATCTGCCCCCAAAGGGGGCAGAAATGGTCTAAATACAATTTGCCACCCAGGGGAGCGACCCTTGACTAAGGGGTCGCTCCCCACCTCTAAAAAAACCCCCAAAAAAACCTTTTGTTTTATTCCTGGCGCCTAGAGGTTTCTGCCACACCTGGGGGCAGATCGGCCTATTAACGATAGGCCGATCTGCCCCCGGGGGGCAGAAAAGGCCTAAAATAAATTTGCCCCCCCCTCCCCTGGGGAGCGACCCTTGCCTAAAGGGTCACTCCCCACCTCTAAAAAAAAATAAAAAAAGAATTATCCCTGGTGCCTAGAGGCTTCTGCCCCCTGGGGGCAGATCACCCTAATAACAATAGGTTGATCTGCCCCCAGGGGGGGCAGAAAAGGCTTAAAATAAATCTGCCCCTCCCTCCCCCGGAGAGCGACCCTTGCCTAAGGAGTTGCTCCCCACCTCTAAAAAACAAAACAAAAAAAACAAAAAAAAAACGAACAAATGTATCCCTGGCGCCTAGAGGCTTCTGCCCCCCCCGGGGGCAGATCGGCCTAATAACAATAGGCCGATCTGCCCCCAGGGGGGGGCAGGAATGGCCTTAAATAAATTTGCCCCACCACCCCCCCGGGGAGTGACCGTTGGCTAAGGGGTCGCTCCCCACCTCTAAAAAACAAAAAAAACAACAAAAAAAAACCAGAAAAAATGTGTCACTTGCGCCTAGAGGCTCCTGCCCCCCCTGGGGGCAGATAGGCCTATTAACAATAGGCCGATCTGCCCCCAGGTGGGACAGAAATGGCCTAAATATAATTTGCCCCCTAGGGAGCGACCCTTGCCTAAGGGGTCGCTCCCCTTCCGTGAATCTGGCATAAAAAAAAAAATCCCTGGTGTCTAGTGGTTTCACTGGCCTCATAAAAATAGGCCAATCTGCACCCAAGGGGGGCAGAAATGGCCTAAATATAATTTGCCCCCTAGGGAGCGGCCCTTGCCTAAGGGGTCGCTCCCCAACTAAAAAAAACAACAAAAGAAACACCAAAAAAAACAAACAAAAAAATTATCCCTGCCACCTAGTGGATTCTGCACCCGGGGGGGCAGAAAAGGCCTTGAAAAATATTGCCCCCCCGGGGAGCGACTCTTGCCCAAGGGGTTGCTCCCCTCATGCCAGTTTCCCTTGAAAAATACATCCCTGGTGTCTAGTGGGCATTTCAAAAGCTTTTGAAATGCTCTGAGAGACTTCAAAGGGAAGGAAATTCCTTTCCCTCCCTTTGAAGCCTCTCAGGCCCCCACCACATGATCGGAAGAGAAATGCTTTGCATTTCTCTTCCGATCGCGCTGGAAGCTGAGCTTCCAGCGCAATGGGGAAGTGGCCTCTGATGAGGTCAGCGCGCAAGGGGAGATTGGCAAACTGGCTGCAGGAGATCAATCTGCTTTGACCTTAGATTGGCAACATATAGGGACATTTTTGTGAATATTGACCCAAATCAAAAACAGACACTGAGGGCCTTATTATGAGGTTGGCGGGTGACTGAGGCCCCCGCCAAACTTGTTAGGTCGGAAGACCGCCAGCTCGGTCCTCCGCCCGCTGGCCCGAATATGAGTTTCCTGCTAAACAGAGTTCCCGCCCGCTGGCCCCGCGGAAAACTACCAACAACATTGGCACCGGCTCGTAATCGAGCCTGCGGCATTGTTGCAGTGCGTCAGGTGCAAAAGCACCTGTCGCACTTTTCATTGCCTGTTATTCAGACAGTGAAAAGCGTGATGGGGCTGTCCATAGAGGCCCCGGCACTGCCCATGCCAAGTGCCTGGACAGTGCAGGGGCTCCCATGGGGCTCCCGGCACTCCATCTCTGCTAGTCTTTGCATGGCTGCGGAACTGCCATGCAAAAGCTGGCAGACACAGGAGTAGTAATCCCCAGAGCAGCGCTGCTTGCATCGCTGCCATGGAGGATTGAGACCGCCGGCACCACCAGGCCATCGGCCGGCGAAAAAGTGGCGGTGCTGGCGGTTGGACTGTGGCGCTTCTGCCACAGTCATAATGTCCCAGGTACGCCAGACTCGTAGTGAGGGCCTAAACTTGTAGGAATGAGATTGTCAACATGTGTTTCAATTCAAGAACAGTTGGATCTTTATGCTAACTAAACAGGATCCCGCTATATCTGGAGTATATTTTATTTGTGGAATCCATGCTTATTTTAGATTGCCCAAAGAATGGTTTGGTACATGTTATTTAGGGATACATTTTCCAAAGATTTAATATGTGGAACATTTAGATGATCCTTTGTGGGAAAGGAGGACACACACCAGAACTAGGAGAGGTGCTAGTGCTTCAGAGGTTGTAGGAGTCATCTTTGGAGTGCTGATTCCATTCGTGGGGGTGATTTTGAATGATCTGAAGGTATGAAAATTGTCAACAGTAGTAGATAGTTTGTCTACTGATACAACAGGAGGTTTTCTCTTAGTAAATATTGAGAGGGTTGCTATCAGATCAATAGTTTTGCAAAATAGACTTGCATTAGACAACCTTTTCGTGAAGGAGGGCAGAGTCTGCCAGATGTTAAAAGTTCAATAATGTTGCACTTACATCCCTGATAACAGTAAGGAACTGAGGAACTATAAGACCATTACTGACCTGAAATGAGACTTAGAAGGGCTAGAAGAGACAGGTGCCTTGGAAGCAATAGAGAGTGGATTTTCAGCTATTGGAAAATGGTTTGGAAACTTGGGAAGTTTGGAAATTGGGAACTGTTGGAAGCATTCTGAGACCTTTGCTGATAATTGTTCTTTGTGTATTGATCCTGTTTGGACTTTATGAAGGATACCAGTGGAGAGGAGAAAGGGGAGAAGAAAGGAAGATGTAGAACTTGAGAATAGAAGAAACTTCTATTACAATGACATTAGGCAATTAGAGACATCCAGAAGACCTTTCCTGTTTTTTCCTTTGAGATTGTGGTCTGTCTCATTGATTACATCAGGATATAGATTGATGTGATGGCTTGATTCCTCGCCAGAGGGGATATTGGAATAGTGTAGGTTTCTATCATCGCTGAAATCACAATCATGACCTATATGTGACTTATATGTGACCATATTATCAAATTAACTAGTTGAACTAATAATGTGTTAACTTGAAGTAGTGCATTTGAATCATATTATAGAGTGCATTCAGTGTGGCGTAGGAGATGAAAACTGTGTGATATAACCATAATAATTGGAATGTAATATTTTATGGTGGTTCTGAAACCGTCCTCTTGTTGTTAGGAAGTGATTTACCCTGAAATAATAATAGATTTCATAGCATTTATACTAAATACCATTGATTTACATTGAATAAATGTAGTTCTCCATTATATTCATTTATACGTGTTAACAATTTATTTTGTTTTGCATTTTGCTTTACCAAGAGCTTAAATTGACAAAGTGTAATTTGCATTTTATGTTGAAACATTGATATGCACCGTATAATATAACATGAATTGAATGTGCCATTAATGTATTTCTCCAAGTTAGCTGTACTAGGCCCGAATCATATTCTTTTTAAACGTGATAAACTGTATTCTATTTCCTGCTAACGTGTCATTTCTTTTAGATATTGTGTTCAGAGAAATGTTAGTTTGGAAATAGAGATGCTATTGTCTTATTCACAGAGAGCCTGAGAAAACAATCTTGGGAAAAGTACACCAAGACTTTGAGAGACTCATATTCATGAGTGTTGCAACTGATGTTCAAAATACCAGGGACGGCTACCTTCCCAGGATGGTCTTGGGAAAGTAAGAGACTGTTGCAAGTTCCACCGGGAGATGGGAGATGATGACACCGCTATGGGCTGATCAGGAGAGGTGTTATCCAGTCAGACTGTTGCTTTAACTAGGACTTTTACTAATTGAAGTTGAAGCAGATTCCCTTGGACTTTGAGAGGTACGGACCTCTACTTTCCCTTTCCCTTTCTGATGCTTGCTGAGTGTGGCTTCGGCAACACTTGATTCCCTGAGAAGACTCTTGACTGAGCTTCTGATATGCTGACACTATGGTATCTGCTTATGTCTTTTAATGTGTTGTGCCAATGCTACCTCTGCTGCTCCATCCCATAGAATGGAATACATCTAATTGTGATGTCATATAGAAACAGGGATGAAGTATCCAGTAAAATGTAGTAAAGAGATTTGAAGAGGAAGAGCTGGTTGAGGAGGACAGGAGCAAGCGAGGTGTCTGAGGTGAATGACTGTGCGTAATAAACCGTTGGATAACTTTAACTTGTCTATTCCGCGCCCTTTCATTGGCAACGACTGGAAATACCTGTGAGATCACCTCAACTCCGCTCCCCCTGGACATCATAAGGAAGGCCACAAAGTTGCATAGTGGGGTGTGGGCATTAACGCTTGCGTGGGACTGAGATGGACTGATTAGCATGAAAAGAGTGTCAAATTGGACCGAAATAGACTGCTAATTGTTACGAAGTGTGTGTGACTGTCCCTCGACACGTATCCTGCTAAAATCATATCATTATCAAACCATAAGAAAACTTGAGTCTCAACACACAGAACTTTGAAAGCGTATTAGTTTTTCAAATTTACACTTTGTGGTCATTTTACAAATATATTTGTTACCTTAAGGTAACAGTTGCCGGTTTGGCTCGGGCTGGCTGCTCTCGTCTCTTCATGTTCCAGCGCAGTGCGCGAGGAACAGATACCAGGAAGCGCAACAATCTCAGGGCGCTCTTATTGGCGTACACTCGAGGGACAGGAAGATTCTAAAGTGCGTGTCCTTGGCTGAATTCAGTGTGAAAAACAATCCCTACTTTCCACAGAATACACGCACTACGTATGTCGCAGCCATCTTTAAACAGAGGAATGTACCTGAAACAATGACAGGCGCATATTTGCAGTTCTGCCTGTCTTAAAACGGTGATAGGCACACCTAAAAATACAATATATTAAATAAGACATACTTAACAGCAGTCTTCAGCGGTGTTAGGCACATCCTTATTACCATATGGTGAAAGAAACTCTTGATCTTTAAAAAAATGATAGTTTTAATTTAGCAAGGTGAACAGGCTTGATGCATAAATATAGTGTGGCTACAAGTTTAGTATAATATGTTTGCTATAACACTAGTGTTTTCTATGGTCATTTGATAAGGAGTGAAAAGAAACAGGAGCCCAAAAAAAGGCAGTCAATATGCAAAATGCAAGAGCTCCTCTATTTCTCTTGGTGAATCCAGGGAAACCTTCCATCAAATGGAAAAAGTGGAAAATTTGTTCGCTCACTATGCCAAAGTATGTGGTACTTCTCTAAGCACCAAACGGAAAACATAATTATTAATGCATGGCTTAGGCTGTGAGGGCAAAGAAGTTTTTGAAAATCTACCAGAGTTGTCATTTGAGGATATCCACATCTTAAATGAATATGAAATATGTTTAAAAAAATTAGAGCTACAATATTTGCCAAAAGTTTCAACAGTGCATGAGAGATATAATTTGGAAAACGGCTCCAGAGACCCGATGAATCAGTAGAGGAATACATGACTGTATTGCGCAAGCTTGCTTCGATGTGTAATACTGGGGGGAGTAATGAAGAACAGTTGAGAGACCAATTCATAGTTGAGTGTAGTTTAGTTAGAGCCAAAGAGTCATTTTGCAAAAAAAGATAATCCATCTCTTACTGAAGTGGTAACAGTAGCGAAAACATTTGAACACAGTCATGCAAGTCTAGATGAAATAAAAAAAGCGGAAGTGAGCAATGGAAAAGTTTGTGAGGTGCGGTCAGTAAACACACATAAAAAAAACCAAAGACCTTATAGGCAGCCAAAGAGCCAGGAAGTGTGTTGTAGTAGATCACAAATGTAAAAAGAAACTTATTTTAAAAGGAATTCACAGAAAGAGAATAAAAAAGATCAGGATTGTCTCTTTAGATGCGGTGAATGTGGTCTCTATGCTAACTATAAAGGCTACGTTGGGTGGAAATCCTTATGTAAAAATTGTGGGAGGAAAGGTCATGTTAGTAAGTGTTGTAGGAGAACCAATATGTCCAAGAAAAAGATTCAGGAAGTAACATGTGATGAAGAAAATGATGATTGGGCTGAAGACAGTGATCAAGTCATCTTATAAATAAAAGAAGATAGTTGTGGTCCCTTTGAAGTGGTACAAATAGAAGAGAAAACAGTTTCTATGTTTGATTTTGGGGTGAAGATTACATTAATTCCGAGAGAATAGTTTCAAAAATCTTTGGCTGGTATGGTAAAGCTTTAAAAAACAGATTTACTTCCCAAAGGTTATGGGGGGAGGACCTATCACATTACTAGGTTATTTTAAAGGATCCATCCAGTTTAAAGATGGGCTAATGAAAGGAAAAGTTTATGTCTCAATGAAGGGAGATTCCCTTATTAGCTGGTATCATGAATGAGATTTGATAGTATATCTGGACCCGTATGAGAATCCTGCTGTAAGACTGAAACAGATTGGACAAGTAAAAGAGATGTACAGCATTAAATCAGGGATGAATATAGAGAGACCAAATTATGGACAGGAACTTTCAGGAGTGTTTAGAAAAGAACTTGGTTGTTTAAAAGATTATCTGCATAAGATAAAAAAAAAGACAGGGGCAACCCCTATAGTGAAAAAAGTAAGAAGTGTTCCCCTTATAGTGAATAATAAAATAAAGATCGAATTGGAAAGATTAAAAGAAACAGGGATAATTGAAGAGGTGGAAGTGAAGATTGGTTGTCAGGCTATGTGTGGACTTGCGTGGATTAAATAAAAGTGTTGTGGTGGACCGTTATCCTTACCCAACATTAATGAGATGTGTCCATGTTGAGTGGGACTAGATGTTTTTGTCAATAGATTTAACCTGCCTTTGTCACACCATTTGGTACATTCAAATTTGTAAGGATGCCATTTGGGCTCATCTCAGTGGCAACTGTGTACCAACGTATAATGGAGACGGTGTTGAAAGGGGTTTCTGGTGTTAAGATATATAAAGATGATGTGTTGGTATATGTTAATAATATAGAAGAACACAACAAAAGAATGTGAGAGGTACTACAAAGATTAAGTAAATGTGGATTGAAGCTAAAGGCGTTTAATTTGAAGGTTTAATTTGGATGAAATAAACTATCTAGGACATAAGATAACGTCCAAAGGTATAGAGCCCAAAAAAGAATTGGTAGACACAATTGAGAATTAGGCGAGTCCCAACTCAAAACAAGAAGTGGTGAAGTTGTAGTGAATGTTGCAGAAAAGAACCCAAAGAATATGATCAACTATTAAAGAAAGGTTCAATTTTTCAATAGAATAGAGAGTGTGAATCAGAATGTGAGGTAGTGAAGTCTTAGGAAAGCTGCCACATTGCAGAGTTTTGAACCTGGTCAAGAAACCATCATAATGGCAGATGCTAGTGATAAGGCCTAGGGCCTGTGTGGTTACAAAAACATAATGGAATCTAAAGGACCAATTTATTCATTTCAAGAGGATTAATAGTGGTGAGGTTAAACTATTCAGTTACAGAGAAAGAAGCTTTAGCCGTCTTTTGGGCAGTACAAAAGTTGGGACAGTTTTTATGGGATACTAACTTTTTTATAGTAGCAGATCATAAGCTTCTCAAATAAATATGTGGGAAAAAAGGTTTAAATGCTATATCTGGAACGATGTGATGGTGGGTAATAGCTTTACAAGAATTCCAGTTTGATAGCACATGTGTTCCAGGAGTGAGCAACAATTTAGCTCATTGTTGTTCATGTCTGATAAGCACAATAGACAAAATGGAGAGTGAAGATGGAAGTAGTGATGGTGATCTAGATGTATGTGTGATCAGAGAAGAAATTGTAAAAGAAGAAGAATGGATGGAAAAAATGAGAAAAGATAGAATAATGCAACAAGTGTTAGACAAAATGAAAACTGGACGGAGTAATTGGCAAAAAGGGCATGATCATCTTAAAGGTTGTTGTAGAATCAAAGCTGAGTTATCTATGCAGGATGGTTTGTTGTTGAGAGGTACCAGACTAGTTCCACCAGCATCATTGAGGGAGGATTGAGTGCTGTTAGCACATGAGAGCCATCCTGGCATATTCAAACCCAAGGAGCGACTCAGGCAAATGTATTGGTGGCCAGGGGTGGAAATTAAAGTAGAGGGATCTGTAAAAGAATGCAATGAGTATGAATATGCTGATAAAACACTCAAATGTAGAGTTCATCCCAATGTGAATGACAGAAATACCAAGGGAACCATGGGATGAAATAGCTTTGGATATAGTGGGACCTACTAGACATTCAAGTGTAGACAAATATTTAATTGTTCCTATCGATATGTTCTCCAGATGGCCAGAGGTGGGGATAATCGCTTCGATAGAGACATGTGATGTCATTAAGTTCTTGGAGCAAATTTTTGAAAGGGAAGAATATCCTTCTCATATAATAACAGACAATGGAGTGTAATTGGTGTCCAGAGAGATGGAGAAATATTTGAAGGACAGAGGTATTAAATACAAGAAGGCAGTGCTTTATCACCCCGAAACAAATGGGATGGTGGAAAGATTTAACAAAGTGTTGAAAGAAACCATACAAAGAGCGCTAGCTTCCAATTTGTGTTGGAAAAATGAATTATTAGGAAAGTAAAGAACTACAGGATGACACCTCACACAACTACAGGAATCTCACCTTTTGAGTTATTTCGGAAAAGAAAAGCAAACATGTTAATCTGCTTGTCATGGGTAAAAAGTTAATCAAAAGGAGGAATGGCAGTCATGTGTAATGAGGAAAAGAAAATGACAGGAGAATTGGAAAAAATGACAGAAAGAAAATCTAGGTTTGATAGTAAGTCGTAAAAAAATGAAGGTTCAAGTTGGTGAAATGGCAAAAATCAAAAGTCCACATATTGAGTTTCAAAGATCCTCGTTCAAGTTTTCTTGCCCAATGGAACTGATCAAAGTGTTTGAAAATGCCATACGAATGGAAGATCATAAGATTTGTAATCTTAATAGAGTTGTGAAAGTGGGTGTCATGTCAAACTTGTCAAATGAAAAAGAAGATGAAATCATAAATCTGCTCTAAGGAGAAGTACAAGGTCATGTGAGAAACCCAAATATCTTTTAGACTATGGGGGTTATTCCAACTTTGGAGGAAGTGGTAATCCGTCCCAAAAGTGACGGTAAAGTGACGGATATACCACCAGCCGTATTACGAGTCCATTATATCCTATGGAACTCGTAATACGGCTGGTGGTAAATCCGTCACATTTGGGACAGATTACCACCTCCTCCAAAGTTGGAATAACCCCCTATGTATTTTAGTTTACAGGTAAGGGTGTGACTGTAATAACATGTTGTTAAATTGGAAACAGTCCCACTATTAAATTGTTTGAAGGGGTGTAGTATGGTAATAGGTGTTACAAAATGCTATGTGTAATAAAAAGGGGGGAGATGTATGGTATCTGCTTATATATATTAATAATAATGTGTTGTGTCCATGCTACCTCTGCCACTCTATACCATAGAATGGAATACATCTAATGTGATGTCATAAAGAACCAGGCGGCATGACGTATCCATACAGTAGAGATTAGAATGTAGTACAGAGATTCAAAGAGGAAGAGAGGGTTGACGAGAAGAGGAGCAAGCGAGGTGAAAGTCTGTGCATAATAATCCGCTGGATAATTTCAACCTGTCTATTCTGCTTCATTTCGGACACCTTTACTTAATTCTCAATTTTGCCTTCATTAGTTATTTTCCTTTTGCCCCAATGACATTTTCGCAAATTATTATTGTCCTACTCTGGCTTTTTGCTCTTTGCTCTTATATGCTTAAAATGTGGGACAAATTAATTCTTTAGATTTCTTTAGGAGATTCCTGATTGTCCATAGCTTATTTAGTTAGATGATTATAGATTGCACTAATGTGTAATAGAGTGCACTAGCATCTGTTTTCTGAGCATCTAACTTTACTGCTGATGTTCTGTATAGCAGTGTTGGAATTTCTTGTATGTTTAATGTTGGTTAGTCTCTAATAGTTTAGGAAATATGGATACCCAATTGCTATTCTGTAGCTTTACCGTATTTGTTTATATTAACCGGAGTATTAATTTTTAATAAAGCACTTTAACTTTATTTCCGAATTGGGTTTTCAAAGTGTGGCTAAATTGGTTACACTGTTTAGAATTTGATTATGTTGAATAGATTTGTTTCCCCATCTCTAGTTTATCTCTTTTTAGGGACTCAAAGATTTGTCAACCTTGTTTAAGAGCATAATAGGTAAACTCCCAGCTGCAATTCCCAGAGCTCAAATAGCAAAACCTGGACTGCCTTATCTACGTACGCGTTTTGGAGTGCGTTTTTTCCTCCACGTCAGGATTAGAAATGTTACTCAAATGCTGATTAATAGGTACAAAAGAAAAGGCTAAGGGGCAGATTGAAGAGCCCCTAGTGCTTCCTTGCACTACATTAGCGTCATTTTTTTAACGCTAATGTGGGCCCACAAGGCCAAAACCGCCACTCCAAATTTACAAAGGCATTTACAGAGGCATTTTTGTCACGCCATATTTACAAAGTGGAGCAATGCATGCATTGTACGCGGTTCCTGCCAGCCTGCCCGTCAGGAACAGTGCTGCGGTATTGCCCTTGGCTCCCTGAAGGGAGCGAGGGCAATACCGTAGCACTACAGCACCGGTGCTGGGCAGGGGGGGCCCTGGCACTGGCTTTTCTTCAGCCTTCTCAGGCAGGGACCTCGCAATGAGAAGGCAGGTGGAAAGCTGAGTTGTAATCAGCACGGCTGCCCTGAGTTCAGCATCGCCGTGGTTGAGCACAACTCCAACCACTGTCTACCTGTCAGGAACCACTCTCCCAGAGCTTAAATTAACTTCAATTGTTTTTCAGAGAGTTCATTTTACTTTTTTCTGCTTCCCAAGTCTGTGCCATAAAATCCTCGTGGAATCACTGCAGCCTGACTTTTAAACGACAAGCCATTTAGGAAAAGAGGACACTAATGATGTATTTTGAAAAGCTTTTTTTCACACTCTAAACATTATTGTAGGCATTTTTT
Organism: Pleurodeles waltl; assembly: GCF_031143425.1. Classification (NCBI taxonomy): domain Eukaryota; kingdom Metazoa; phylum Chordata; class Amphibia; order Caudata; family Salamandridae; genus Pleurodeles; species Pleurodeles waltl. The sequence continues at coordinate 1,017,725,688 of NC_090443.1, read as the reverse complement.
TACACATGGTTTACTTCTCAATAAGAGGGGTATGTACTCTTACTGCGATGTCAGCATGGAGTCGGCCTACATTTAGGCCCTCATTTTGTACGTGGCGGGATAGCCCACCGCCAACCATGCTGAGAGTCAACAGAAGACTGCCAGTGGCGGCGGCAGGCATCCCGCCAGATAATGACACCTAGAGCCTCAGCACCATTGATGGCGGAGAGGGCTGCCAGGCGCCATGCTGGCGGTCGGTGGCGGGGGTGGATGCTGCTCCACCCTCACTGCCACGTCAGTCCAGACACTGTCACGCCTAATAAGGTTGTGGAGGGCCAACAGGGAGATTGGAGAGAGGAGAGATGGGGGTTCGATTTTTAGGGTTCGGGGGTGGGGGGGTTGGGGGCAGGTCTAGGTCCGTGCAAATAAAACTATTTAAAGTCCCTGAGGACCTCTTTCGGGATTGGGTGGATTGGCATCTCAATGTCCGTGAGAGATACCGACCCACAATATTCTCAGTTGGACCCCACTTTTGTTTCTGCTCAGTTTCTTCATGCAAAAACCAGAAGGAATCTGTGTACAGAAATATAACTGAAACCACGAATACTCATGCGCCATAAGGGCCTAGCAATTCCAAATCTACATGTTATTCCCCATTCATGCCATCCAAACTTGGAATTGCATGGTAGGGAGTCAAGAATGCTGGCCAGAAACTGTAACTCTGTCTGATATCCCCATGTCTCCTAGAACAAGCAACTCAAACCCAGGGCCTAAATGGGGTGAAAGTAAGAGGTGTTATTACCAGTGCTCAGAAACAACAAAAGTAGAGTAAGAAGCAATAAATAAACTTTACTTATTATTTATTAGTTTTTTATTGACCTGTTGGTATTTCACAGACGATAAAACAAAAAAATACAAAAAATAACATGAGTGCAATAGCCACATGAATGTGGTGCATGGTGGTGCTCAACACCCTCACCGATTGAAACTTTACCCGATTGAATTAAGACCCAACCTGTCAAATGCTCTATGATAAAAAAACAGCTGATGATGTAGAGCACTGGACATTTCTTTCTAATTCTAGTTATCAAGTGTCTAGCTATCAACATAGTAATATATAGCAAATTATCAAAAGACTCATTATTGCCCGAAGAGTATAGTCTTGGTATCTCTTGACAAGTCCAACCCAATCCAACCACACACTGCCTTGAAGATGTTATGTCAAGTCATGTCATGTTGTGGTCATAGCCCAAACATATGGAACAAAGCTCAGTTGGATCTCATGGCAGGCCACATTTTCCTCCACCAGCCTAGTGGATGCAATTTCAAGGGAACAACGAAGTCCATACATGGTCCGGTACTATTGAGACTTATATTTTCTAGCTGTTGAAATGCTATGGATTTTCACGAATGACCAATAGAAAAAGGTTCAATTATAACCGGTCCCAACCATGTGAATCATCTGTCCACCTGCTGCGGTGTGTCGTTGGACAATTACAGATAAACAATACATAAAAATCAGACCTTGGGAGATGCAGTTGCCATAAACATCAACTTTTAAGGATGAGTTTCATTAGCTGTACGCCACTATTCTGTGCGAGAAAAAAAAGGCTCATCTGCAGAAAAATGAAGATAAGTATCAGGGAATCAGAAATTGCTCAACAACTTGCTTGAAGGACTTGAATCCACAAGCCTCATTGGAGAGCAAATATATTGCAATGGAGGTGCTAACACGTCCCTTTATGATAAATTATTTCACATTAGGACTCGTTTTAGGCCAATTAATCTTTTGACCCAGTTGAGAGACACCTTAGGACGAGATAGCTAATCAATATGTCAATCAATATGTCAATAATATCATCGATATTTAGTACAACAATACATTTCACCTTAGTTAAAGTCATTTAATCAATTCAAGACACCACCATGACCTTGCAGTCATGAATAACCACACCAGTTTAGTAGAATTGTATGAGGTTTATTCCCTATTGATTACAATTCTAAGAGCAGGTGTGTTAATCTCAAAACCAAGAAACAAAATAGCATAGTCACAATATGGCAACTCTGATAAGATTTCATTAAGGCAAAAATCACAAACATCAAAACACAACACGGCGTGAACATAGATCAACTTTAGCAGAGTGTCATTAACGCATTAGTTCAACAAAGCATGGATTCAGTTGTTTGTCTATTTGCATCAGTTTAGTGAACCCCTGTCCTAACCACTGATTAGCATAGGCATGTTGGGCTTCATGCAAACAATTTAGAACACCAATTTCGAAAACATCTAGCTATGGTCTCTGTCAAAAGTAAGCAGTTGGTACCTAGAAAGGAAAAGCAAACAGACAAATCACAATTTCCTTGTCATAGTTACCCTCCAAGGTTTAGGTCAGCACCCAAGTTCAGTCTTCGTCTTCAGGACATCAGTTGATTTGCCATCAGTCAGAGACTCAGCTCACGGGGAAAAACGGGGCACTTCCCTCTTAAGGAGGTAAAGTGTAAAGGGGTAGACTAAGGACAGGGATGGTTCTAAGTAAAATCAGCAAAGTCACTAGGCAAAGTGACAAAGTCTCTGGAACATCTCAAGTCGCATAAGCATCTCCCTAACTAACTCTCTTGGTCTCCTGCTCCATAATTCTCTCTGGTTCACTTCCTGGTGACAGGGGTTTTTATCCCTTTTTCATTGAACATTCCCCTAAAACTTGATTGGACATTTATTGCACCCCACTATCTTTAGCCAATTAAAAAACAGATTATGTTATTAATCTTTCACCCCACACTAGTTCCCAGACAGTTTCTTGGTCCATATGATTGGGGTCTTCAGAGGTAGCACGTCCGGTATGATTTCATCCTTCTGTAATTTTCTTTGCACATCTTCGGTCAGTAGCTCCATTGTCTGTACTGGTTTGAGCGATCTTGTATATTATATTCATCTACACTGTTGCATTTTGACTAAAACATTTTTACAAGAAATATGAATTTCATGATAACAGATCTACTATGGTTACATTCAGCTTCCAGTTTGAAGGAAAAACAAAAGCTCATGTCCTTTTGCGAGTCAGCACACTGCACGTTAGGAAAACACATTTAATATGAGAGCCAGGCAGCCTGGCCTCAACTCATGCTAACTAAGGCCTACAAGATTTATTTAGCAAAACTTTAATAACATAATCAATAATTAGTACAAAACTATTTAAATGCAATATTTCATAAACATTAGTCATTTTCGTTTTCCCTGTATACATTGGCGGCCACTCCCCGTGGTCACATCTCAAGTGCACGTTTTAGCAAATTATATTAATACAATTTCTATGTGGCATTATCGCACATTATTTCATAAACATTTAATGTTAATATAGATCAACGGTATTCAAAGTACGGCCCGCGGGCCGCCAGCGGCCCCACGGACCTAGCTTGGCGGCCCGCGAGACGCACACCAAACGGCACATCATAATGGCAGCAGTATGTAAACATAGAAGAGGGCCGCGGGAGCATGCTCCCGCGGCCCTCCTCTATGTTTACATACGGCGGCCATTGTTTATGGCGTTGCCCTGACGATCCTGGAAGCCAAGGCCTCATAAAAGTCAGCGCTTGCAGCTAACTTTTATGGGGCTTTGGTCGTCTGCTTCCTGTCACCAGCTCCACGTCTGCTGCCCGCCTGCCTGCCTGCTGTTCCACATTTGTGGCATCTTTACAGTGCTTTGAGTCAGGTAAGGCTCTTTGGTTATTTATTTATTTGTTTTTAATGTAGTGTGTGTTACTGGGGTAGGCGTGAGAGCAGATTGCGCTGTGTGTGTGCGCTGTGTGTGTGTGTTACTGGGGTAGGGGTGAGAGCAGATGGCGCTGTGTGTGTGCGCGCTGTGTGTGTTACTGGGGTAGGGGTGAGAGCAGATGGCGCTGTATGTGTGCGCGCTGTGTGTGTTACTGGGGTAGGGGTGAGAGCAGATGGCGCTGTGTGTGTGCGCTGTGTGTGTGTGTTACTGGGGTGGGGTGAGAGCAGATGGCGCTGTGTGCAGATGGCGCAGTGTGTGTTACTGGGGTAGGGGTGAGAGCAGATGGCGCTATATGTGTGCGTGCTGTGTGTGTTACTGGGGTAGGGGTGAGAGCAGATGGCGCTGTATGTGTGCGCGCTGTGTGTGTTACTGGGGTAGGGGCATTGTTTTGAAAAAGGGGGTGGGGTGGTTGTTCCCCCTCTAAGCCCCGCCCCCTCTAAGCCCCGCCCCCCGCTGTCACTTCAGTGCGGCCCTCGGCGCGAACCATACTGCAATTTTGGCCCCCGAGAAAAAGTTTGTGAGTACCCATGATATAGATTATATAAGCTACGCTCTCTCAGAGGTTTTTCTGTTTCTGGCAATCAGTTACATTAAGAACATTGTGGGGTAGAGGAGAGATCCACACTGTAAAAGAAAGTAAACCAACACAACTTTAAATTGGATTGCAGAACAGTACTTATCCGCCTCAAACTCTAATGGAGGAAACCTCTTTTCTTTACCAAAATCACTGAGAAAAATAGAGTGTTCTGCATGAGGCACATTGTCGGTTTCCTACAGTATCCAACTAACAAAGCTGCATGCTTGGTTGAGTCCACCCACCAAGATCTAAAGGTAGTGTAGGAAAATGAATTGTCTACCAGGGTTTCTTTAGTTGATATAAGCGCATAAAAGGGAAAAAACGTTTATCAGAACATACTTGGGAAAAGCAAGACACATGCAAACATTTTGGTAAAATGATGATTTTAAATAAACGAGTAGGACCTACAAATGTCACTGGAAGATTCTCACATTTATAAAAATGTTGGGGCACATTTCATAAAGAGTAAACAGTAGAAAGAGCAGAACAATGCACCATATGAACATGCGAGTGGTAGTCAAGTACTCAGCCTGTTTAACGCATCAGGGATCCTCAAACATCATATTCCAAAGGAGCAGGATCCATGCCTTAGCAACATTTAGCTTGTGGCCGGACAAGGCACAAAACTTCAGTGCCAGACGTTGCATGGATGGGGGAGTTGATGCCTGGCGCCATTGTATATAAAGTGGAAGCATTGTCCCAGCATTTGGTTGTAATAATGGGGGAATGTCTGCTCCTAAAGGAATGTCTCTTATTAAAAGCATACAAAGAAGGGGGGAGTGGAAGTTCTGAACCGTCGTGGAAGAAATTGCCAATTGACAGACTTAGCTGCCATCTTTGAACAGAAGTCCTACAGAAAACACCATTCCACCCAATCAAACGCTTTTTCTGTATCCAGAAGTATCACAGCCGAATCTCTAAGCGAGGCTATTCTGTAAACATGTGATAGTATATTGGTCTTGTGCTAAAATGATGCTCTCCTGAACTCAAGGCAAATTTTTAGTCCTAGAGCTTAGTCTATGTATTGGATAGAGTGATAGGTCCATATGATGTCACCAATCTAGGACCTTTGCCCATTTTTGGAAAGTAGACTATCATGGATACTTTACATGCAGTAGGGACAATATACCAGAATCAAAATAGACAATTATTTTCAATAAAACAGGAACATTTTTCATAGGGGTTCCCGTCAGATTGCATCCAAACCAGTGGTCTTCACAGCTTCAATGGCCTGCACCTCCATAATTACTTAAACTAAGGGAATAGATGAAGTTCTAGCTCGGCCAGTGAATACTCATGTAAACTAACTCTGAGAAGGCGGTGCGGTTGTTGTTAACCTTGCTTGTGTATTGTGTGATACAATAACATTCCCTAAAATTACTATTTACAAGCCGTTAATATTCCTAATAGCCAATCAAGACCCGGCCTCTAAGTTTAGAAACAGCCCTACCTCAATCATTTCTACCCTTCTCCCTGAACATGACTCCCACATGGAAACACCTCACACCCTTGGAGCTCCACAGGGCATCCTATACTGACCCATTCTCCATACTGTGATCCAGGTAGAAGGAGCACTTTCACCCCTAGGGGTAGGGCACTTTGAGAAGAGAAGAAAGCCATGTCTGCAGACCTAAAAAGTGCCCAATCACAGTGTAAAACTAGGAAACTGGACTTAAATACATAGTAAATATTCTGTGTCATTCAGCCTTAACCAGTTTCATATTGGTCTACATTTACAGAAGTTTCTTCCTTCCTAGGTTTTTATAGGTTTTTCTTCTTCTCTGCCTCCATTGAAGAAAGCCAAGCAATTTCCATGAAGATGACCCTTGACCTGGCAGGTGCCTCTAAGATCACCTGTGTTTCGCATGCCCTCAAGTATTATAGAAAAAGCACTTTCCCATCAACAGCTAGTAACTATTACTCACAAGGGGGCAGTTCTAACTGCCCCTCTATAAGCAAGATGGTCCTTGACTAGAGGCTCCATCTGTAACAAGCAATCTGGCAGGAATTTAAAAAACATTCTGTGACAGCCTCAAGGGATTCATTCACTGTTATAAATGGCCGTACGTTGGATGAAGTGCAGCTCAATTTGCTGTATATGTAAAGCGCCTGGATACCCCTTGGATGATTAGTCGCGCTTTGCAAGTCTATGTAACATAACATGTCTTCTTCCTCTGGACTGCACTCAGTATCCAGACCTTGTGAGAAAAGAAATGCAAGTAGGGCTGCAAGATAACAGGATGTATCTCATGTTGTTCTTATGTAGTGAGTATTAATTGAAAATAACCAAAAGAGATGCTCTGCTGTCTAGATGTTAGTGTTTAATCTTCATGCAGATTTTGCCTGCATGTTTTAACATAAAACACGTGCACTGCAGGTTCACACTGACATGCATTTCAATCCTTGTCTGGGGATTCTTCAAGGCTCTGGGCAAATAAGTCCACTGCCAACAGGAGACCTACAGTGAAAACTTCCAAACAATGGTCAACGGGCACACAGATGCAATCAATCAATCAATCAATCAATCAAAAGATTTATAGAGCACGCTACTCACCAGTAAGGGTCTCAAGGCGATGGGGGAGGTGGGGTAAGGAGGGGGGGAGGGAGGGAAGGCCGATTACTGTTCGAAAAGCCATGTCTTGAGGTGTTTTCTGAAGAGCAGGAGGTTCTGAGTCTTGCAGAGGTTGGTGGGGAGGGAATTCCAGGTTTTGGGGTCGAGGTAGGAGAAGGATCTGCCTCCGGTGGTGGCACGTTGGATGCGGGGACTGTGGCGAGTGCGAGGTCGGCGGAGTGGAGGTGGCGGGTGGGAGTGTGGAAGTTCACTCTTTCGTTGAGGTAGGTTGGTCCAGTGTTGTGGAGGGATTTGTGTGCGTGGATGAGGATTTTTAAGGTGATCCTCTTGTCGATCGGAAGCCAGTGAAGGGATCTGAGTTGTGAGGAGATGTGTTCATGGTGTGGGAGGTCCAGGATGAGGTGGGCAGCTGCGTTCTGGATCCTCTGGAGTTTTCGTTTGAGCTTGAGTGTGGTGCTGGCGCAGAGGGCGTTTCCGTAGTCTAGCCTGCTGCTGATGAGTGCATGGGTAACTGTCTTTCTGGTCTCTATGGGAATCCATTTGAAAGTTTTTCGCAGCATGCCGAGGGTGTTGAAACAGGAGGCGGTGACGGCGTTGATTTGCTGGGTCATAGAGAGGGAAGAGTCCAGGATGATGCTGAGGTTGCGTGCGTGGCTTGCGGACGTTGGTGGGGGTCCTAGGGCGGTGGGCCACCAGGAGTCGTCCCATATAGTTTTGTTGGGGCCGAAGATGATGATTTTGGTTTTGTTGGAGTTTAGCTTGAGGTGGTTTGCTGTCATCCATTTAGCGGTGTCAAGGAATCCAGCATGGAGGTTGGTTTTGGCGGTGATGGGGTTTCGGGTGAGGTAGATGACGAGCTGGGTGTCGTCTGCGTAGGATATGATGGTGATCCTGTGTGGTCGGAATATGTTGGCGAGCGGGCCATGTAAATGTTGAAAAGGGTGGGGTTGAGGGAGGACCCTTGGGGGACTCTGCAAATGATCTTGGTGGCTGTGGAGTGGAAGGGAGGGAGGCAGACTTTCTGTGTTCTTTCGGTGAGGAAGGAGACAAGCCATCCCAGGGCCTTGTGTCGAATACCTGCGGTGTGGAGGCGTGTGCGGAGTATTTGGTGGCAGACAGTATCGAAGGCAGCCGAAAGGTCCAGGAGGATGAGTGTGACAGTCTCGCCCTTGTCGACTCTGGTTCTGATGTCGTCAGTACATGCGATGAGGGCGGTCTCAGTGCTGTGGTTCTTGCAGAATCCAGACTGGGAGGCGTTGAGTGTGTTGCTTTCCTCTAGGAAGTGAGACAGGCGGGTGTTCACAAGTTTTTCAACGATCTTGGCGGGGAAAGGGAGAAGTGAAATTGGGCGGTAGTTGGTGAGGTCATCAGTGTCTGCTTTGGGCTTTTTCAGGAGTGCAGTGACTTCTGCCTGCTTCCAGGAGTCTGGGAAGGTGGTGGCATCAAAAGTGCTGTTGATTATGGCGCAATGCTCGGGTGCGATGGTTGGGCTGGCTTTGTTGAAAATACGGTGAGGGCATGGGTCCAAGGGGGAGCCATCTTTTTTCTGTTTCTTCATCATTGGTAGGGGTCCAGGTGAGTAGTAGGTTGGGGGGGTTAGTTGTTGCTGATCGTGTCGGTAGTGGGGGGGGCGAGTGCCTGTGGTGTGAAGCTGTTGTGTATGTCTAAGATTTTGAGGTGGAGGTGGTTGGAGAGGGAGTCGCACAGGTGTTGTGTTTGAGTGGGGTCGATGTTGCTGGCTTTGGGTTTGGAGAGCTCTTTGATGATGGTAAAGAGTTCCTTGCTGTTGTATGAGTTATTGTCTATGCGTTCCTTGTAGTATGCCCTTTTTGTGGTGCGAATGAGTTTGTGATGTTTGCGTATGGTGGTTTTGAGGGTGGAGAAGTTGGTGGTTGAGGGTTCCTGTCACCAAGCTTTCTCTCTTTTGCGACATTCACGCTTGGAGGATTGGAGTTCAGTGGTAAACCAGGGGGCGTTCTTGATGTTGGGGGTGGTGATGTTTCTTCTAAGAGGGGTGAGTGAGTCTGCGCAGGTTGTGAACCATTGTGTGAGGTTATGGGCAGCAATGTTGGGGTCATTGGTGTTGGGGGGTTCTGAGCGAGTTGGGCCTTCAGGTGTTCTGTGGGGATCTTGTCCCACATGCAGTAGGGTGTGGTGTGTTGGTGGTGGTGTATGGGGGGTTTGGAAAAGGAGAAGTGGACGCAGTGGTGGTCAGTCCAGTGGAGTTCAGTGGTGTGAGTGTAGGTTATGTGGTTGCTCGAGGTGAAGATTGCATCTATAGTGTGTCCTGCTGAGTGGGTGGGTGATGTGACCAGTTGTTTGAGTCCGAGGTTCGTGAGGTTGTCTAGAAGGGATGTGGAGTTGTGGTTGTGGGGGTTCTCCAGGTGAAAGTTAAAGTCACCAAGGAGGATGTAGTCTGTGGAACTGAGGGCGTGAGGGCTGATGGTGTCAGCGATGGCATCACAGAAGGGGGGGCCAGGACCTGGTGGTCTGTAGATGAGGGTTCCTCTGAGCGTGGTGTTGTCTTTATTTAAATTAGGAAGTGCATGTGTTCTCCGTTGTCGAGGGTGTCATGTGTGTTGGTGGTGACCTTAATGGTGTTTTTGTGTTTAATGGCGATGCCACCACCTGGTTTGTTTAAATGGTTTCTACGCTGGAATTTCTAGCCATCTGGGGTGGCAGTGGCTATGTCGGGCTCGGATGAGGGGTTCATCCAAGTTTCCGTGAGCAAGGCAATGTCTGGTGAGTGTGATGTGATAAGGTCCCAGAGTTCGATGGCATGCTTGTATATGGAGGGGGTGTTTAGGAGTATGCAGTTTAGGTAGTTGCAGGGCTGTTGTTGTTGTGGTGCGTGATGGTGTTGATGTGGGGGGTGTTAGTGGCGTTGTGGGGTGTGTTGATGTGGGGGGGGTTTGGTGTTGCTATGGGTTGTGGTGGTGGTGTGGAGTGTGTTATGGTTGTGGGGCTTGTTGGTGTTGGAGCAGGGTCTCATGGGGTGGGTGAGGACTGTGTGAGAATATTTGGTGTTGATGTTGTGGTATTTGTTGTGGGGAGCGTTGGGGTGGGGCGTGTGGGTGTTTCTGGTGTTTATGGGGGAGCAGGAGAACCAGCAAGCATAGCAGGTGAAAGGTCCCTGCGTGTGTTTGGGGTTGGCTTGGGTGCAGGCAGGAAGTAGTCCTGGGTTGAGGGATAGGAGTGTGGTTGTAGAGTAGTGTTGTCTGGGGGAGTATGGGTTGGGTGGACCAGGGGGAATGGCGCTGGGTGCAGTCCAGGCGCGGACGGGCGCAGACGGGCTTGCCTCTGGCGTGCCTCCATTAAGAGGGTGGGGTGGGAGGGTGGAGCAGCTGGGAGGCGAGAGGGAGGGCCAATGGGTGTGCAAGGGGGGGCGGGGCCGCAGGGGATGCAGTGGCAGGGAGAAAGTGACCGGCCGGAGCCAGTGCAACAAACGGGCGGTGAGAGCAGGCAGCAAAAAAGTACAGGAGGGGCAGGGGGGCAGAAATGCGCAGCGCAGAGAAATACAAAGGTCAGAGGAATCGATGGCTATGCAAAAAACGGCAGTAGAAACGGCATATACAAAATACCAAAACACACAAGAATTACTTACTCGACAATCAGGAGATGCTTACCACTAGGCACCAGGGATGAGGCGCAGGTGGGTGCCTGCGGGTGGAGGAGGGCCTCGAACAGCTGTCCAGGTGGCAGTCGGCAGGATAAGGGGCACGGGGGCAGGCTGGTGGAGCCAAGTGGACAATGTGAAATATTTCTGCAGTGTAAGGGAACAGGGAAATCACATTGGATAAAAATGCATTACATCCATTAACATGAGCCAACACAAGCCACACAAACAAGAGTCCAGACCACGGCTCATATGTATAAGCTCATGGCACAGGACAGTGCAGAAAGTCACTTTACTGCACTGCCCTGCGTCAAAGGGAAAGGGCAGGAATGCGTTGTATCATTGGCATAGAGCGCATTCCTGTCCTTTCCCTCTGTGCTGGCGCCTTTTTGGCTATTTAGGGCCCACGCAGGCATTGTGCAATGGTGTCTGTTGTAGGCATGATTGCTTTTGTGCAGGAAGGGGCACCTTCATGCACAAAAAGATTCCTGGGCGGCTTCTTAATAAGGATATTTCTCCTTGTTGCACCTCCCATGGGGAGGCATAAGTTTATGGCACATACCCAGTCTTACATGCTCTTGTAAATCTGGGGATCCGTCAAAATCCATGGGTGTTGCGTGGGAACACCCAGCGCAACGCTCATTGAACGCCTCCCTTGCACAGAGGAAGTCAACGCAGATACTTGTGCTGCCTTTCCTTAGTCCATCTCTATGTGGCCATGAAAAGCCACGCAGAGTCGCATTGTGCGGATATAAGTTCAAGGTTTGTGCTGCTGTTTTATGCCCCATCAGTGGCGCAAGGTCTCCTAAATATGCCCCCACGTTTGTTGATGATAGCATTTTCTATCATAAAGTTGGTAGGCCAGCCTCAAAAGAGTCCAAAATACAAGGTTTGGGTATGAGAACCACAGAGAGATGCTGTTTAAAATACAATGAAAGCACAGGTGCAAAAGAACCAACCTACTGCCCAGCATACTAACATTGAGATACAGTGTAAAAAAACAACTGGTGCACTCTTCACACATGGTGGTCAGTGACAGAGTAGAGCGGTGAATTACATACGTCATCTCTCAAGATACCTCACCCCCTAGGTTTTACTTCCACCGGCAGAGTAAGCGTTGAGGCGAGGTACGAGGGAGTGGTCAGATCTTGTATGTGGTGCTGGGGGTCTTGGAAGTGCTTCAGGCTTCCTGAGGCAGTAAGTTTAACTAGGAGCATGGTCGAGTGTCCCCTTGCCAACAAAGAACTGGCCGCAGAGTTCTAACTCGGATTGTGGTAGACTGGTGAGCAACAAATGAAATATACTGGGAATCTCTGACTTGTACCAGTGTGCAATGGCTCTAGTGATGATATCATTCTCAATATTTCATAATCTGATCAATTTATATGCCACTTAACTTTTTCATTTTGTATACAACTAATTGTGCAGTTTTGAAATGATAATGAGTTTAAGAATAGGGCCTGACCCTTTATTAAATAATAGTTCACCAAGCTACACCCAAAAGCAAGTTCATAGGTCACGTTTATGCAGTTTCCTAGACTGGGAGTGTGAATCTGGAAAATATGTTTTTTATTAACAGTATTGGAGTCTTCTCTGAAGGTATAAAAGCATCTACTAAGTATAAAAAATCAAAAAGGCTCCATTTGGAACAATAGAAACCTAACACATAAAGGCCGGGCTATGTACTGGCAAGAATGGATGGATAAGGGAATAATGACGGTCTTGAAATTATTGTATAATGATAGTTTAATCTTCTTTTCTCACATATGCGCTAAATTCAATTGACCCAGTTCGCAATCCAACAATTTTCAACTACTACATCATAAAATAAATTTCATATTTCAAATTTTTCTAACAAACAAATCGGAACTCGGTAACAACAAAGATAATTCAATAGGTCACACGATGCAGAGCAAAGCATCTATCACAAGTGCATGGATAGGTTATTCTAATTTTATTAGAACTCAAACCAAAGTTGAAATATTGTGGGAATCTGACTTAGACTGGATTTGGTCTCCTGATTTCTGGGGCAGGTTTGGCTGAAGTTACATTCCACGTTCAGCTTCTTTAATGCAAACTTTAGTTTTCTTCTATAGCAGTTTGTATTACACACCTGATAAGATATCTACATTTGTACTTGTGGGTCGACGGAGGTGTTTGTGTTGTAATTGTTTAGATGGTTCTTATAGGTACATGTTTTTTTATTGTCGTAAAGTAATATATTTCCTGGAAATCTATATGGTTCAAAATTGATGAAATTATTAAAACACCCTCAACCTTATCACCATAAAATAATTATTTGGGAGGACTACATGATGAATGGACTCGTGATCAACTTGTGGGCAAATTGGTTGCCTTGCTGATTACTTTTGCTACACATGGGGATTGCATCTAACTTCAAAACGACGGATAATACTTCACTTCAACAATGGTGGAATGCAGTGCGTTGCAGTGAGGTATTTCAGTAGAGTGGTGCACTGAGGGAGACAGACAACAGTGCTCTATACAGAGCTGCAGTGAGGTTTTTCAGTAGAGCATTGCACTGAGGGAGGCAGACCGCAGTGCTTTGTGCAGTGCCGCAGTGAGGTATTGCAGTAGAGCATTGCACTGAGGGAGGCAGACCGCAGTGCTTTGTGCAGTGCTGCAGTGAGGTATTGCAGTAGAGCGTTGTACTGAGGGAGGCAGACCGCAGTGCTTTGTGCAGTGCCGCAGTGAGGTATTGCAGTAGAGCGTTGTACTGAGGGAGGCAGACCGCAGTGCTTTGTGCAGTGCCGCAGTGAGGTATTGCAGTAGAGCGTTGTACTGAGGGAGGCAGACCGCAGTGCTTTGTGCAGTGCCGCAGTGAGGTATTGCAGTAGAGCGTTGTACTGAGGGAGGCAGACCGCAGTGCTTTGTGCAGTGCCGCAGTGAGGTATTGCAGTAGAGCTTTGTACTGAGGGAGGCAGACCGCAGTGCTTTGTGCAGTGCCGCAGTGAGGTATTGCAGTAGAGCGTTGTACTGAGGGAGGCAGACAGCAGTGCTTTGTGCAGTGCCGCAATGAGGTATTGCAGTAGAGCGTTGTACTGAGGGAGGCAGACAGCAGTGCTTTGTGCAGTGCTGCAGTGAGGTATTGCAGTAGAGCGTTGTACTGAGGGAGGCAGACAGCAGTGCTTTGTGTAGTGTTGCAGTGAGGTATTTCATTAGAGAGTTGCACTGAGGGAGGCAGACAGCAGTGCTTTGTGCAGTGCTGCAGTGAGGTACTTCAGTAGAACGTTGTACTGAGGGAGGCAGACAGCAGTGCTCTATGCAGTGCTGCAGTGAGGTACTTCATTAGAGAGTTGCACTGAGGGAGGCAGACAGCAGTGCTCTATGCAATGCTGCAGTGAGGTACTTCAGTAGAACGTTGCACTGAGGGAAGCAGACAGCAGGGCTCTATGCAGTGCTGCAGTGAGTTACTTCAATAGAGCTGCAGTGAGGTATTTAAGTGAAGCATTACACTGAGGGGGGCAGACAGCAGTGCTATATGCAGTGCTGCAGTATTGTCCATGGCGTGCGACAGTTACAGGGCTTCACTCAATTAATGCAGCAGGCAGAATGGCAACAAGGCCAAGGTGTTTAAGGGACCCACATCAGCGGTCAAAGAGCATTAAAAAAAGTATGGGAATTGTGGTGATACATGCAATGGCGGAGGGATCAATGTTTGGGGGCGGGGTCCAGGGTGTGGCTAAAAAAAACAAAATATTCTCTTTTAGATAGCTACATAAATTGTAACTCACAGATTAAATTAAATAAAAAGAAAGTTAGGTTAATCAGTGGTATCTGCATCATTGTGTGTTATGAAACCTCTGTTAGTTAATGCACTGAGAGGTCTGTGTGTAACCAGGAAGCACAAAGATAAGAATGAGATATTGGTTGGTGCAATGAGAACTGTGGCGTATTGTTGTTAGTGCTACGAGGGCCCAGCCTGAGGCAGAAAGCACTGAGAACGTGTGTCATGCTGTTAAACTTGCATTACACACAGTATAAGGCAGACAGCTACCAAATGTGCAAAAAGGTTTCAGATAAAGCAATGCTTCCAAAATATACGTTTTAATAATACCCAGACTGTAGGTAATGATTTATGTTTATTTTACAGCCCTGACAACCACACACTGCAGCTCAGCTGGTAACTCCCTTGCACTATCAGGCAAAAAGAATGTGATTCAATCAGTTCACCCAGTACCTGCTCCCAAGCCCCCTTTACGTTTGCAGATTATCCAGCTGTGCACATCTGCATTTCTTTAGGGGAGGAGGCACTCTGGCAAGAAGGCTTGTTTGTTGTTAAGCTGCCTGCCCCTCCCTCGGTCTCACAGCACAGGAGACTCCCTGAATGAAACTTAAACGGAAGCATTTTCACGTTCGGAGTTTACGGTCCTGGACCTGTTGCCTTTTAATAAGTAGGGGGAGGGTTTTTCTTTAGTTAAAAAAGTTGGGGCTCATCGCGCCCCTCCGATCCCGCCCACTCGACCCATTGCACCCAAATGATGTTTTTCATTTACTATCCAAACATCACCTTGGGGTCCCCTATTCCCATCACACCGTCACACTTCACTGTGCATCTCCAGAGTGAGTATCACCATCACTGCAGTACATCACTGACGTCACACTGTGTTGAACCTAAAACCTATAAAGGTAATGCCTAAGCTAAGCTCAGTAGCTTTGTTCGGGCGTCCCTCCCTCTCCATGTTTGTTATTGATTGATAAATGAATCCTCCCATCTCTGATTTTGTCCTTCACAGTTTCTTTCCCGTGTCCTTTCTCGAGGCCGAGGAGCAGCCTTTGCTGTGAATGTGTCGTCATTGATGCCGCGTCGGTCACTAAACTCCGCCGCCAGCATCAGCATCACAGGGAGCAAAGCGGAGCAGGTGGGGTCCCTCGGATCTTCAGTATTTTATGCTTCAGATTAAAATTATCACTAGTGATCTGTGTAAATGCTTTACAATAGAATGTGCGGCCTGTTCGTGTATTTAACTAAAAATACGTTTTGTGCAGGTGAAATTAGACATGCACAGCCGACCACGAAGGGACTCGAACCCTCAATCTTCTGATTCGAAGTCAGACGCCTTATCCATTAGGCCACGCGGTCACATACCGTATAGCATCACTGTGAAGTGAAACGGGAGCGGCTGCTGGAGTGAGGGAGAAGGTAGGACGCTGTGCAGTTGACGGAGAAGGTAGGTTCACAGAGAAGGTAGGATGCTGTGCCGAGCCCAGGGAGAAGGGTAAAGGTAGGATGCTGTGCAGAACGGAGTGATAAGGGAAAAGGTAGGATGCTGTGCAGAATCCACGGAAAAGGTAAGATGCTGTGCAGAACCCACGAACCAGGGAGGAGGTAGGATGCTGCGCAGGGACCAGGACACGGTATGATGTTGTGCAATGCCTCGGACCAGGGAGAAGGTAGGATGCTGGGCAAAGCCCAGGGATAAGAGAGAATGTAGAATACTGAGAAGGGCAGGACCCATACATTGCCCTTGGAGAGAAGAACAGAGGAGAGGCTCGGCCTGATGTGTGTTGTACTGAGAGTGGGAACTGCATCCCCAGTGGTGTCATATAACACGTCTATTGTATATAAAATGAGGAGCAGTGTCGCGGCATGCCCCCCCACCGCCCCCCAGCCGTTCCTCTTTCCGAGTCCTTCCGCATTGGCAGGCCTTAAGGCAGAGCCATAAAATTCTACTTTTTACTATGGGGCACTCAGAAGTCTTTCCTAAGAAATCTTTCTTAAGAAATCCTACCACATTTTAATTCTTCATGTTTTACTCCTGTAAGGAGCCACCTTTGTTAATGTGTTTGTATTTTACTGCTGTGTGTCGGGGCTGGTAAATGCACTGCACTCATGAACAGCCCTTGGCGGACAGTAGCTCTTACTATAGGAGAGTGAGCCTTAGGGTGCCATATCGCCTCCCATATGGTCTAGCGGTTAGGATTCCTGGTTTTCACCCAGGCGGCCCGGGTTCGACTCCCGGTATGGGAAGTTGCACTTTAGTGTCACATTCCTGCATTTGTCCTCTGTTGGCTTGCACTAACCCGTTTTTACAAACAAGTCCATTAATCCCCCCTTCCCCCCCCCACAACCACCCACCCCTCTTGCTTGGGTCTGTGCCTTGAAGTACTCGGCAGAAGCGCTATGAAAAGACGCAGCGAGTCTTTAATGCACGGAGGGGAGTATTTTGAAGGATTTCCAAAGCTCCTGCCTATTGTACACATTTTACACCCGCTCTGTGTCACCTGGAGCAGGAAGTCGCCCTTCCACAGAGGTGTCACCCCAAGAAGGCTCCCGCTTCAGTTCCTCCCATAGCGCTGCACACCCGCAGTTCATGGGCTTTTTCCCACTTTTGGTTCACGGGAGTTTAACACACGGGTTTTTAGCTGTTACAGGGGGGGGGAGTCGGAGGGGTACCACGTGCACATACGTTTTTTAATTCAAGTAAAACAGTGACCCCAATCTTTGAGAAAAGACAACAGCCCCGGGACGGTTAACCCTGAGAGTTGAAATGCTTGGGCTGGAGTAAAGGCAGGGGGCCTCCCCATGAAGTCAGTTCACCAAAATGTCACGGAAGGCGGAAGTGACATCACACACATGCTTACACATACACACATTCACACTTACACCCTCTCTCTCTCCCACACAAACCCACACTCAAGCACACACACAAAATGCATTTAAAACAATTTTTACTTGCCTCGGCTGCCAGGGGGAGCCGTAGTCCACTAATTGCATTGTTATTACACTAATAGAGAATAATTGAATATTATTTAATATTTATTAGTATAATAAAAAAATGAGAGAAAACACGAGAAAGGAGCCTCAAAGATGTTCATATGGGCGCACTACCATTGGGCTCCTGACACTGATTTTGCCATCTCTGAGGCCAGGGATCCCAAAGACAGTGCCCAGTGGCCCAAGTGACAAGCCAGGGGTCACAGCTGTGACCCCTGGTGACCTTTAAATGACATCCATGCATCTCCTGGTCTGTGAAACCGAGGGAGGGGCAGACAGCTAAACAAGCCTTCTTGCCTGGGTGCCTGCATCCTCAAAGAAATGTAAGTGCGCACAACTGGTCAGTCTTCAAATGTAAAGAGTGCTTGGAAGCTGGTATTGGCTTTAATTGACTGAATCACTTGAAGCTTTCTGATGACACACATTCATTCTTTTTGAGTGGTATTGCCAGGAAGTTACCTGCTGAAATGTGAAGTGTGCACTTTTAAAAGATGGTTATAATACAATTCACTACTTACTGTGTCTGGATATTACCAAAATCTATAATTTGGAAGCAAGTTATCTAAAAACCTTTTGCGCATTTTGTGGCAGCCTTATGCTGTATGTAATGCAAGAGTCAAATAATTACATATTCACAGTGATTTCTATCACAGACTGGGACCGCGTAGCACTAAACATACACATCACTATCCTTCACTGCACCAGCCACAATTGTTGGAGTGATTAATTCACATTTTGTTTTTCATTTAAGCTGTGTGCTATTTTATATATAGTTACTTGAAGGTGAAAGACCAAAAAAAGTTTGAGAATATTTTGGGGCATATTTATACTTGGTTTGTGACGTTTTAGCGTCATTTTCTTTTCACGCTAAAACAACGCAAACTTAACTCCATATTTATATTTTGACATTAGACCCTTCTTGCTCCAAAATATAGGAGTTAGCGCCATATTGAGGATGTGGCAAACTGCCTTGCGCTAATTAGATACAAGGTAGGCGTATCCGTCCACAACATGACGCTAACCCCCTACTGCCATATTTATACTCCAGCGCATAAACGATATGCACGGAGTAGGGGACCCAAATAATGGTGCTAAGCCACTAAGTTCCTGGTGGAGGATTTGTTTGTGTACCCTGGAGTAGAAGTGACATTGCATCTTTCACAAATGATTTTCCAAATATGAGAGAGAAACCTGTGTAATGGTACAGGCAGGTTGAGAAATTTGTGAAAATTACAAAAGTGTTGTGGGAAGATTTGAATACATTGACATTGTTCTTTAAAGTGATTTGCAGGTTGAGTAAAAATTGGCTGTCGATTGGCCTGAGAAGGAACCCATGCGACATCAGTTGACAAAGGGTCCGTCTCTGATTGTGATGACAAAGTATCATAAAGTGATTGCGTTTTTAAAGGTAAAGGTGTCCCTAAAAGATATTAATTCGCTGAAAATTGACAAATGGTTTCAGTTCACAAGAGTTAGATGATTGGCTTAGAGCTTTAGAATCACGACATGAAGCAGGATTTAGATGAAGAATATTTCAAGTCCCAGATTGAAGTTCGAGTTGAATGAGATGATATGAGGAACACCTGGCTTAGCCCAGTTAGGCACTTATAGGGCGGATGAATTACGTTTCATATACAAAGAGATTACAATACATGCAGGACAGGTTCACAAGAAGTTAGCTGATTTTGTTCAAACATATGAAATTGATTTGGACAAGTCTAAAGCATTGCAAGGAAATTACTGCTTGAGTATCACAGATCGACGTATTGCAAACATGAAAGATCCAGGAATTAAATTATAGATTAGGGAACTACTTAGTTGTGTTCAGACATGGCGATAAAAAGCAGATGGGAAGGTCCATAGACAGAGAAGAAGGATCAAAAGAAAGTGAGGATTGAAATGCCTCCAGCTACAGCAGAGGAGAATGAGGAAGATGTGCACATGCTTCCCATGAGAGAAGTTCCTGGTGGAGGATTTGTTTGTGTACCCTGGAGTAGAAGTGACATTGCGTCTTTCACAAATGATTTTCCAAATATGAGAGAGAAACCTGTGTAATGGTACAGGCAGGTTGAGAAATTTGTGAAAATTACAAAAGTGTTGTGGGAAGATTTGAATACATTGACATTGTTCTTTAAAGTGATTTGCAGGTTGAGTAAAAATTGGCTGTCGATTGGTGTAAGGAAATGCCTCCTTGGCATGGTTGCCCCCTGACTTTTTGCCTTTGCTGATGCTATGTTTACAATTGAAAGTGTGCTGAGGCCTGCTAACCAGGCCCCAGCACCAGTGTTCTTTCCCTAACCTGTACTTTTGTATCCACAATTGGCAGACCCTGGCATCCAGATAAGTCCCTTGTAACTGGTACTTCTAGTACCAAGGGCCCTGATGCCAAGGAAGGTCTCTAAGGGCTGCAGCATGTCTTATGCCACCCTGGAGACCTCTCACTCAGCACAGACACACTGCTTGCCAGCTTGTGTGTGCTAGTGAGGACAAAACGAGTAAGTCGACATGGCACTCCCCTCAGGGTGCCATGCCAGCCTCTCACTGCCTATGCAGTATAGGTAAGACACCCCTCTAGCAGGCCTTACAGCCCTAAGGCAGGGTGCACTATACCATAGGTGAGGGTACCAGTGCATGAGCATGGTACCCCTACAGTGTCTAAACAAAACCTTAGACATTGTAAGTGCAGGGTAGCCATAAGAGTATATGGTCTGGGAGTCTGTCAAACACGAACTCCACAGCACCATAATGGCTACACTGAAAACTGGGAAGTTTGGTATCAAACTTCTCAGCACAATAAATGCACACTGATGCCAGTGTACATTTTATTGCAAAATACACCCCAGAGGGCACCTTAGAGGTGCCCCCTGAAACTTAACCGACTGTCTGTGTAGGCTGACTAGTTCCAGCAGCCTGCCACACCAGAGACATGTTGCTGGCCCCATGGGGAGAGTGCCTTTGTCACTCTGAGGCCAGTAACAAAGCCTGCACTGGGTGGAGATGCTAACACCTCCCCCAGGCAGGAGCTGTGACACCTGGCGGTGAGCCTCAAAGGCTCACCCCTTTGTCACAGCCCAGCAGGGCACTCCAGCTTAGTGGAGTTGCCCGCCCCCTCCGGCCACGGCCCCCACTTTTGGCGGCAAGGCTGGAGGGAACAAAGAAAGCAACAAGGAGGAGTCACTGGCCAGTCAGGACAGCCCCTAAGGTGTCCTGAGCTGAAGTGACTCTAACTTTTAGAAATCCTCCATCTTGCAGATGGAGGATTCCCCCAATAGGGTTAGGATTGTGACCCCCTCCCCTTGGGAGGAGGCACAAAGAGGGTGTACCCACCCTCAGGGCTAGTAGCCATTGGCTACTAACCCCCCAGACCTAAACACGCCCTTAAATTTAGTATTTAAGGGCTACCCTGAACCCTAGAAAATTAGATTCCTGCAACTACAAGAAGAAGGACTGCCTAGCTGAAAACCCCTGCAGAGGAAGACCAGAAGACGACAACTGCCTTGGCTCCAGAAACTCACCGGCCTGTCTCCTGCCTTCCAAAGATCCTGCTCCAGCGACGCCTTCCAAAGGGACCAGCGACCTCGACATCCTCTGAGGACTGCCCCTGCTTCGAAAAGACAAGAAACTCCCGAGGACAGCGGACCTGCTCCAAGAAAGGCTGCAACTTTGTTTCCAGCAGCCTTGAAAGAACCCTGCAAGCTCCCCGCAAGAAGCGTGAGACTTGCAACACTGCACCCGGCGACCCCGACTCGGCTGGTGGAGATCCAACACCTCAGGAGGGACCCCAGGACTACTCTGATACTGTGAGTACAAAAACCTGTCCCCCCTGAGCCCCCACAGCGCCGCCTGCAGAGGGAATCCCGAGGCTTCCCCTGACCGCGACTCCTTGAATCCAAAACCCGACGCCTGGGAGAGACCCTGCACCCGCAGCCCCCAGGACCTGAAGGACCGGACTTTCACTGGAGAAGTGACCCCCAGGAGTCCCTCTCCCTTGCCCAAGTGGAGGTTTCCCCGAGGAACCCCCCCCTTGCCTGCCTGCAGCACTGAAGAGATCCCTAGATCTCTCATAGACTAACATTGCGAACCCGACGCTTGTTTCTACACTGCACCCGGCCGCCCCCGCGCTGCTGAGGGTGAAATTCCTGTGTGGGCTTGTGTCCCCCCCGGTGCCCTACAAAACCCCCCTGGTCTACCCTCCGAAGACGCGGGTACTTACCTGCTGGCAGACTGGAACCGGGGCACCCCCTTCTCCATTGAAGCCTATGTGTTTTGGGCACCACTTTGAACTCTGCACCTGACCGGCCCTGAGCTGCTGGTGTGGTAACTTTGGGGTTGCTCTGAACCCCCAACGGTGGGCTACTTTGGACCAAGAACTAAGCCCTGTAAGTGTCCTACTTACCTGGTTAACCTAACAAATACTTACCTCCCCTAGGAACTGTGAAAATTGCACTGTGTCCACTTTTAAAACAGCTATTTGTCAATAACTTGAAAAGTATACATGCAATTTTTATGATTTAAAGTTCCTAAAGTACTTACCTGCAATACCTTTCGAATGAGATATTACATGTAGAATTTGAACCTGTGGTTCTTAAAATAAACTAAGAAAAGATATTTTTCTATACAAAACCTATTGGCTGGATTTGTCTCTGAGTGTGTGTACCTCATTTATTGTCTATGTGTATGTACAACAAATGCTTAACACTACTCCTTGGATAAGCCTACTGCTCGACCACACTACCACAAAATAGAGCATTAGTATTATCTATTTTTACCACTATTTTACCTCTAAGGGGAACCCTTGGACTCTGTGCATGCTATTCCTTACTTTGAAATAGCACATACAGAGCCAACTTCCTACAATTGGCCTGAGAAGGAACCCATGCGACATCAGTTGACAAAGGGTCCGTCTCTGATTGTGATGACAAAGTATCATAAAGTGATTGCGTTTTTAAAGGTAAAGGTGTCCCTAAAAGATATTAATTCGCTGAAAATTGACAAATGGCCCAATATACCAAGGAGTCGATAAGTGCCTGTTATGAGAGATTGTTACAGGCTTTCAAACATTTCAGTAGTACAGAGACCACTGAGGCAAAGGATATGGGGCATTTTGTGTTTAGATTTGCGCAGGGTTTGAAGCCTTTGAAGTCAGAAATAAACAGCGTGATCCAGCAGCATTTGATTGGTTGGCAGAACAAACCAATTGATCAGATCCTGCAGTATGCAAAATACTGCTGCGATGAATTGCAATTGAAGCAGAAAAGGTTAAAGAAAAGCTGATGACTGGGGTGAATGGATGTGAATGTTTGATGTTCCGACTGTGGGTAAACTGATGACGTGACTGGGACGAATGTATGATTTGTTCTGCATTCCATCCATCATCTATTCTTGTTTTTGTTGCCATAAGTGGGAAGGGTGAACTCAGACGTGGTTCCTGTGCTCACTGTGCCACTGGATTCAAGCTAGCTTGGCTGATGACGGGGTGATACCCCAAAACCCATCCCAGGATGCTTGTGTCCGGTCCAGGGAGGACCCGGCCTGGTGGTTCAGGCTGGCCTGTTCCAATGGAGAGCAGGATCATGACTGATTTGCATGTGGCTGGGTCCAAACTGGGGTGGTGTGGTGAGGAATAAAGCGATGATTAAACCCAGGGTCAATGTTTACATTGTTCACATTTCATCCATCATCTGTTCCTTTTGCTTTGGTCACTTTAAGTGGGAGGGGTATGCCCAGACATGGGTCCCATGCTCACTGTGCCACTGGATCCAAGCTAGCCTGGCTGATGAGGGTTGATAATCCAAAACTGATCCAAGAATGCTTGTTTGCAGTCCAGGGAGGCCCTGACCTGCCAGTTCAGGCTGGACTGTTCCCATGGGGAGAGGAGTAAAGACTGATTTGCAAATGACTGGGTCAAAACTGGAATGGTGTAGTGAGCAAGTGATGAATTCAACCCAGATATGTGACTGGGGATGGATGTTTGGTTTGTTCCATATTCTGGCCATCATCTGTTCTTTTTGTTTTTGTAGCCATAAGTGGAAAAGGCATGACCGGACATGTGTCCCATGCTCACTGTGCCACTGGACTCAAGCTAGCCTGGCTGATGAGGGTGATGTCACAAAACTGGTTCCAGGATGCTGGTTTCCAGTCTGGGGATGTTCTGGCCTGGCATTTTCGGGCTGGACTGTTCCACTGGGGAGCAGGGTCAAGTCTGATTTGCATATGGCTGGGTCTAAACTGGAGTTGTGTGGTGAGCAAAAAAGCTGATGGATTAAACCCAGATCTGTGACTGGGGATGGGTGTTTGATTTGTTCAGCATTCCATCCATCATCTGTTCTTTCCACTTTCTAAAAATGAAATTTCCCAAATAGAAATTTAAATTCCAAGTACTCCAGTAAGCAGGATTTTGCACTACCATTGCATACACACTTAACATGCCCACACTACTCCTTTTGGATCAGAAATTACCACGTAAAATATATAAAGGGATTTCAAATGCTAACCGATGAGATGAGCAGCCCTCACAGTAATGAAAAATGAAATAGGCCGTTTGTCACTACTAGGACTTGCAAAACATAAAAGTACATGTTATACCTTTCACATTCATAGCACCCTGCCCATAGGGCTACCTAGGGCCTACTTTAGGTGTGACTTACATGCAGTAGAAAGGGGAGTTTAGGCCTTGGCGAGTAGTTGAAATGCCAAGTCAATGTGGCAGTGAACTGTGAACGCAGGCCCTGCAGTAGCAGGCCCAACACAAGTTTGAAAGGATACTTCTGTGGGTGGTGCAATCAGCACCGCAGGTCCACTAGTGCCATTTATTTTACAGGCCCTGGGTATGTGGTATTCCACTTTACAAGGAACTTACGAGTAAATTGGATATGCCAAACTGGTGTAAGCCAATCATCCCATGTTTTAGGGAAGAGAGCACATGCAGTTTAGCACTGATTAGCAGTGGTACAGTGCCTGGAGAAAAACAGGAGGAAGGCAAAAAGTTTGGGAATAATCCTACAGAAAGGGCCATTTCCAACACTTACTATGCAAGCCCAAGTGTTCTATCTGTTTTTCTCTCCAAAAGGCGTAGAGATTCAGAATCATGAAGAAGAGTTGGTTTTCACAATGATGAGTCAAACTCCGAATATCACATTTTATCCTATGTTAACTTGTGAAGAAGTATCCACAGATTGGAAAGACTCAGTGTAATCTGAAGTATGGGATTTTTCTGGAAACGATATAGGTCCATCAAAGGTGTTCAGCCTATACGGATAAAAGTGAAACACAATGCTGTATCCAAGAACGCCCCACCCCAGTACTATTTGACTTCTGAAAATATTGCAGCAATTATCCCTGTGATTGATTTAAATGATTGAGCAAGGGATATTAAAAAAGATAAATGGGAGTCCATGTAACTCTCCAATTATGTTACTGGGGAAGCCCAGTGGAAAGTACAGCATTGACCCTAGAAAGATTAATGCAATTGTGATTCCTTGTTGTCCTGTGATACTGAATCCAGCACTGATTTTGTTTTAGATTCCATGGGAAGCCAAGTAGTTGTCTGTGATTGACCTGTGTCAAGCATTTTCCTCCTTACCGTTGCAGAGGAGATCAGTTTCTTTTAAAGATTTGGTTTAGCAGTTGTGTTTCGGCATGGTGCCAAGTCCCACAAGGGTATACAGAGAGTCAGTCCACCTTCAACCAGATTCTGAAGAAGAATTTGGAGTCCTTAGAGATGCTCTTCCATGCAGCCTTGTTACAATATATTGGTGACCCACTGGAGGCGTCATATACTCAAGAAGCTTGCAAGTATGACACATTTGCCTTGTTCAACCACTTAGCAGAGAATAGACACAAAGTATCCCTGACCATTTTGCAGTACTTTATGAAAGAAGTCTCATACCTTGGATCACATTGAGAATGCTGCAAGAAAGGTGTCAAAAGAGAATCTCAGCAATACTGAAAATGAATTCCCCCAAAACTCAGACAGAAGTGAAGAAGTTCTTAGGAATTGTTGTCTCCTGTCGTTTGTGGACTCCAAACTTTTCCTTTTGGCCGAGCCTTTACAGAGGCTGACGCATAAGGATGTGTCTGATCTGGCACCATCGATGACAACTGCATGTATGCCTTCATAGAACTGAGAGGAAATTTCTGTCATACCTCTGCTCTTGATTACAACAAATGTTTTACTTTGTATTGCTGTGAGAGGAAGAGATGTGCTCTCTCGGTGCTGGCTCAATTACACAGAAACACACAGACCTATTGCTTATTTTTCTGCCACACTTGACCCAGTGGCTTTGGCATTTCCTGCCTGTCTCAAGTCAGTTGCCATTCCAGCTGTCAGCAGAGACCCATATGAAAGTATTGTTATGAGTCATCCCCTGTATGTTTTTCTACCCCCTTCGGTTGAAATTTTGTTAACCCGCACAAAGACATAGGCCCTCATAATGACAGTGGCGGTAAAAAACGGCTACCGCCACGGCAATGGCCACCAAAACACCGTCGCCGTGGCTACCAACCGACCGCCATATTATGACCGTAGCCGGAATTCCGCCAGAAGGCTGGCGGAATTCTGGCTACGGTCATGGCGGCGGACGGCGGTAAGGTGGGACTGCTGCCAGCAGCAGATCCATGCCAGTAGATTGCCGCAGACCATATCATGACCCATAATACGGCTTGGCGATGTTCTGCTGGCAGATGCTGATGCTGGCAGCAGCGCCACGTCCTGTCTCCTGCTGGAGGACCCCCTGCAAGCAGGTAAGTTGGGGGCTCTGACAGGGGAGGGGGCGGGGGTGTTGTGTGTGTGTGGGGGGCGGGTGTGTGGCGTGTTGAATGCTTGTGTGCATGAATGGGTGTGAGTGTGCATGTATGTTGTGTAGTCTGAATGCATGTGTGCTTGTATTTATGTCAGTGTGTGTGGATGTGTGTGTGAATGGATGTATGCATGTGTGGATGAATATGGGTATGAGTGTGTGTATGCGTGTGATTGTTGGTGCGTGAATGTGCATGTATGTCGTGGGGGGGTTGGGAGGGAGAGACAGGGGAAGGGAGGCTCTGGGGAGGGGGACGGGGAGACCCCTATCAGTGTCAGGGAAGGAATTCACTGGCACTGATAGTGCCTACCGCCATGGTTGTCGTGGCGGTAAAGAAGGCACGAAAAACATGCCGGTAGGCGGGATCAAAATTACACGGGTGGGACAGTGACGGCCAGCTGGCTGGAGACTCAAGTCTCCAGCCCGGCGGCTGTTACCACCGCCAATGTCATATTTTGGGGAAAGGTACCGCCAGCCTGTTGGCAGTACCTTTCTCCAAAATACCGCCGTCCACCAGGGTTGTAATGAGGGCCATAGTACTTTAAAAGTAGTAGGCTTGTGAGGTATGAGCATACCATCTTAGCTGCTCCTAATGTTACTTTATGGTGGTGCACTACCTCAAACTTTGCAAATTTACAGCCTTTACCCGTGACTGATGTTGATGAAAGTGAGCACGACTGTCTAGATGTCTCAGATCCCCCACTTGATGAATCTAATTATGTGATGTTTGTTGATGGCTCCTGTTTAAGAGACCATGAAGGGAATCTGTCAGCTGCCTATGCAGTCTGAATTGATTGCCCTTACAAGAACATGTGATGCTTCAGATCAGCTGAAGGTGACAAATTTCACAGGCTGTCGATATGGCTTTGGTGCAATTTCTGGCTTTGGACAGCTGTATTCCGAGAGAGGTTTCATTTCCTCTACTGGATCACTAATTAGGAATGAAGACAAAGTCTATGATTTACTGAATGCTTTGCAATTGCCAGTTCAGATTGCAGTCATCAAGTTTCCTGCACACTGCAAAGGGAATGATTGTGTCACTGTTGGAAACAATTATTCTGATGAAGTGGCCAGATACTGCTCTTTAAACTGCTGTGCATTTAATGATCTGTGTATGAATGAGGGTTCTGATGAGACAAATTACAATCTATTATTAACTGCTGCAGATACATGGGAGGAAGTGAAGAGGTTGCAAGAAGAAGTGTCAGGAGAGGAACAGTAGGGTTGGATTAGAGCAAGATTTGTCAAACAAGATGAGGATGATGTTTGGGTTTCAAGTGATGGTACCAATGTGATGCCAAATAGTTTCTTATCCCCTGTGGCGAGGCATTACCACGGTCCAGCTCATGTATGACGAGATGCCAGGGTGTGTCTTTTCCACCAGGCAGGGTTTAACCCTAGGTTCAGATTGATGGCAGAGGCTTGTGTCACAGGTGAGTTACATGTCAGCAGATGAATGTAGTAAAACAAACTGCAGTAACCCTGAGACACTAGGCAGGTCTGGTGGTCCTTTCAATAGGATGTATTAGAAATGGGGTCTCTAGTTGGCAGAGGTATACACCCTTGTCCAAATAGGGACCACAACCCTAGTCAGGGTAATCACACACAATCCAAGTTATCCTGTGCCCACCCTCTGACAGCTTGGCACTGTGCAGTCAGGCTCAACGTAGAAGGCAATGTGTAAAGTATTTGTGCAATAAATCATACAGTAACACAGTGAAAACAATGCAGAAATACACCACACAGGTTTAGAAAAATATATGATATTTATCTGGTTAAATTAAGGGCAAAAAGATAAATATCCAATAAGCACAAGTTGAGACATCACTTTTGCAAGATTAAAAAGAGTCATAAATCTTAGAAATCAGCAGTTGTCTCTTGTTTACACAAAGTACCTAGTTTGCGTCAAAAATAACACGCACAGAGACCACAGATGAGGAGATCCTTGTAAAAATAGGGTGTGTGCCGGATTTTTGCGCGGCACAGATGATGGATCTTTTTTTTCCATGCTGCAAGGGGCTTTGCGTCATTTTCTGAGTCTTGGCTCCTCACTGCGATACGGGGATCTTTTTGAAGCCCAGGGATGATGCGGGGAAATCCTGGACATGCGGGAAGAAGTCATAGGCATTTTGTCGATCCGGTATGGTGATGCATCTAATTTTCTGCCACCCAGCAGGCGTACCATCCATTTTCCACTCGGGGAATCAGCTGCATAGTTCGGGTTCGGCTGTGCGACGATCCAATAGGACTGTGTGTCGAATTTCTGGTTGCAAGCCAGACGCTGTGTAGAATCTTCACTCGGGAAGTCAGGCTGCATCGTTCCGGCTCAGCTGTGTGGCGATTTCTCTGTCGCAAAGTGGCTGCACATCCTTTCCTGCAGGCTATGTGATGATTTTTGGCGCACAAGGAGTTTCCTGAAGTGATTAAGGGGGTCATTATGACCCCGGCGGTGAGTAGTAATGTGGCGGCAGTACCACCAACAGGCTGGCGGTACATAACCGCCACATTATGAGAATGGCGGGTTGGCTACCACTTCTCTACTCAGACTGCCATGGCGGTAGCAGCATCCGGGCCGGAAATATCAATCTCCAGCCCAGCAGCTGCTATAGTACAGCTGGCGGCATTTTGAGCCAGCCTACCACCATGGTTTTCGTGGTGTTAGCAGCACCATGAAAACCATGGCGGTAGGCCCTACCAGTGACAGGGAATTCCTTTCCTGTCACTGGAAGGCGGCTCACTGTCCTGCCATTTGATAAGTTTTGTTTTGACCAATGACTTTGTGTTTCACCACTGCGCATATTAGTTGCTCAATGTTCACCAGTAGCACATGGTATGTTTTGTTCAGTTTAGCCGCCTATGGGCTTTGACATTGCATTAGTCATTACATTCTGTATTCTGCCTATTGGCTTTGACATGGCATTAGCCATTACTTTCTGTATTCAGTTGAGCCGCCTATGGGCTTTGACATTGCATTAGCCATTACATTCTGTATTCTGCCTATTGGCTTTGACATGCTGTATCCAGTCTAGCCGCCTATTGGCTTTGACATTGCATGCCTATTGACTTTGACATGATGTATTCAATTTAGCTGCCTATTGACTTTGACATGCTATTAGATATTCTGCCTATGGGCTTTGACATGATATTATACATTGCATTTTGTATTCAGCTCCGCTGCCTATTGGCTTTGACATGAGATTATACATTGCATTTTGTATTCAGCTCAGCTGCCTATGGGCTTTGACATGATATAAGACATTGCATTTTGTATTCAGCTCAGCTGCCTATTGGCTTTGACGTGACACTAGACATTGCATTTGATATTTAGGTTAGCTGCCTATTGCCTTTAACATGACATTGCATTTGATATTTAGGTTAGCTGCCCATTGCCTTTAACGTGGAGTTAGACATTGCAGTTGAGAATCCAAGCTGTATTTTTCCAAGCTGTGTTTTTGCACCAGATGAACCAAGATGTTTTGCTCTCACAGTAGACTAGACCTGATAAGAGAGGGTACATGGGCGTTGTTTTTCCTCGCTTGAGCTTGGGAACAGGAGTAGTCTTGGAGACCTGGCCAGTCTCCAAAAGGCTTGCTCAGTTTCCCAGGTCTGAGAGGAGGGGGCACACCTTTGTAACGAATGTAACAGGCTGCAGAGAGTCAGATTCGAATCTGCCGGACCTCGTGCTGGAGCTTGGCGCCAGCTGCCAGCATCCCGTGTGGGTAGATGACACTCTTTCTCGCGGCTGACAGGGGTCATCAGCTTGCAGACCTTAGAAAGATGTAGCTGTAAATAGTTCCTACACGGTGAAGTATTTGTTTTGCTTTGCATTCAATATCTTATAAATATAACCTGCTGTGTATATTGCAAACTGATATATTTTGTTTGATTAACGCGGACTGGAAAGCTACTAATTCGTCATTCATATAACAACAATAAAAGTCTTCTTTGACCTCAGAAGTGCATTTCTGTTGTGTTATGTTAGTGCTTAGAAACTAGATAAGAGGAAAGCACTACACTCACCCACCCCCCCAAACACTCCCCAGATACCCCCCTTCAACCACGCTCCCCCTTCTGATCCCCCACCCACCCACACGTACACACCCGCAGACATGCACCACACACACTCCCATTCACTCACACTGGCATACACTCATTCATGCACGCATACATCAAGTCATGCTCGCACACATCCGTACATACATTCACACTGACATGCAGACACGCACTCACATTTCCATTCTTACATGCATTCACACACATGCATACACCCACGCAAACAACACTACACAGACAGGCGCGTTCATGCACACACTCACACATTCATACACACAACCCCATACCCACACAAACTGTCAGAAGCCCAACTTACCTTCTTCCAGGTGGTCTTCCGTCAGGGAACGGGAACGGGCGCTCCTACCACCAGCAGCGCCCGCCAGCAGATCACCGCCAGGCCGTATCATAGGTCATGATACAGCTGGCGGTGGTCTACTGGCATGGCGGTGCCCAGTATGACCACTGCCGGATTTCCACCCTTCTTATGGCGGAAGTCCGGTTGTGATCATAATCTGGCGGACGGATGGTAGCCGCGGTGACGGTCTTTTGGCAGCTGTCACCGCAGCGGTTTTTACCACCATGGTCATCATTAGGGCCTAAGTCTTTTTGGCCCTGAGACTTCAGAAAACAGGAGACAAGCTCATTCCAAGCCCTTGGAGAGCACTTCTCAGCAAAGTCAGAGGGCAGCAGGGCAACAGCAGGGCAGCAGTCCTTCTCAGCAAAGCCGTCCAGATGAGTCCTTTGGGCAGCCATGCAGTCCCTCTTGACAGGTTGCAGGTTCAGGTCCAGAAGGGTCTGAGTTGATGGGGTCAGGGACCCAGTTTATATATCCAAAAATGCCTTTGAAGTGAGGGAGATTTCAAAGAGTGGTTTTGAAGTACACAAGTTTCCCTTTCAATACAGGTCTGTCTGCCCGGTCTGGGTCCCAGTAGGGGGTTAGGCAGTCCATTGTGTGAGGGCAGGCCACTAGCCTTTGAAAAGTAAGTGTGAAGCCCTCTACCCTTCCAGCCCAGGAGGACCCATTTAGTATGCAGATGAGTGCAGGTGTGACTGAGTGTACTGTGTTTGTGGTTGTCTGGGTGAAATGCACAAGGAAGCTGTCAACCAGCCCAGCCCAGACGTTGGTTGGAGACAAGCTGTAAGGCACAGGTGGATTATAAGTGCAGAAAAGTGCTTACTTTCTAAAAGTGGCATTTCTAAAATAGTAATATAAAATCTAACCTCACCAATAAGCAGGAATTTCTATTACCATTCTGGCCATACTAAATATGACCTGGTTACCTAATTCTGATCAGAATCTACCACTGAAAAAGTATATGAGGGTAGCCCTAATGCTATCCTATGAAAGGAGCAGGCCTCACAGTAGTGGAAAACAAATTTAGGAGTTTTCCACCACCAGGACATATAAAACTCACATGTGCATGTCCTGTTGTTTACCTACATTGCACCCTGCCCTATGGGTTACCTAGGGCCTACCTTAGGGGTGACTTAATATTGAAAAGGGGGAGTTTAGGGCTTTGCAAGTACTTTTAAATGGCAAGTCAAAGTGGCAGTGAAACTGCACACACACGCTTTGGAATGGCAGGCCTGAGACATGGTTAAGGGGCTACTCATGTGGGTGGCACAACCTGTGCTGCAGACCCATTAGTAGCATTCGATTTAGAGGCCCTGGGCACATGTAGTGCACTTTACTTCAGGCAACGAATGCAAAGACAACAGATGAGGGACAGAATGCAGAACAAATCAAACATTCACCCCCAGTCACAGATCTGGGTTTAATCCATCAGTTTTTTTGCTTGCCATGCTATTCCACTTTGGACCCAGCCACATGCAAATTAGTCTTGACCCTGTTCCCCATGGGAAAAGTCCAGCCCGAACTTCCAGACCAGGTCCCCCCTGGACCAGAAACAAGCATCCTGGGACCGGTTTCAGGGTATCACCCTTCATCAGCCAGGCTAGCTTGAATCTGGTGGCATAGCAAGCATGGGACCAACGCCTGGGCATACCCTTCCCACTTGGGGCAACAAATGTAAAAACAACAGATGATGGACGGAATGCTGAACAAATCAAACATGCACCCCCAGTCACAGATCTGGGTTTAATCCATCAGTTTTTTTGCTTGCCGTGTGTAGGAGGCTGGACTGGCTTGTAGTGAGTACCAAGGGGTACTTGCACCTTGCACCAGGCCCAGTTATCCCTTATTAGTGTATAGGGTGTCTAGCAGCTTAGGCTGATAGATAATGGTAGCTTAGCAGAGCAGCTTAGGCTGAACTAGGAGACGTGTGAAGCTACTACAGTACCACTTAGTGTCATATGCACAATATCATAAGAAAACACAATACACAGTTATACTAAAAATAAAGGTACTTTATTTTTATGACAATATGCCAAAGTATCTTAGAGTGTACCCTCAGTGAGAGGATAGGAAATATACACAAGATATATATACACAATAGCAAAAATATGCAGTATAGTCTTAGAAAACAGTGCAAACAATGTATAGTTACAATAGGATGCAATGGAGAAACATAGGGATAGGGGCAACACAAACCATATACTCCAAAAGTGGAATGCGAACCACGAATGGACCCCAAACCTATGTGACCTTGTAGAGGGTCGCTGGGACTATTAGAAAATAGTGAGAGTTAGCAAAATAACCCTCCCCAAGACCCTGAAAAATGAGTGCAAAGTGCACTAAAGTTCCCCTAAGGACAAAATAGTCGTGTTAGAGGGAAAATGCAAGGAAAACACAAATCAGCAATGCAACAACGATGGATTCCTGACTGAGGGTACCTGTGGAACAAGGGGACCAAGTCCAAAAGTCACAAGCAGCTCGGAGATGGGCAGATGCCCAAGAAATGCCAGCGGTTGGTGCAAAGAAGCTCTTACTAGGCTGAAGAACTGTGAATACTGCAGGAACGACAAGGGCTAGAGACTTCCCCTTTGGAGGATGGATTCCCCACGCCTTGGAGAGTCGTGCAGAAGTGTTTTCCCGCCAGATGGACGCCAACAAGCCTTGCTACACGCAAATCGTGCGTTTGGCGTTTTTGGACGCTGCTGGGGCCCAGGAGGGACCAGAAGGTCGCAAATTGGACCTGCAGAGAGAGGGGACGTCGAGCAAGACAAAGAGCCCTCACTGAAGCAGGTAGCACCCGGAGAAGTGCCAGAAACAGGCACTACGAGGATGCGTGAAACGGTGCTCGCCGAAGTTGCACAAAGGAGTCCCACGTCGCCGGAGACCAACTTAGAAAGTCGTGCAATGCAGGTTAGAGTGCCGTGGACCCAGGCTTGGCTGTGCATGAAGGATTTCTGCCGGAAGTGCACAGGGGCCGGAGTAGCTTGCAAAGTCGCGGTTCCCAGCAATGCAGCCCAGCGAGGTGAGGCAAGGACTTACCTCCACCAAACTTGGGCTGAAGAGTCACTGGACTGTGGGGGTCACTTGGACGGTGTCGCTGGATTCGAGGGACCTCGCTCGTCGTGCTGAGAGGAGACCCAAGGGACCGGTAATGCAGCTTTTTGGTGCCTGCGGTTGCAGGGGGAAGATTCCGTCGACCCACGGGAGATTTCTTCGGAGCTTCTGGTGCAGAGAGGAGGCAGACTACCCCCACAGCATGCACAAGCAGGAAAACAGTCGAGAAGGCGGCAGGATCAGCGTTACAGAGTTGCAGTAGTCGTCTTTGCTACTATGTTGCAGGTTTGCAGGCTTCCAGCGCGGTCAGCGGTCGATTCCTTATCAGAAGGTGAAGAGGGAGATGCAGAGGAACTCGGCTGAGCTCATGCATTCGTTATCTGAAGTTTCCCCAGAGACAGAGACCCTAAATAGCCAGAAAAGAGGGTTTGGCTACCTAGGAGAGAGGAAAGGCTACTAACACCTGAAGGAGCCTATCACAAGGAGTCTCTGACGTCACCTGGTGGCACTGGCCACTCAGAGCAGTCCAGTGTGCCAGCAGCACCTCTGTTTCCAAGATGGCAGAGGTCTGGAGCACACTGGAGGAGCTCTGGACACCTCCCAGGGGAGGTGCAGGTCAGGGGAGTGGTCACTCCCCTTTCCTTTGTCCAGTTTCGCGCCAGAGCAGGGGCTAAGGGGTCCCTGAACCGGTGTAGACTGGCTTATGCAGAATTGGGCACATCTGTGCCCAACAAAGCATTTCCAGAGGCTGGGGGAGGCTACTCCTCCCCTGCCTTCACACCATTTTCCAAAGGGAGAGGGTGTCACACCCTCTCTCAGAGGAAGTTCTTTGTTCTGCCATCCTGGGCCAGGCCTGGCTGGACCCCAGGAGGGCAGCTGCCTGTCTGAGGGGTTGGCAGCAGCAGCAGCTGCAGAGAAACCCCAGGAAGGGCAGTCTGGCAGTACCAGGGTCTGTGCTACAGACCACTGGGATCATGGAATTGTACCAACAATGCCAGGATGGCATAGAGGGGGCAATTCCATGATCATAGACATGTTACATGGCCATATTCGGAGTTACCATGGTGAAGCTACATATAGGTAGTGACCTATATGTAGTGCACGCGTGTAATGGTGTCCCCGCACTCACAAAGTTCAGTGAATTGGCTCTGAACAATGTGGGGGCACCTTGGCTAGTGCCAGGGTGCCCTCCCACTAAGTAACTTTGCACCTAACCTTTACCAGGTAAAGGTTAGACATATAGGTGACTTATAAGTTACTTAAGTGCAGTGTAAAATGGCTGTGAAATAACGTGGACGTTATTTCACTCAGGCTGCAGTGGCAGGCCTGTGTAAGAATTGTCAGAGCTCCCTATGGGTGGCAAAAGAAATGCTGCAGCCCATAGGGATCTCCTGGAACCCCAATACCCTGGGTACCTCAGTACCATATACTAGGGAATTATAAGGGTGTTCCAGTAAGCCAATGTAAATTGGTAAAAATGGTCACTAGCCTGTCAGTGACAATTTGGAAAGAAATGAGAGAGCATAACCACTGAGGTTCTGATTAGCAGAGCCTCAGTGAGACAGTTAGTCACTACACAGGTAACACATTCAGGCACACTTATGAGCACTGGGGCCCTGGGTTACCAGGGTCCCAGTGACACATACAACTAAAACAACATATATACAGTGAAAAATGGGGGTAACATGCCAGGCAAGATGGTACTTTCCTACACAACCCCCCCCCAAACGAAGGACAATAAGACTAGCCATTACCTGATGAGTCTTCATTGTCTAAGTGGAAATATCTGGAGAGTCCATCTGCATTGGAGTGGCTACTCCCAGGTCTATGTTCCACTGTATAGTCCATTCCCTGTAGGGATATGGACCACCTCAACAATTTAGGATTTTCACCTTTCATTTGTTTTAGCCAAAGTAGAGGTTTGTGGTCTGTCTGAACAATGAAGTGAGTGCCAAACAGGTATGGCCTCAACTTCTTCAGAGCCCAGACCACAGCAAAGGCCTCCCTCTCAATGGCAGACCAACGCTTTTCTCTAGGGGTCAACCTTCTACTAATAAAAGCAACAGGTTGATCCTGGCCCTCAGAATTAAGTTGTGATAGGACTGCCCCTACTCCTAATTCAGATGCATCAGTTTGGACATAGAATTTTTTAGAGTAACAAGGGCTTTTCAGGACAGGTGCAGAGCACATGGCCTGCTTCAGCTCCTCAAAAGCTTTCTGACAGTTTGCTGTCCATAATACCTTTTTAGGCATTTTCTTGGATGTGAGGTCATTAAGAGGGGCTGCAATGGAGCCATAGTTCTTAATGAACCTCCTGTAATACCCAGTGAGGCCTAGGAAGGCTCTCACCTGAGTCTGAGTGGTAGGGGGAACCCAATCAATAATAGTTTGGATTTTCCCCTGAAGTGGTGCAATCTGTTCCCCACCAACAAGGTGTCCCAGATAAACCACCTTACCCTGCCCTATCTGGCACTTTGAAGCCTTGATAGTGAGGCCTGCCTTTTGCAGGGCCTCCAAAACTTTCCATAGGTGGACCAGGTGATCATCCCAGCTGGAGCTAAAGACAGCTATATCATCCAAATATGCTGCACTGAAAGCTTCCAGCCCTTGCAGGACTGTGTTCACCAACCTCTGAAAAGTGGCAGGTGCATTTTTCAAACCAAAAGGCATTACAGTAAACTGGTAATGTCCTCCAATGGTAGAAAATGCAGTCTTAGGTTTAGCATCTTCTGACATTTTGATCTGCCAATACCCTGCAGTCAAATCAAAAGTGCTTAGATACTTGGCAGATGCCAGTGTATCTATTAGCTCATCTGCCCTGGGTATAGGGTGAGCATCAGTTTTGGTTACCAAGTTGAGACCTCTATAGTCTACACAAAACCTCATTTCCTTCTTTCCATCTTTAGAATTGGGTTTTGGTACCAGTACCACAGGAGAAGCCCATGGACTGTCAGAGTGCTCAACCACTCCTAGTTCCAACATCTTCTGAACTTCTTGCTTTATGCAGTCCCTGACATGGTCAGGCTGCCTATAGATCTTACTTTTGACAGGTAAACTGTCTCCAGTATCTATAGTGTGCTCACACCAAGAAGTGGTGCCTGGCACAATGGAGAAGAGTTCTGAAAATTGTCCTAGGAGATTTATGCAATTATCTTTCTGCTCAGCAGTAAGACAATCAGCCAAAACTACACCTTCCACAAGAGCATCTTGTTCTGTGGAAGAGAAGAGATCAGGTAGAGGATCACTGTCTTCTTCCTGTCCCTCATCTGTTGCCATGAGCAGGGTGAGATCAGCCCTGTCATAGTAGGGTTTCAGGCGGTTGACATGGAGCACCCTAAGGGGACTCCTGGCAGTGCCTAAGTCAACCAAGTAGGTGACTTCACCCTTCTTTTCAACAATTGTGTGGGGTCCACTCCATTTATCTTGGAGTGCTCTTGGGGCCACAGGCTCCAAGACCCACACTTTCTGCCCTGGTTGGTACTGAACCAAAACAGCCTTCTGATCATGCCATTGCTTCTGGAGCTCTTGGCTGGCCTGAAGGTTTTTACTGGCCTTTTTCATGTACTCAGCCATCCTTGATCTGAGGCCAAGTACATAATCCACAATATCCTGCTTAGGAGCTTTTAAAGGTTGTTCCCAACCCTCCTTTACAAGTGTGAGTGGACCCCTAACAGGGTGTCCAAAAAGAAGTTCAAAGGGGCTGAAGCCCACTCCTTTCTGGGGTACCTCCCTGTAGGCAAAAAGGAGGCATGGTAGAAGGATATCCCATCTCCTGCGGAGTTTTTCAGGGAGTCCCATAATCATGCCTTTGAGAGTTTTATTAAATCTCTCCACCAGTCCATTTGTTTGTGGATGATAGGGTGTTGTGAACTTGTAAGTTACACCACACTCCTTCCACATGGCCTTTAAGTATGCAGACATGAAATTGCTTCCTCTGTCTGATACTACTTCCTTTGGGAAGCCCACCCTGGAAAATATTCCCAGGAGGGCCTTTGCCACTGCAGGAGCTGTAGTGGTCCTTAAAGGAATAGCTTCAGGATATCTTGTGGCATGGTCCACTACCACCAAGATAAACCTATTGCCTGAAGCAGTAGGAGGGTCAAGGGGGCCAACTATGTCAACCCCTACCCTTTCAAAGGGAACCCCAACCACAGGCAGTGGGATAAGGGGTGCCTTTGGAGTGCCACCTGTCTTGCCACTGGCTTGACAGGTTTCACAGGACTTACAAAATTCTTTTGTGTCCTCAGACATCCTAGGCCAATGAAACAGTGGTACCAATCTGTCCCAAGTTTTCATTTGACCCAGGTGCCCAGCTAAGGGAATGTCATGTGCCAGTGTTAGGAGGAACTTTCTGTACTCCTGAGGAATCACTAATCTCCTGGCAGCTCCAGGTTTAGGATCCCTATGCTCAGTGTACAAGAGGTTGTCCTCCCAGTAAACTCTGTGTGAGTCACTGACATCCCCATTAGCCTGTTTGACAGCTTGCTGTCTGAGACCCTCTAATGTGGGACAGGTTTGCTGTGCCACACTCAGCTCCTCTCTGGCAGGCCCCCCTTCACCCAAAAGCTCAGCAGTGTCTGCTTCCAGCTCCTCTGGTGTAGGTTCTGCACAGGGAGGGAATTCTTCTTCCTCAGAAGTAGAATCCACTGTAGAGGGAGGGATAGTAGGAAGTGGTTTGCTTCTACTAGCCCTAGCTTTAGGGAGCACTTGGTCCATTGTTCCAGGATCCAAGCTTCCCTGTCCTTTTTGCTTTTTGGCCTGAGCCCTTGTCAAAGCAAAAATATGCCCTGGGATGCCCAGCATTGCTGCATGGGCCTCCAACTCCACATCTGACCAAGCTGATGTCTCCAAATCGTTCCCTAATAGACAGTCTACAGGTAAATCTGAAGCTACCACAACTTTCTTTGGACCAGATACCCCCCCCCAGTTGAGATTTACAACAGCCATGGGGTGGCTTTGTGTTATGTTGTGAGCATCGGTTACTTGGTACTGGTGTCCAAGTATGTGTTGTTCAGGGTGCACCAGTTTCTCAATCACCATTGTGACACTGGCACCTGTGTCCCTGTAGGCCTGGACCTCAACACCATTTATTAGGGTTAGTTGCTTGTACTTCTCCAAGTTATGGGGGCAAGCAACCAAAGTGGCTAAGTCAATAGCCCCTTCAGAGACTAAAGTAGCCTCTGTGGTCTCCCTAATCAGACCAACCGCAACTAAATTACCAAAAGTGAGCCCAGCTACTCCCTTGGATTGGCTATTAGTAGGTTTGCTCCCACCACCACTGCTATTAGTAGGGACACTAGGTGTAGCAGTAGGGGTTGTAGTGGTAGGAGCTGTGGTGCCTTTCTTTGGACAACTGGGATCTGTTGTCCAATGGCCTTTTATCTTACATAAATAGCACCATGGTTTCTTTTCCTTGTTCTGATTAAAGGAGGATTTGGGCCCACCACCCCCACCAGAGTGTTTTTGTGGGCCTGATGAAGACTCATTTTTAGATTTGTCCCCACCCTTGTCAGAAGACTTACCATCCTTCTTTTTGTTGCCATCTTTGTCACCCCCTGTATGAACTTTTCTGTTCACTCTTGTTCTGACCCATTTGTCTGCCTTCTTTCCCAATTCTTGGGGAGAGGTCAGATCAGAGTCCACCAAGTACTGGTGCAACAAATCAGACACACAATTATTAAGAATATGCTCTCTCAGGATCAAGTTATACAGGCTGTCATAATCAGTAACTTTACTGCCATGTAACCACCCCTCCAAGGCCTTCACTGCCTGGTCAATGAAATCAACCCAGTCTTGTGAAGACTCCTTTTTGGTATCTCTGAACTTTATCCTGTACTGTTCAGTGGTTAAGCCATAACCATCCAGGAGTGCATTCTTAAGAACTTGGAAATTGTTAGCATCATTTTCTTTTACAGTAAGGAGCCTATCCCTACCTTTTCCAGTAAATGATAGCCATAGGATAGCAGCCCACTGCTTTTGAGGGACATCCTGTACAGCACAGGCCCTCTCAAGTGCAGCAAACCACTTGTTAATGTCATCCCCCTCCTTGTAAGGGGGAACTATCTTATGCAGATTCCTGGAATCATG
The DNA here is from genome assembly GCF_031143425.1 of Pleurodeles waltl. Taxonomy (NCBI): domain Eukaryota; kingdom Metazoa; phylum Chordata; class Amphibia; order Caudata; family Salamandridae; genus Pleurodeles; species Pleurodeles waltl. The sequence goes on along the minus strand of NC_090443.1, from coordinate 1,017,686,085 downwards.
CTCTTTTGCAGGATGACTATGGGGAATACTGCTGCTGCCACCATGGGTATCTAAACCCATCTTCTGTCTTTCCCTCTCTATTTCTAAAGACTGTCTATCCAAATCCAGCTGTTGCTTCTTGAGCTTCAGTCTGGTTTGCTCCACTCTCAATCTATTGAGCTCCCTTTCCAACAATCTGTCATCAGGGTGGGTGGGAGGGACATTTCTAGATACAGAGGTATGATGGGAATGAACAGAAGGAGACCTGTCCCTTACAGAGGGCACCCTAACAGCTTGGCTACCAGTATAATGTGAGAGCACATCATCAGTATGATGTGATTCAACCTCTGTACCAACTATGCTAGACTGTCTAGTAATGGGCAGGCTGAGAAGTTTCTTTCCTGAACCTTTTCCTGGGGGAGTCCCTGGATCAGATTGAGAACCATTAGCTACTTTTTCTACAGATTGGGCACTTATGGCCTTGTCCTGTACTCTAAGCATATTAATTAACAGTTCTAAAGAAGGATTCTTCCCTACACTCAAACCTCTCTCTATGCAGAGACTCCTTGCTCCTTTCCAGCTAAGGTGATCATATGCAAGTTTGGACAGTTCAACTTTTTGGCCTGTGCCAGACATTTTTTAGAGAGAGTTAAAGTGATAGACAAAGAGAAAAAAGTTTTCAGAACTTTTTGGAAAGACAGAAAAAACTTTTTAAACTTTTAAGAACTTTTTGAAAGTTTAGAAGTACTTTTCAGCACTTAGAAAAGAGTGAAAAGAGGAAATGCAAAACGTTTTGGCTATGTGTATATACACTGACCTTGTTTTGTATATTTTTCTCTTATGAAAAGTACAATGACAAGAGTGGTAAGTAGTCTCAAAGCACTTATCCCACCGCTGCACAACCAATGTAGGAGGCTGGACTGGCTTGTAGTGAGTACCAAGGGGTACTTGCACCTTGCACCAGGCCCAGTTATCCCTTATTAGTGTATAGGGTGTCTAGCAGCTTAGGCTGATAGATAATGGTAGCTTAGCAGAGCAGCTTAGGCTGAACTAGGAGACGTGTGAAGCTACTACAGTACCACTTAGTGTCATATGCACAATATCATAAGAAAACACAATACACAGTTATACTAAAAATAAAGGTACTTTATTTTTATGACAATATGCCAAAGTATCTTAGAGTGTACCCTCAGTGAGAGGATAGGAAATATACACAAGATATATATACACAATAGCAAAAATATGCAGTATAGTCTTAGAAAACAGTGCAAACAATGTATAGTTACAATAGGATGCAATGGAGAAACATAGGGATAGGGGCAACACAAACCATATACTCCAAAAGTGGAATGCGAACCACGAATGGACCCCAAACCTATGTGACCTTGTAGAGGGTCGCTGGGACTATTAGAAAATAGTGAGAGTTAGCAAAATAACCCTCCCCAAGACCCTGAAAAATGAGTGCAAAGTGCACTAAAGTTCCCCTAAGGACAAAATAGTCGTGTTAGAGGGAAAATGCAAGGAAAACACAAATCAGCAATGCAACAACGATGGATTCCTGACTGAGGGTACCTGTGGAACAAGGGGACCAAGTCCAAAAGTCACAAGCAGCTCGGAGATGGGCAGATGCCCAAGAAATGCCAGCGGTTGGTGCAAAGAAGCTCTTACTAGGCTGAAGAACTGTGAATACTGCAGGAACGACAAGGGCTAGAGACTTCCCCTTTGGAGGATGGATCCCCCACGCCTTGGAGAGTCGTGCAGAAGTGTTTTCCCGCCGGATGGACGCCAACAAGCCTTGCTACACGCAAATCGTGCGTTTGGCGTTTTTGGACGCTGCTGGGGCCCAGGAGGGACCAGAAGGTCGCAAATTGGACCTGCAGAGAGAGGGGACGTCGAGCAAGACAAAGAGCCCTCACTGAAGCAGGTAGCACCCGGAGAAGTGCCAGAAACAGGCACTATGAGGATGCGTGAAACGGTGCTTGCCGAAGTTGCACAAAGGAGTCCCACGTCGCCGGAGACCAACTTAGAAAGTCGTGCAATGCAGGTTAGAGTGCCGTGGACCCAGGCTTGGCTGTGCACGAAGGATTTCCGCCGGAAGTGCACAGGGGCCGGAGTAGCTTGCAAAGTCGCGGTTCCCAGCAATGCAGCCCAGCGAGGTGAGGCAAGGACTTACCTCCACCAAACTTGGGCTGAAGAGTCACTGGACTGTGGGGGTCACTTGGACGGTGTCGCTGGATTCGAGGGACCTCGCTCGTCATGCTGAGAGGAGACCCAAGGGACCGGTAATGCAGCTTTTTGGTGCCTGCGGTTGCAGGGGGAAGATTCCGTCGACCCACGGGAGATTTCTTCGGAGCTTCTGGTGCAGAGAGGAGGCAGACTACCCCCACAGCATGCACAAGCAGGAAAACAGTCGAGAAGGCGGCAGGATCAGCGTTACAGAGTTGCAGTAGTCGTCTTTGCTACTATGTTGCAGGTTTGCAGGCTTCCAGCGCGGTCAGCGGTCGATTCCTTATCAGAAGGTGAAGAGGGAGATGCAGAGGAACTCGGCTGAGCTCATGCATTCGTTATCTGAAGTTTCCCCAGAGACAGAGACCCTAAATAGCCAGAAAAGAGGGTTTGGCTACCTAGGAGAGAGGAAAGGCTACTAACACCTGAAGGAGCCTATCACAAGGAGTCTCTGACGTCACCTGGTGGCACTGGCCACTCAGAGCAGTCCAGTGTGCCAGCAGCACCTCTGTTTCCAAGATGGCAGAGGTCTGGAGCACACTGGAGGAGCTCTGGACACCTCCCAGGGGAGGTGCAGGTCAGGGGAGTGGTCACTCCCCTTTCCTTTGTCCAGTTTCGCGCGGGAGCAGGGGCTAAGGGGTCCCTGAACCGGTGTAGACTGGCTTATGCAGAATTGGGCACATCTGTGCCCAACAAAGCATTTCCAGAGGCTGGGGGAGGCTACTCCTCCCCTGCCTTCACACCATTTTCCAAAGGGAGAGGGTGTCACACCCTCTCTCAGAGGAAGTTCTTTGTTCTGCCATCCTGGGCCAGGCCTGGCTGGACCCCAGGAGGGCAGCTGCCTGTCTGAGGGGTTGGCAGCAGCAGCAGCTGCAGAGAAACCCCAGGAAGGGCAGTCTGGCAGTACCAGGGTCTGTGCTACAGACCACTGGGATCATGGAATTGTACCAACAATGCCAGGATGGCATAGAGGGGGCAATTCCATGATCATAGACATGTTACATGGCCATATTCGGAGTTACCATGGTGAAGCTACATATAGGTAGTGCCCTATATGTAGTGCACGCGTGTAATGGTGTCCCCGCACTCACAAAGTTCAGTGAATTGGCTCTGAACAATGTGGGGGCACCTTGGCTAGTGCCAGGGTGCCCTCCCACTAAGTAACTTTGCACCTAACCTTTACCAGGTAAAGGTTAGACATATAGGTGACTTATAAGTTACTTAAGTGCAGTGTAAAATGGCTGTGAAATAACGTGGACGTTATTTCACTCAGGCTGCAGTGGCAGGCCTGTGTAAGAATTGTCAGAGCTCCCTATGGGTGGCAAAAGAAATGCTGCAGCCCATAGGGATCTCCTGGAACCCCAATACCCTGGGTACCTCAGTACCATATACTAGGGAATTATAAGGGTGTTCCAGTAAGCCAATGTAAATTTGTAAAAATGGTCACTAGCCTGTCAGTGACAATTTGGAAAGAAATGAGAGAGCATAACCACTGAGGTTCTGATTAGCAGAGCCTCAGTGAGACAGTTAGTCACTACACAGGTAACACATTCAGGCACACTTATGAGCACTGGGGCCCTGGGTTACCAGGGTCCCAGTGACACATACAACTAAAACAACATATATACAGTGAAAAATGGGGGTAACATGCCAGGCAAGATGGTACTTTCCTACACCGTGCCATTCCAGTTTGGACCCAGCCACATGCAAATCAGTCTTGACCCTGTTCCCCATGGAAACAGTCCAGCCCGAACTGCCAGGCCAGGTCCTCCCTGGACCAGAAACAAGCATCCTGGGACCGGTTCAGGGTATCACCTTTCATCAGCCAGGCTAGCTTGAATCTGGTGGCATAGCAAGCACGGGACCCACGTCTGGGCATACCCTTCCCACTTGGGGCAAGAAATGCAAAAACAACAGATGATAGAGGGAATGCAGGACAATTCAAACATTAACCCCAATCACAGATCTGGGTTTAATCCATCCATTTTTTTTCTTGCCATACCATTCCAGTTTGGACCCAGCCACATACAAATCAGTCTTGACACTGTTCAACATGGGAACCGTCCACCCCGAACTGCCAGGCCAGGTCCTCACTGAACCAGAAACAAGCATCCTGGGACCGTTTTCAGTGTATCACCCATCATCAACCAGGCTAGCTTGAATCTGGTGGCATAGCAAGCACGGGACCCACGTCTGGGCATACCCTTCTCACTTGGGGCAACAAATGCAAAAACAACAGATGATGGACAGAATGCAGAACAAATCAAACATTCACCCCCAGTCACAGATCTGGGTTTAATCCATCAGTTTTTTTGCTTGCCATGCCATGTCAGTGCTAACACGTCCCTTTCTGATTATTTTATTCACTCTGGGACTCGTTTTAGGCCAATGAATCTTTTGACCCTGATTGAAGACACCTTAGGACGAGATAACTGATCAGCATGTCAATCAATATGTCAATAATGTCATCAATAAGTCTCAAGAACCACCATGACCTTACAGACATGAATAACCACACCAGTTTAGTACGATTATATGAAGTTTATTCCCTATTGATTACAATTCTACTAGCAGGTTTATTAGTCTCAAAATCAAGAAACACATTAGCATAGTCATAATATGGCAACTCAAATAAGATTTCAATAAGGCGAGAATCACAAACATTAGAACATAGCACAACGTCAACATAGGTTAACCTCAGCAGAGTATCATTAGCGCATCATTAAACAAAACATTGAACCAGTCATTTGTCTGTTTGCGTTCGTTTAGTGAATACCTTAACTAACCTCGAATTAGCATTGGCATGTTGGGCTTCATGCAAAATAATTTGGTAACACGAATTTGGAAAAACATCTAACTATGGTCCCTGTCAAAAGAAGCAGTTGGTACCTAGAAAGGAAAGGCAATCAGACAATTACAATTTTCATCATTATAGTTATCCTCCGTAATGGGTCAGCATACAGATTCCGTCTTCGTCCTCAGGACATCAGTTGATTCGCCATCAGTCAGGGAAACACAGCAAGACGGGTAAAAAGGGACACTTCCCTCATAAGGAGGAAAAGTATATATCGGGCAAGGCAAAGCAAGGATGGTTTGATGAACCAAACAGCAAAGTCTCTATGCAGAGTGACAAAGTGTCTGGGTCATAACAAGTTTGCAATGGCATCTCTCCTAATGGTTCCTCGTGTCAAAGGTTTTTTATCCCTTTTCTGTTGTACAGTCCCCTAATTCTTCATTGGTCACGGTTGGCACCCCAGTATCTCCATCCAATAAAGCTTCAATGATTTCATCAAAATTGTCATCCCATAACAGTTCTCATGTAGTTTATTGGTTCTTATGATTGACGTCTCCAGCGGGCAGAATGTCCTGTATGATTTCTTACTCTCGTGGTCCTCTCGCATCTTCAGTCAGTAGGTCCATTGTCTGTACCGGTTCAGGCGACCTTGTACCTGATACTAGTCTACAGTGTTGCATTTAGCAAAACTTTTTCTCCTAGCAAGTCGAATTTCATGACAACAGATCAACTACGGTTACATTCATCCTTTAGCTTTGGAAAAATACGAGTACATGTCCTTCAACAAGTCAGCACACTGCACGTTAGAAAAACACATTTATATGAAAAACCGGGCAGCTAGGCCTCGACTCATGCTAACTAAATCCTAATGATTTATTAGCAAAACCTTAACATATAATTCTTATTAGTGTAAAATCATACATTAAACATCTCATTTTCATTATTATTAGTCAGTTTCATTAGTCATTCTATACATTGGTGGCCACTCCCCGTGGGCACATTTCAATCGCACGTTTAGCAAAAGTACATTAATACATTTTCTATGCAGCATTATTATGCATTAGTTCATAAACATTTCATGTTAATATTGAGCATAAATGCTACACTCTCTCAGTCCCTCCTCTGATGACACTTTTCATCACACGAAACCTTTCCCCTAACAACCTTTCACTTTCTTAGGTTACGCAATTCATTTTCTTTGTTCCCTATGCGATCTTTCCCAAATTTATTTAAACATTTTCTCCTTTTTCTTATCTTCTTTTCTTTTATTGAGTTTTGCCAAATTTCTTTTAATTCTTTTACTACTTTTGCATGATAACCACAGTCCAAATAAACAAGTTAGAATAATCAATATACCCCCTAATATTTTTGCAAGTACCCCATTCCAAATACTACTAAACCAATTCCCTACTTTAGTAATTCCTTTTCCAACCTTCTCCCAAACACCAGGTTCCTTCAGCTCCTTTAAATCTGCACTGTCTCTTGTTAGGTTAGTAAGCATACCTCTAATCTTTTTACTATTATCTGGAATGAATGCACAACAATGGCTCTCATTAAGCATCTTACAGACTCCGCCACTCTTCTCTAAAAGAATGTCTAAAGCAAGCCGGTTTTGAAGAGTCATAGCCCTCTCCGCAGCAAGTTCAGTATCCATCAGTGGTATAGCCCCTGTGAAGTTTGTCAGCATGTTATCCACAATAGTAGACAACTTTCGAATCTTTATGGAGTTTAAGATAACCCCTACTGAAGGAATTATGGCTCCAAATATATCACCTACGACAGCAGCCGCTGTCTCTCTCTTTTGTCGAGTATGATGTAATTCAGGCATTTTAGGAAGTTGTTTTAAGTCATCAATCTGGTAGATCATTGGGAAAACTATTCCCAAATAACATGTCCCATACCATCCCTTTGGAAGACGGTAATAAGCATTAAGTCCACATATATAATAGATCCCAGGGATCGCTGGATCCTGTCCATTTAACATGAATGTCCATTTACTCTGAAACAAAAACACATGCCTGCATTCACTAGTTCCCACAAATAAAGTGTCATGCTCAGATTTTGGCCTATATATGCAAAGCCTTTCCTACGTGTAATGCATATATAGCTAATTTGCCTTGTGTCTTTATTGCACTATAAGCATAATCATTTGCAAGCGTTCGTTTTTCGAATCCTTTTTCTAGCCTTTCCTTTAACGCTTTTCTTCTATCATCAGTGTGATCTAAGAAGCTCTTTTCTACAGGCGCCAGTAAGCAGGTTAGATTATTGCGGTGCGCATAAGCTGTCCCAAATGTCAGTGTCGGCTCAAAGAAACCCCTAACTATTTTTATGTTATGTTCTTTAGCTAATTTATTTAGAAACTCAATCACGGGCACAAAAGAAAACACTACGTCTAGATTAGAGTAGAAGTATTGAACATGTTCCTGATCATAGAATCTTGTTAATAGCAAACTACAACTTATCCCATATGTTAATGGCAGACTATGGTAAGTAACCCCTTCTTGTACTGACGAAGCAATTTTTGTGCATACATAGCAATTTTTCGCATCCATTGTGTCAACATACTCATTCAGCAAGCGAAGGAAGACATTAGTAGATAGTTCCCCTTTTGAATTAGTTCCCTCATGCAAGTATTTTGTATCCTGCTCAAACGCAGTTTCAGGAGTTTAAGCATTGTTAATTGCAGTATTATCCACCAATGGCATTCCCAGAATCACACCTATAATTATGATTACGCATGCAATGCCTAAAATAACACTCAACCAACCAAGCATCTTACCCTTATCATTATCTCTAGTCTTACTCATCATCTGTAAAGAATCAGAGAGCAGAATAGGAACAAACAAACAACTTTGAGGTAGACCAAAAGTTCTTTTTTTTTTCTCTCTTGTGCAAAGTCTCTTTCTCTTTAGCAAGTATTTACAGCGTTTCACTCACTCCCAGGACCCTTTGTCAAATCAGGTTAGCAGCTTGTCATAATCGGTTTTTCAGAGTCAAATCAGGTTATCAGTGTCACATCCGGTAATTTATCAGTCTCTTTTCTCAGGTTTCTTTCTCTATTCAATTTTCAAATTATAACACAGTCTCTTTCTATGATTGAATTCAGGTGCCGTAGTGTTGACCTGGAATTTCTCGATCAAAACAGAATGCCAAGAATTCTTGTTGCCATTCAGCTGATGTTGCATACTCCCATTCAGGACCTGCGTATCTTCTGTTTGCAACTCTCTTTCTTTTCAGTTTGCGATCACCCTGTAACTCTCCTTCACTGAGATCTTCTTTCCTGGTTGTGTCAACTTCTTCCTCTATTGTTTCGTTAGGAATCATTCTCTCCTTTGCAGCTATCTATCGATTTCTCTATCTATCTATTTTCTCTATCTACTTCTCTATCTTTCCCCCCCTTCCCGCCACCCCCTCTATTACCTATCTTCCTATCCTCTCACTCTACCTCTCACCCTCACCCACCTCTACAACCCCCTCTCCCCTATCTTCACAACCCTACTCCTATCTTTCTCCCTAATCTCCTAAACCTCCTAACACTCACACCCCTCCTCCCTTAAACCCCCCTCCCCCTGCTCTTCTCACTCTACCTGTCCCCCCCTCGCGCTTTCCCGCCGCGACCTCCTGCACGCCCCCGCCCCCCAGCTCCCATTCGCCCCCACCTGACCCCTCCCCACCCCTCCTACTTCATATGGCGGCCGCTGTGCGACAGTGGTAGCGACCCTTGACCCAAGGGTAGGTCACTCCCCCTGCCGCTGCAGCTCCTCCAGCTCCTCCAGGTTCCTGAGTTCCTGAGACCCACCTAACAGTAAGTACCCCCCACCTCCCAGCCCCTCGCTCTGCCCCGCGCTACTCACCCTCTCTCCTGCTCCTGCTTCTTTTCTTCTTTTCTTCTTCTCTGCTCTTCCTCCTCGCTCCTCGTCTGTAATCTTCTGCTGTACTCTTCTTTTCCCCGTCTTCTCTCTTCTTCTCTTCTTCCTCATCTTCTTCTGTGGTCTTCTGCCTTCTGTTCTTCGTTTTCTGTATCTTCTTCTGTGTTCTTCTGTGTTCTTCTGTGTTCTTCTGTGTTCTTCTGTTCCCTGTTCTTCCGGTCTTCTGTTCCCTGTTCTTCCGGTCTTCTGTTCTTCTGTTCTTCTGTTCTTCTGTTCTTCCGGTCTTCTGCCTTCGGCTCTTCTGCCTCCTCCGTCTTCTTCTCCCCGCGCCTGCCCTCCTGCTCCTACCTCATCCCCCTCCCTCACTCGCATCCCCCTCTCTATCTCCCCTATCTAACCCGTTCACTATCTACCTCCCTCACTCCTCCTATCTACCTATCTCTCTATCTCTCTATCCCACTATCTAATCTCCCTCACTCTCCACCTCCTCCTATCTTCCTATCTCTCTATCTATTTCCCTATCTATCGATTTCTCTATCTATCTATTTTCTCTATCTACTTCTCTATCTTTCCCCCCCTTCCCGCCACCCCCTCTATTACCTATCTTCCTATCCTCTCACTCTACCTCTCACCCTCACCCACCTCTACAACCCCCTCTCCCCTATCTTCACAACCCTACTCCTATCTTTCTCCCTAATCTCCTAAACCTCCTAACACTCACCCCCCTCCACCCTTAACCCCCCCTCCCCCAGCTCTTCTCACTCTACCTGTCCCCCCCTCCCTCGCGCTTTCCCGCCGCGACCTCCTGCACGCCCCCGCCCCCCAGCTCCCATTCGCCCCCAGCTGACCCCTCCCCCCACCTCCCCCCCCTCCTACCTCATATGGCGGCCGCTGCGCGACCGTGCAGCGGGCGTGCGCAGCGGGTGCGCCGCTGGTGCGCCGGAGGCGCGCCAGAGGCAAGCCCGTCTGCACCCATCCGCGCCCGTCCGCGCCTGGCCCGCGCCCAGCGCCACGACCCCTGGTCCCAAGCTCTCCCAAGCCCCGCCGATCCGCTACGACCCCACCACCCTCCACGCCCTCAACCCAGGACGCTCCAACACCTGCTTCCAAGCTCACCCCAAACGCACCCATGGACCCTTTGCCTGCAACTCCTGCAAACGCATCTTCCACCACGCTACTACCACGACCACAAGCCCACGCGCCATCAACCACCTCAAGTGCATCCTAGTCAACGCTCGCTCCGTCCACAAACACGCCGTCGAACTCTGGGACCTCCTGGATTCCACAGCACCGGACGTCGCCTTCATCACGGAGACCTGGATGAACGCCTCCTCTGCGCCAGACATCGCCACCGCCATCCCCGAAGGCTCCAAGATCTCCAGGAAAGACCGCACCAACCAAGCAGGAGGAGGTATCGCCATCGTCTTCAAAGACTCCATCAGCGTCACCACCTCCACCGAAGACACCCCTCTCGCCGCTGAACACCTGCATTTTCAGATTCGCACCGACCCGAGGACCACCCTCAGAGGATCCCTCGTCTACTGTCCTCCCGGACCACGCGCCCCTTTCAGCGACGCCATCGCCGACTTCATCTCCCCGCACGCCCTCGCCTCACCGGACTACATCCTCCTAGGCGACCTCAACTTCCATCTGGAACAAAACAACGACCCCAACACCACCACCCTGCTCGACAACCTCGCCAACCTCGGCCTCAAACAACTGGTGAACACCGCCACCCACATCGCCGGACACACGCTCGACCCTATCTTCTCCGCCAGCAAACACGTCTTCTTCAGCCACACCTCCGCCCTACACTGGACCGACCACAGGTGCGTCCACTTCACATTCCGACGCGAGACCCGCCACCTCCGCACTCAACCCATCCCCCATCGACAGTGGAACAAGATCCCTGAAGAGCAACTCTTCTCCGCACTAGCCGCCAACCAACCCACCCTCACCACCGACCCTAACGACGCAGCCCTCAAACTCACAAACTGGATCTCCAACTGCGCAGACAACCTTGCTCCCCTCAAACGCACGCATCGACGAGACCAACACCAAAAAACCTTTCTGGTTCTCTGACACCCTCAAAGAATCAAAGAAAACTTGTCGCGCCCTTGAGAAAGCCTGGCGCAAGGACCACACCGCTGACAACATGAACGCCCTCAAGAACGCTACCCGCGAACACCACCACCTGATCCGCGCTGCCAAAAGGAACTTCTTCACCGACAGACTGGACAAAAACAGCCACAACAGCAGAGAACTCTTCAGCATCGTCAAGGAGTTCTCCAACCCCAGCGCCAACGCCGTCACGCCCTCTCAGGATCTGTGCGAATCCCTCGCCACTTTCTTCCATCGCAAGATCAGCGACCTCCACGCCAGCTTCGGACACCAGACCCAACCAAACACCACAGAACCCGCACCCCCGGCCATCACCCTCAACAACTGGACCCACATCAACACGGAAGAAACCAAATCCATCATGAACTCTATCCACTCCGGCGCCCCTTCGGACCCTTGCCCGCACTTCATCTTTAACAAAGCCGACGACATCATCGCCCCGCACCTCCAGACCGTCATCAACTCTTCTTTTTCTTCTGCTACCTTCCGAAGTCAACGCCCTACTAAAGAAACCTACGGCTGACCCGAGCCACCTGAAAAACTTCCGCCCCATCTCTCTTCTGCCTTTCCCAGCCAAAGTAATAGAGAAGACCGTCAACAAACAGCTGACCACCTTCCTGGAAGACAACAACCTGCTCGACCCCTCACAAACTGGATTCCGAACCAACCACAGCACTGAAACCGCCCTCATCTCAGTCACAGACGACATCAGAACCCTGATGGACAACGGTGAAACAGTTGCCCTCATTCTCCTCGACCTCTCGGCTGCCTTTGACACCGTCTGTCACCGCACCCTAATCACCCGCCTCCGCTCCACCGGGATCCAAGGCCAGGCCCTGGACTGGATCGCCTCCTTCCTCGCAAACCGTTCACAAAGAGTTTACCTCCCTCCGTTTCGATCAGAACCCACCAAGATCATCTGCGGCGTACCTCAAGGCTCATCACTCAGCCCGACACTCTTCAATGTCTACATGAGCCCCCTCGCCAACATCGTACGCAAGCACGACATCATCATCACCTCCTACGCTGACGACACCCAACTTATACTCTCCCTCACCAAGGACCCCGCCAGCGCCAAGACCAACCTACAAGAGGGTATGAAGGACGTCGCAGATTGGATGAGGCTCAGCCGCCTAAAGCTGAACTCTGAAAAAACGGAAGTCCTCATCCTCGGCAACACCCCGTCCGCCTGGGACGACTCCTGGTGGCCCACGGCCCTCGGCACCGCACCGACCCCCACAGACCACGCCCGCAACCTCGGCTTCATCTTGGACCCTCTTCTCACCATGACTAAGCAAGTCAACGCCGTGTCCTCCGCCTGCTTCCTCACCCTCCGCATGCTCCGTAAGATCTTCCGCTGGATCCCCGCCGACACCAGAAAAACCGTGACCCACGCCCTCGTCACGAGCCGCCTGGACTACGGCAACACCCTATACGCCGGGACCACAGCCAAACTCCAAAATCGCCTGCAACGCATTCAAAATGCCTCGGCCCGCCTCATCCTAGACGTACCCCGCAGCAGCCACATCTCTGCACACCTGAGACACCTGCATTGGCTCCCAGTCAGCAAAAGGATCACCTTCCGACTTCTCACCCACGCACACAAAGCCCTCCACGACAAGGGACCGGAATACCTCAACAGACGCCTCAGCTTCTACGTCCCCACCTGCCTCCTCCGCTCCTCTGGCCTCGCACTTGCTGCTGTCCCTCGCATCCGCCGCTCCACGGCGGGTGGGAGATCTTTCTCCTTCCTGGCGGCCAAGACCTGGAACTCCCTCCCCACCAGCCTCAGGACCACCCAGGACCACTCCGCTTTCCGGAGACTCCTAAAGACCTGGCTGTTCGAGCAGCGTTAACCCCCCCTTTTTTTCCCCTAGCGCCTTGAGGCCCGCACGGGTGAGTAGCGTGCTTTATAAATGTTAATGATTTGATTTGATTTGATTTGTGGCTCCGGCCAGTTATCTCCTTAAAGTGTTTTCTTTCTGCTCGACCTTTCAGTGTGTTGAACAGTGCCCTCCTCTTGTGCTATGGTGTTTTCTCTTGATGGACCTGCAAGTGGCTCAGGAGGAGTCTGGATACTCTGACCTCCTTCCGCCTCACCTCCTTCGCCTTCAGGGTCAGTTACGGGCTCAACTTCAAACCCGTATCCGTCTGCTTCTGGGAGAACCTCTCTTTGTGTCGTTTCCCCTGTCACCTCAGCTGAGGTAGGCTCACTGTCACCCCTCTGGATCTCGTTTACTGTTTGAGTGATTAAGCCGTCCTCAGCGAGCTCTCCTTCAGTCTCAGTTCCCCTTTGATTACTCTCCGGCCCTGAGACTTCCTTTTCTGCAGCTGTTGTTTTGGACACTTCAAGTTCCTCATCAGTTGGACACGCCACCTTCTTTGTGTGACTGGCGTGTATCCAATTTGGAAGACCTGCACATTTCACTGCAGTAGTAGTTGTCAGTATTACTTGATATGGCCCCTTTCAACGTGGCTCCAAACACGATTTCCTCACGTGTTTCTTGACAACCACCCAGTCACCGGCTTTCAGGGTGTGACCTGGATCACTTATTGGTGGCAATGTGGTAGCTTCCACCTGGTGAGGGAAAGAGTGGACCACGTCAGCCAGACCCTTGCAGTAGTCCAACACCATATCATCCGTAATATTCACAAGAGCATTTGCAGGCACTGCTGGCAATCTCATAGCTCGGCCCATAAGAATCTCACGAGGAGAAATTATTAAAACACCCTCAATCTTATCACCATAAAATAATTATTTGGGAGGACTACATGATGAATGGACTCGTGATCACCTTGTAGGCAAATTGGTTGCCTTGCTGATTACTTTTGCTACACATGGGATTGCATCTAACTTCAAAACGACGGATAATACTTCACTTCAACAATGGTGGAATGCAGTGCGTTGCAGTGAGGTATTTCAGTAGAGTGGTGCACTGAGGGAGACAGACAACAGTGCTCTATACAGAGCTGCAGTGAGGTTTTTCAGTAGAGCATTGCACTGAGGGAGGCAGACCGCAGTGCTTTGTGCAGTGCCGCAGTGAGGTATTGCAGTAGAGCTTTGTACTGAGGGAGGCAGACAGCAGTGCTTTGTGCAGTGCTGCAGTGAGGTATTGCAGTAGAGCGTTGTACTGAGGGAGGCAGACAGCAGTGCTTTGTGCAGTGCTGCAGTCAGGTATTGCAGTAGAGCGTTGTACTGAAGGAGGCAGACGGCAGTGCTTTGTGCAGTGTTGCAGTGAGGTATTTCATTAGAGTTGCACTGAGGGAGGCAGACAGCAGTGCTTTGTGCAGTGCTGCAGTGAGGTACTTCAGTAGAACGTCGTACTGAGGGAGGCAGACAGCAGTGATCTATGCAGTGCTGCAGTGAGGTACTTCATTAGAGAGTTGCACTGAGGGAGGCAGACAGCAGTGCTCTATGCAGTGCTGCAGTGAGGTACTTCAGTAGAACATTGCACTGAGGGAAGCAGACAGCAGTGCTCTATGCAGTGCTGCAGTGAGTTACTTTAATAGAGCTGCAGTGAGGTATTTAAGTGAAGCATTACACTGAGGGGGGCAGACAGCAGTGCTATATGCAGTGCTGCAGTGTTGTCCATGGCGTGCGACAGTTACAGGGCTTCACTCAATTAATGCAACAGGCAGAATGGCACCAAGGCCCAGGTGTTTAAGGGACCCACATCAGCGGTCAAAGAGAATTAAAAAAAGTATGGGAACTGTGGTGCTACATGCAATGGCGGAGGGATCAATGTTTGGGGGCGGGGTCCAGGGTGTGGCTAAAAAAAACAAAATATTCCCTTTTAGATAGCTACATATATTGTAACTCACAGATTAAATTAAATAAAAATAAATTTACGTTAATCAGTGGTATCTGCATCATTGTGTGTTATGAAACCTCTGTTAGTTAATGCACTGAGAGGTCTGTGTGTAACCAGGAAGCACGAAGATAAGAATGAGATATTGGTTGGTGCAATGAGAACTGTGGCGTATTGTTGTTAGTGCTACGAGGGCCCAGCCTGAGGCAGAAAGCACTGAGAACGTGTGTCATGCTGTTAAACTTGCATTACACACAGTATAAGGCAAACAGCTACCAAATGTGCAAAAAGGTTTCAGATAAAGCAATGCTTCCAAAATATACGTTTTAATAATACCCAGACTGTAGGTAATGATTTATGTTTATTTTACAGCCCTGACAACCACACACTGCAGCTCAGCTGGTAACTCCCTTGCACTATCAGGCAAAAAGAATGTGATTCAATCAGTTCACCCAGTACCTGCTCCCAAGCCCCCTTTACGTTTGCAGATTATCCAGCTGTGAACATCTGCATTTCTTTAGGGGAGGAGGCACTCTGGCAAGAAGGCTTGTTTGTTGTTAAGCTGCCTGCCCCTCCCTCGGTCTCACAGCACAGGAGACTCCCTGAATGAAACTTAAACGGAAGCATTTTCACGTTCGGAGTTTACGGTCCTGGACCTGTTGCCTTTTAATAAGTAGGGGGAGGGTTTTTCTTTAGTTAAAAAAGTTGGGGCTCATCGCGCCCCTACGATCCCGCCCACTCGACCCATTGCACCCAAATGATGTTTTTCATTTACTATCCAAACATGACCTTGGGGTCCCCTATTCCCATCACACCGTCACACTTCACTGTGCATCTCCAGAGTGAGTATCACCATCACTGCAGTACATCACTGACGTCACACTGTGTTGAACCTAAAACCTATAAAGGTAATGCCTAAGCTAAGCTCGGTAGCTTTGTTCGGGCGTCCCTCCCTCTCCATGTTTGTTATTGATTGATAAATGAATCCTCCCATCTCTGATTTTGTCCTTCACAGTTTCTTTCCCTGTCCTTTCTCGAGGCCGAGGAGCAGCCTTTGCTGTGAATGTGTCGTCATTGATGCCGAGTCGGTCACTAAACTCCGCCGCCAGCATCAGCATCACAGGGAGCAAAGCGGAGCAGGTGGGGTCCCTCGGATCTTCAGTATTTTATGCTTCAGATTAAAATTATCACTAGTGATCTGTGTAAATGCTTTACAATAGAATGTGCGGCCTGTTCGTGTATTTAACTAAAAATACGTTTTGTGCAGGTGAAATTAGACATGCACAGCCGACCACGAAGGGACTCGAACCCTCAATCTTCTGATTCGAAGTCAGACGCCTTATCCATTAGGCCACGCGGTCACATACCGTATAGCATCACTGTGAAGTGAAACGGGAGCGGCTGCTGGAGTGAGGGAGAAGGTAGGACGCTGTGCAGTTGACGGAGAAGGTAGGTTTTATTTATTTATTTATTTAATGCGTTTTTATATAGCGCGGACTATACCCGAGGGTGTCAGAGCGCTTCACAATAGGCAAAGTAGAGATACAAGAGGAGAAGAATTACAAGTGAGCCTGTTACAAAAACAAACGTTACATTACATGAGGCAATAGTGAAAATTGTGCAAGTATCAAGAGCAAAAAAGTCCACGAGGTAGCAAACGAAACGTTACGAAAGGAAAAATTGACGTGTGCAGGTTACAAGAGCACATAAAGTACGAGTAAAGGTAAAAAAAAAAAAATTTGCAATAAATGGTAGACACTCAAAACACTCAAACAATAGTTCCGTTACATGAGGCAGTGGTGGCCGTTGTGCATGTATCAAAAGTAAACAAGATATAAGAGGTAGCAAATGATACGTTGAAAAGGAAAGGTGCCGTGTGCAAGATACAAAAGAGTACAAAATACAGGTAGAGGTATAAAACTGCACTAAATTGCAGACACTCAAAACACAAAAACACCCTGGGAAGGCACTTCTATAGGCGTGGAGAACAGAATTTCCTATAATGGAAGGACTTCCTTCAGGAAACAGAGAACTAGAATTAAATTTGGAAGTGTCTTTGAAGGAGGAGAGCTTTGAGGTCAGTTTTGAAGGCCTGGGAAGAGGTGGTGGTCCGAAGCTGAGGCGGAAGTGAGTTCCAGATTCTCACCGCGTTGCCTGAAAAGGATTGGGCCATCGATCTTTCCTTCATGAAAATGGGAGGTTCAAGCAGTAACTTTTCTGCATTACGTGATGGTCTGGAGCCCCCAGAGAGTTTCAGTTTATTCACCAGGTAGCGAGGGGAGGAGGAGTGCAAGGCTTTGTGGGTGATACATGCAGTTTTGTAGATAGATCTTGCCTCTATGGGAAGCCAACGGAGGGTGGATAAAATGGGTGTGATGTGGTCGCTTCTTTTGGCCCCATATATGAAACGAGCTGCTGAATGGAGAATAGACTTCAGGGGGGAAAGGTGGGATTTGGGAAGGCCAGTAAGAAGAGAGTTGCAGTAGTCCAATCTGGAGAGAACCAGCGATTGGACCAGGGTTTTAAGGTCATGCTCCGGGAAGAAGCGACGAATCCCCCAAAGAAGGCGCAGTTGGTGTCGAGCAGACTTTGCAATGGAGTCGATGTGGGAGAGTAGATTGAGTTTTTTGTCGAGAGTGACACCAAGGGATTTTGCGCTCTCGACAATGATGGGCTTATTGTTCATTAGATTGATCTGATCCATCCATGTTTGCACTGGGGGATGAGAAAGTGAGGAGGAGAGGAGGAGGAATTCTGTTTTGGAGGGATTCAGGATCAGTTGATGAGTTACCATCCAGTTTTGAATGGAGTCGAGAGTAGAGCTAAGGAAGGAGAGATCCTGAGTGGAGGCCACCTTGAGGTAGATCTGAGTGTCATCCGCATATAGATGATAGTGGATCCCGGATTTACTCAGGAGATTTCCCAACGGTTCTAAATAGAGATTGAACAGTGTGGGTGCAAGTATGGAGCCTTGAGGAACACCTTGACTGACAGCTAAAGGAGCTGAAAGACTGTTCGCTATTTTGATCATTTGGGATCTATCAGAGAGGAATGAGGCAAACCATTTGAGCACAGTGCCCTCCATGCCCATTCTCTGTTGAAGAGTGTTAAGGAGAGTGTTGTGATTGACAGTGTCAAAGGCTGCAGAAAGGTCGAGAAGAATTAGAAGACACGACTCCCCTGAATCGAGTATCCGCAGCGCGTCATCAATCACTAGCAGCAGGGCTGTTTCAGTGCTGCAGTTTTGAATGAAGCCGGACTGGAAATTGTCAAGAAGATCATTTTCCTTGATATGGCGAGAGAGTTGTTTCGCTACACATTTTTCTGTGATTTTTGCAAGAAAGGGTAGGTTAGTGATGGGACGGTAATTGTTGAGGTCGTTCGCATCAGCAGTGGGTTTTTTAAGCAGAGGGGTGACCTGCCCAGTTTTGAAGGAAACAGGAAGGGAGCCTTGACTGAGGGAGAGGTTGACCAGAGTGGTCCAATAGGAAAGAGAATTAGTATAGAAGTCAATGGCAATGGCACTAGGGATGGGGTCAAGAGAGTGGTTAGAGGGCTTTGTATCGAGGATGCATTTAAGGAGAGCATCATCAGAGATGGGGTCAAAGTTTTGCCAAATGGTTAAGGATTTGCGCTCCTCTGTAGGGGTAGGATGAATGACCTGATCTACAAGTGATTTTACTTTTTCGTCAAAGAATACAGCGAATTCCGCTGCTTTCTTTGTGGAATCTTCCAATTTGGAGGTTGGGTGAGAGCTGTTTGGGTTCTTGATGAGGTCGAATAGTTTTTTGGGTCTATTTTTGGCTGAGTCAAGGAGGGATTTGTAGTGCGACGCTTTTCCAAGGAAGATGAGTTTGTGGTACTTGGATCTTGCTAAACGAAGAGTGGCCAAATTTTCAGTGGAGGGCGCTTGTCTCCATTGTTTCTCAAGGGCTCTTAGGAACTTCCTTTCTTGATAGAGGGATTTGTTGAACCAAGGTGCCGAGGGAGTGGGCCTTTTCTTTTTGCTTTGGAGCGGAGCGACATTATTGATTTCGACTGCAAGGACTGTGAGGCATTGGGAGGTGAGTTCGTTAACATCTAGGTCCGGGTCTAGCCTTGGAAGTGATAGCAAAGCAGAGTCACAGAGGGTGCTGAGGTCAATATTTTTAGTGTCACGGAACCAGGAAGTAGCCCTCTTGGGCTGGCCAAGAGTTATAGAGTGTGATAGGTGAATAGAGAATGGGATGAGGAGGTGGTCTGACCAGTCTACATGGATAGGGGTAGCGATAGTCAGCAAGCCTGCTTTAGAAATAACAAGGTCCAGGATTGAGCCTTTAGAGTGTGTTGTTTCTGTGCAGTGTTGGCTAAGATCGTTTGCAGAGAGGAAGGTGGCCAGCAGATTCGCATAGGTGTCTTGAGGCGAGCCCCAATGGACATTGAAGTCACCCACGAAGATCTGATTGTCACTTTGCGTGTATTGGTCGCTGATGCAGTCCGTGAGTTCCTCCATAAACGAAGGGCTGCTACCAGGTGGGTGGTAAATGACATGGAATCTGAGAGGTGCGCGGTGGTGCAATTGAAGCTCAAGAGATAGGCATTCAAAAGTGTGGAAGGAGCTGTTAGGAAGATCCTTAAGT
This sequence comes from Pleurodeles waltl, assembly GCF_031143425.1. Classification (NCBI taxonomy): domain Eukaryota; kingdom Metazoa; phylum Chordata; class Amphibia; order Caudata; family Salamandridae; genus Pleurodeles; species Pleurodeles waltl. The sequence continues at coordinate 1,017,666,668 of NC_090443.1, read as the reverse complement.
TGAAGGGAGTTTCTAAAGATGACTGCAACACCTCCCCCAACTTTGTCAATTCTGTCATTTCTAAGTATAGAATAGCCTGTGGGTACCAGGAGATCAAACATAGAGTGAGAGGTATCATTGAACCAGGTCTCTGTGAGGAAGAGCATGTCAATAGTGTGCAAGTTGATGGTATCGGAGATTTCAAGTTTGTGTTTTATTGCAGATCTGCAGTTGTGGAGCAAACAGCGCAGCTCTGACACAACTGTTTTGGTGATGGGGGCACTTGGGCTATGAGGGGTGATAGGGATATTGTACTTATATGAGGGCGCTCGGGATTTAGGTGGGCGAGTGGTTCTGACAGAGGAGATGGTCGGAATAGAGTAGATAACAGGGTTACTGGGAAGTGAAAGTGAAGGTTCACAGAGAAGGTAGGATGGTGTGCCGAGCCCAGGGAGAAGGGTAAAGGTAGGATGCTGTGCAGAACGGAGTGATAAGGGAAAAGGTAGGATGCTGTGCAGAATCCACGGAAAAGGTAAGATGCTGTGCAGAACCCACGAACCAGGGAGGAGGTAGGATGCTGCGCAGGGACCAGGACACGGTATGATGTTGTGCAAAGCCTCGGACCAGGGAGAAGGTAGGATGCTGGGCAAAGCCCAGGGATAAGAGAGAATGTAGAATACTGAGAAGGGCAGGACCCATACATTGCCCTTGGAGAGAAGAACAGAGGAGAGGCTCGGCCTGATGTGTGTTGTACTGAGAGTGGGGACTGCATCCCCAGTGGTGTCATATAACACGTCTATTGTATATAAAATGAGGAGCAGTGTCGCGGCATGCCCCCCCCCAGCCGTTCCTCTTTCCGAGTCCTTCCGCATTGGCAGGCCTTAAGGCAGAGCCATAAAATTCTACTTTTTACTATGGGGCACTCAGAAGTCTTTCCTAAGAAATCTTTCTTAAGAAATCCTACCACATTTTAATTCTTCATGTTTTACTCCTGTAAGGAGCTGCCTTTGTTAATGTGTTTGGATTTTACTGTTGTGTGTCGGGGCTCTAAATTCATTGAAACTATGAAAATCTCATGACGCACAGTCCGCATGTAGCTCTGACTGTACGAGAGTGAGCCTCAGAACGTGTACAGGCTCCCATATGGTCTAGCGGTTAGGATTCCTGGTTTTCACCCAGGCGGCCCGGGTTCGACTCCCGGTATGGGAAGTTGCACTTTTGGGTCACATTCCTGCATTTGTCCTCTGTTGGCTTGCACTAACCCGTTTTTACAAACAAGTCCTTTAATCCCCCCCTCCCCCCCCACAACCATCCACCCCTCCTGGTTGGGTCTGTGCCTTGAAGTACTCGTCAGAAGCGCTATGAAAAGACGCAGCGAGTCTTTAATGCACAGAGGGGAGTATTTTGAAGGCTTTCCAAAGCTCCTGCATATTGTACACATTTTACACCCCCTCTGTGTCACCTGGAGCAGGAAGTCGCCCTTCCACAGAGGTGTCCCCCCAAGAAGGCTCCGGCTTCAGTTCCTCCCATAGCGCTGCACACCCGCAGTTCATGGGCTTTTTCCCACTTTTGGTTCACGGGAGTTTAACACACGGGTTTTTAGCTGTTACCGGGGGGGGGGGGGGGAGTCGGAGGGGTACCACGTGCACATACGTTTTTTAATTCAAGTAAAACAGTGACCCCACTCTTTGAGAAAAGACAACAGCCCCGGGACGGTTAACCCTGAGAGTTGAAATGCTTGGGCTGTGGTAAAGGCAGGGGGCCTCCCCATGGAAGTCAATTCACCAAAATGTCACGAGAGGCGGAAGTGACATCACACACATGCTTACACATACACACATTCACACTTACACCCTCTCTCTCTCCCACACAAACCCACACTCAAGCACACACACAAAATGCATTAAAAAACAATTTTTACTTGCCTCGGCTGCCAGGGGGAGCCGTAGTCCACTAATTGCATTGTTATTACACTAATAGAGAATAATTTAATATTATTTAATATTTATTAGTATAATAAAAAAAAGAGAGAAAACAACGAGAAAGGAGCCTCAAAGATGTTCATATGGGCGCACTGCCATTGGGCCCCTGACACTGATTTTGCCATCTCTGAGGCCAGGGATCCCAAAGACAGTGCCCAGTGGCCCAAGTGACAAGCCAGGGGTCACAGCTGTGACCCCTGGTGACCTTTAAATGACATCCATGCATCTCCTGCTCTGTGAAACCGAGGGAGGGGCAGACAGCTACACAAGCCTTCTTGCCTGGGTGCCTGCATCCTCAAAGAAATGTAAGTGCGCACAACTGGTCAGTCTTCAAATGTAAAGAGTGCTTGGAAGCTGGTATTGGCTTTAATTGACTGAATCACTTGAAGCTTTCTGATGACACTCATTCATTCTTTTTGAGTGGTATTGCCAGGAAGTTACCAGCTGAAATGTGAAGTGTGCACTTTTAAAAGATGGTTATAATACAATTCACTACTTACTGTGTCTGGATATTACCAAAATCTATAATTTGGAAGCAAGTTATCTAAAAACGTTTTGCACATTTTGTGGCAGCCTTATGCTGTATGTAATGCAAGAGTCAAATAATTACATATGCACAGTGATTTCTATCACAGACTGGGACCGCGTAGCACTAAACAAACACATCACTATCCTTCACTTCACCAACCACAATTGTTGGAGTGATTAATTCACATTTTGTTTTTCATTTAAGCTGTGTGCTATTTTCTATGTAGTTACTTGAAGGTGAAAGACCAAAAAAAGTTTGAGAATATTTTGGGGCATATTTATACTTGGTTTGTGACGTTTTAGCGTCATTTTCTTTTCACGCTAAAACAACGGAAACTTAACTCCATATTTATATTTTGACATTAGACCCGTCTTGCTCCAAAATATAGGAGTTAGCGCCATATTGAGGATGTGGCAAACTGCCTTGCGCTAATTAGATACAAGGTAGGCGTATCCGTCCACAACATGACGCTACCCCCCTACTGCCATATTTATACTCCAGCGCATAAACGATATGCACGGAGTAGGGGACCCAAATAATGGTGCTAAGTCTGCTTAGCACCATTATTTAATGCCAGGGTCAGACCAGGCATTAGGATACCCGTGGACCCATTTCCATGGCTAGACACCATGGAATGGGCCCACAGATGCCCACCCCAGCAACAACCCCACCCACACCAGATGGAGACCCTATCGTTGGTATTATTTTCTTTTTTTATTCTGTGCCATTGGGGGCCCCTTACAAGGGCCCCCCTGCCTGGCACTGGGTATTATGGCCTTGACCAGGCAACACTGGTTCCCTGGGCTGGCCATTGGGGCGGTGGGCATAACTCTTGTTTTTACTGAGACAGGAGTCATTTTGGGTTCTAGTGAGTCAGTAAATGACGCTAGGCTGGTTAGCGGTATATTTATTGCCGCTAACCAGCCTAGCATAATTTCTGGGCCGCTAGCGCCTTTTCACCTACCGCCACCCCCCCTCCAGCTAGCATCTTTTTCTTAAACGCTAGCCTGTCCTGAGCGCCAGCGTGTGCCATTCCATAAATATGGCACCAGGTTGGCGTCATGTAATGGTGCCAGCAGGCACTAAGGATTTTGACCCAAAACTGTGCTAATGCAGTTTTGCATCAAAATCCATAAATATGGGCCTTTGTTTTTTAGCTAAAACTTTGACCCTGCCACCATGCTTACTCACCCAGCCCCGTTGCATGCAGCATCACAGTTCCCATACTTTTTTAATGCACTTAGACTGCTGGGGCAGCTAGGGGCTGGAGTTCCTGTCCTAATGTTGCAGCTTGCTATGCTCATGGTATTCAACCACCCTGGTTTAACTAGTCTCACTGCGGATCAGTTAAAGCGAAGTTTTTTTTTAGCAGTTGTACCAACACTTTCATACCCACCTTCCAGCTTTGTTGATAAACATGCTGCAGTTTTGAGATTTTAAATAAGATTTCATAGGAAATCTGTCTTTTATGTGTGGGAAACCAGAATTTTTCAACTTTTGCTGGACCCTATATTTTTGCTGACTTAAGACCTCTATGCACTTTGCCTCATCTAGCCAGTAGTAAGGCGTCTGTGCTTCCACTTTAAATATGTGTAAATTGGTTTATTCCTAAGTGGAACCTATAACTTACATATAAGACCTTGGTATATGGTGCACTTACAGTCCCATGACACATTGCATTTTGGGCCTCCTTACAATGGAGCAAACTAGAAGTACTAAAAAAGTAGGTAGTCTGGGCCTGGGAACTTTTACCCCATTGGTTAGGGGGGCATTTGGAGTCTCCCTCACTCACTAGCTAGTGCCAGGCATAAATGTGGCATGGCAGACACACACTTCAGATCACTTTCTGGATCTGTGAAAGATCAGAAGACTGGACCGGCTGTTTGTGATCTGAGGGGAGCCATGAAGAATGGACCTGCTCTCTCTTCTACCCGGGGAAAAGAGATAGACCCAAAGGTCATTTAGCCACTGGGAAACAACATAGAATTGGTGTGGGTTGGACTGGATTGGAGTAAGATGGATTGGATTGGACTGGAGTGGGGTGGAATAAGGTGGACTGGATTGGGGTGGATTGAGGTGAATTCGATCGTGAATGTGGCACATACAGCTAAGAAGTTGAGTTGGTTAATGGATCCAGCATTGCCTAAGAATCTGGGATAACATACAAGTGTAGAAGACAGTTGTTGTTGTTTTTGTCTGCTATGTAAGGGGTGCTGGACATGAGGCATTTTCATCAGTACCGTTAGTAAGGGAAATTCTTTTGTGTGAGTGTGAGAGGTTCGGTATAAGTGAATCCTGAGGGCATAAGGAGTATCTGTATCAATTTAAGTAAGGTCTGCTGGTCGAATCTCATTCAAACATGAGTGAGTGTGAGAATATGTTGGAAAGTGCCTCTGTAAATCTTGGAGTAAATAAGTGCCCTTAACCTTTAGTGGAGCAGACAAAGGTTATAGTTGTGGAAAACACTCAAGTTTTTCATATTTTTGAATTTAATTTTGAGTGGAAGAGTGCTGCAAGAGACATTGTAAAGGAGGGTGATCTGCTACAAGGAGTAAGATTGACGTCACATTGTGCCGCGCTGGTATAGGTTGGTTGGATCGCAGCCACACTGGTACTGGTGGACCATATCACATAGTTTTGTGCTGGTATTGGGTGTGGACATAGAGAATAGGATTGTGGGTGAAGAATTACTTCCTGATTCATAACAAAAAGTTAATTGTGGTAAATGTGATTGTAAAAATGAAATTCTTTAAGGCGTTCAAAAGTTTAATGAAAGATTACATTTATTCCAGTTAGAGAGGGAGTGGAGCTCCATTCGAGGGTACGCCAGGTCATTATGTGCTGTCAAATGTAGGTCTTCATGCATGGTTGTGGCCTGAACAATGGCATAAAATTATTGCTAAAGAGGGAGCCTTGGCATTTCCACGTTATGGAACATTTAATTTGTGAATTCTTGAATGTTTGAGGCAAATTTTATATGACATGAACCCACCTCGTAGAACTGCACAGTTTGAGGTGCTTAATACTTGGGAACACATAGCGCTTCAAAGACAGAAGGAGAAGTATGAGGGAAGAATGAAGATAAAAATGAGAACTTGTGTAGATGCCAGATGAGGTAAACAGCAAAAAGTTTGGCGGTCTGACATAATTGAAGGAACTAGATTATATGCTTCCCTGACAAAGGAAGATGGTGGAAAACGCAGACCAAAAAAAAAGAAAAAGAAAGAGACAACAGGTGGTTATGTGAATCAGGGTGACAATTGTGAGAGTGACTCAGACAATGAATTTATAATTCATAAATGAGTTACTGCTGAATCGTCCACCACCATATAACAGAAGAGCCAACTGAGGCAGTCAGAGATAAGTCGTTTGACATGCCTACCATACCGGTAGAACCAATTGTAAGTCAGACAGGACAAAACATAGAGATGACTATTCCTCAGAATTCAAAGGCTTTGCCCACTCCAGATGCGTTGATAGTTCCTACAACCATAGGTCCTCTTGTACCATTGAATGATCCAGTAGCAACAGGAAATAATAGACATTCATTAGCAGTTCCAACTGTCCCTGTGCGAGGCAATACCCAAGTGAATCCAAATAATGTGAGTAACTCGACAATCAGAAGACGTCCCACAGTCCTAAAACAGATAACCCTACATGTACTACAAATGAAAACCTGACTGCCAGTTGGATATGGTTTTCTCCCAATGCAAGGATTACCTGAGGGATCCCCAACTTTTCACCGGCCACGTGATATTATCCCAATAGCTGTCTGTAATACCCCTAACAGATGATTACTGTATACATTGCACATCATGCAAATTCAAGCATATCAGGAGGGAAGATAATACTTACCACACCAGCAGAAGTGCGAGGTTTCAGTTCACAAGAGTTAGATGATTGGCTTAGAGCTTTAGAATCACGACATGAAGCAGGATTTAGATGAAGAATGTTTCAAGTCCCAGATTGAAGTTCGAGTTGAATGAGATGATATTAGGAACACCCGGCTTAGCCCAGTTAGACACTTATAGAGCGGATGAATTACGTTTCATATACAAAGAGATTACAATACATGCAGGACAGGTTCACAAGAAGTTAGCTGATTTTGTTCAAACATATGAAATTGATTTGGACAAGTCTAAAGCATTGCAGGGAAATTACTGCTTGAGTATCACAGATCGACGTATTGCAAACATGAAAGATCCAGGAATTAAATTATAGATTAGGGAACTACTTAGTTGTGTTCAGACGTGGCGATAAAAAGCAGATGGGAAGGTCCATAGACAGAGAAGAAGGATCAAAAGAAAGTGAGGATTGAAATGCCTCCAGCTACAGCAGAGGAGAATGAGGAAGATGTGCACATGCTTCCCATGAGAGAAGTTCCTGGTGGAGGATTTGTTTGTGTACCCTGGAGTAGAAGTGACATTGCGTCTTTCACAAATGATTTTCCAAATATGAGAGAGAAACCTGTGTAATGGTACAGGCAGGTTGAGAAATTTGTGAAAATTACAAAAGTGTTGTGGGAAGATTTGAATACATTGACATTGTTCTTTAAAGTGATTTGCAGGTTGAGTAAAAATTGGCTGTCGATTGGCCTGAGAAGGAACCCATGCGACATCAGTTGGCAAAGGGTCCGTCTCTGATTGTGATGACAAAGTATCATAAAGTGATTGCGTTTTTAAAGGTAAAGGTGTCCCTAAAAGATATTAATTCGCTGAAAATTGACAAATGGCCCAATATACCAAGGAGTCGATAAGTGCCTGTTATGAGAGATTGTTACAGGCTTTCAAACATTTCAGTAGTACAGAGACCACTGAGGCAAAGGATATGGGGCATTTTGAGTTTAGATTTGCGCAGGGTTTGAAGCCTTTGAAGTCAGAAATAAACAGCGTGATCCAGCAGCATTTGATTGGTTGGCAGAACAAACCGATTGATCAGATCCTGCAGTATGCAAAATACTGCTGCGATGAATTGCAATTGAAGCAGAAAAGGTTAAAGAAAAGCTGATGACTGGGATGAATGGATGTGAATGTTTGATGTTCCGACTGTGGGTAAACTGATGACTTGTGACTGGGGCGAATGTATGATTTGTTCTGCATTCCATCCATCATCTATTCTTGTTTTTGTTGCCATAAGTGGGAAGGGTGAACTCAGACGTGGTTCCTGTGCTCACTGTGCCACTGGATTCAAGCTAGCTTGGCTGATGACGGGGTGATACCCCAAAACCCATCCCAGGATGCTTGTGTCCGGTCCAGGGAGGACCCGGCCTGGTGGTTCAGGCTGGCCTGTTCCAATGGAGAGCAAGATCATGACTGATTTGCATGTGGCTGGGTCCAAACTGGGATGGTGTGGTGAGGAATAAAGCGATGATTAAACCCAGGGTCAATGTTTACATTGTTCACATTTCATCCATCATCTGTTCATTTTGCTTTGGTCACTTTAAGTGGGAGGGGTTTGCCCAGACATGGGTCCCATGCTCACTGTGCCACTGGATCCAAGCTAGCCTGGCTGATGAGGGTTGATAATCCAAAACTGATCCAAGAATGCTTGTTTGCAGTCCAGGGAGGCCCTGACCTGCCAGTTCAGGCTGGACTGTTCCTATGGGGAGAGGAGTAAAGACTGATTTGCAAATGACTGGGTCAAAACTGGATTGGCGTAGTGAGCAAGTGATGAATTCAACCCAGATATGTGACTGGGGATGGATGTTTGGTTTGTTCCATATTCTGGCCATCATCTGTTCTTTTTGTTTTTGTAGCCATAAGTGGAAAAGGCATGACCGGACATGTGTCCCATGCTCACTGTGCCACTGGACTCAAGCTAGCCTGGCTGATGAGGGTGATGTCACAAAACTGGTTCCAGGATGCTGGTTTCCAGTCTGGGGATGTTCTGGCCTGGCATTTTCGGGCTGGACTGTTCCACTGGGGAGCAGGGTCAAGTCTGATTTGCATATGGCTGGGTCTAAACTGGAGTTGTGTGGTGAGCAAAAAAGCTGATGGATTAAACCCAGATCTGTGACTGGGGGTGGGTGTTTGATTTGTTCTGCATTCCATCCATCATCTGTTCTTTCCACTTTCTAAAAATGAAATTTCCCAAATAGAAATTTAAATTCCAAGTACTCCAGTAAGCAGGATTTTGCACTACCATTGCATACACACTTAACATGCCCACACTACTCCTTTTGGATCAGAAATTACCACGTAAAATATATAAAGGGATTTCAAATGCTAACCGATGAGATGAGCAGCCCTCACAGTAATGAAAAATGAAATAGGCCGTTTGTCACTACTAGGACTTGCAAAACATAAAAGTACATGTTATACCTTTCACATTCATAGCACCCTGCCCATAGGGCTACCTAGGGCCTACTTTAGGTGTGACTTACATGCAGTAGAAAGGGGAGTTTAGGCCTTGGCGAGTAGTTGAAATGCCAAGTCAATGTGGCAGTGAACTGTGAACGCAGGCCCTGCAGTAGCAGGCCCAACACAAGTTTGAAAGGATACTTCTGTGGGTGGTGCAATCAGCACCGCAGGTCCACTAGTGCCATTTATTTTACAGGCCCTGGGTATGTGGTATTCCACTTTACAAGGAACTTACGAGTAAATTGGATATGCCAAACTGGTGTAAGCCAATCATCCCATGTTTTAGGGAAGAGAGCACATGCAGTTTAGCACTGATTAGCAGTGGTACAGTGCCTGGAGAAAAACAGGAGGAAGGCAAAAAGTTTGGGAATAATCCTACAGAAAGGGCCATTTCCAACACTTACTATGCAAGCCCAAGTGTTCTATCTGTTTTTCTCTCCAAAAGGCGTAGAGATTCAAAATCATGAAGAAGAGTTGGTTTTCACAATGATGAGTCAAACTCCGAATATCACATTTTATCCTATGTTAACTTGTGAAGAAGTATCCACAGATTGGAAAGACTCAGTGTAATCTGAAGTATGGGATTTTTCTGGAAACGATATAGGTCCATCAAAGGTGTTGAGCCTGTACGGATAAAAGTGAAACACAATGCTGTATCCAAGAACGCCCCACCCCAGTACTATTTGACTTCTGAAAATATTGCAGCAATTATCCCTGTGATTGATTTAAATGATTGAGCAAGGGATATTAAAAAAGATAAATGGGAGTCCATGTAACTCTCCAATTATGTTACTGGGGAAGCCCAGTGGAAAGTACAGCATTGACCCTAGAAAGATTAATGCAATTGTGATTCCTTGTTGTCCTGTGATACTGAATCCAGCACTGATTTTGTTTTAGATTCCATGGGAAGCCAAGTAGTTGTCTGTGATTGACCTGTGTCAAGCATTTTCCTCCTTACCGTTGCAGAGGAGATCAGTTTCTTTTAAAGATTTGGTTTACCAGTTGTGTTTCGGCATGGTGCCAAGTCCCACAAGGGTATACAGAGAGTCATTCCACCTTCAACCAGATTCTGAAGAAGAATTTGGAGTCCTTAGAGATGCTCTTCCATGCAGCCTTGTTACAATATATTGGTGACCCACTGGAGGCGTCATATACGCAAGAAGCTTGCAAGTATGACACATTTGCCTTGTTCAACCACTTAGCAGAGAATAGACACAAAGTATCCCTGACCATTTTGAATCAGCTGCATAGTTCGGGTTCGGCTGTGCGACGATCCGATAGGACTGTGTGTCGAATTTCTGGTTGCAAGCCAGACGCTGTGTAGAATCTTCACTCGGGAAGTCAGGCTGCATCGTTCCGGCTCAGCTGTGTGGCGATTTCTCTGTCGCAAAGTGGCTGCACATCCTTTCCTGCAGGCTATGTGACGATTTTTGGCGCACAAGGAGTTTCCTGAAGTGATTAAGGGGGTCATTATGACCCCGGCGGTGAGTAGTAATGTGGCGGCAGTACCACCAACAGGCTGGCGGTACATAACCGCCACATTATGAGAATGGCGGGTTGGCTACCACTTCTCTACTCAGACTGCCATGGCGGTAGCAGCATCCGGGCCGGAAATATCAATCTCCAGCCCAGCAGCTGCTATAGTACAGCTGGCGGCATTTTGAGCCAGCCTACCACCATGGTTTTCGTGGTGTTAACAGCACCATGAAAACCATGGCGGTAGGCCCTACCAGTGACAGGGAATTCCTTTCCTGTCACTGGAAGGCGGCTCACCCACCCCCCCAAACACTCCCCAGATACCCCCCTTCAACCACGCTCCCCCTTCTGATCCCCCACCCACCCACATGTACACACCCGCAGACATGCACCACACACACTCCCACTCACTCACACTGGCATACACTCATTCATGCACGCATACATCAAGTCATGCTCGCACACATCCGTACATACATTCACACTGACATGCAGACACGCACTCACATTTCCATTCTTACACACATTCACACACATGCATACACCCAAGCAAACAACACTACACACACAGGCGCGTTCATGCACACAATCACACATTCATACACACAACCCCATACCCACACAAACTGTCAGAAGCCCAACTTACCTTCTTCCAGGTGGTCTTCCGTCAGGGAACGGGAAGGGGCGCTCCTACCACCAGCAGCGCCCGCCAGCAGATCACCGCCAGGCCGTATCACAGGTCATGATACAGCTGGCGGTGGTCTACTGGCATGGCGGTGCCCAGTATGACCACTGCCGGATTTCCACCCTTCTTATGGCGGAAGTCCGGTTGTGATCATAATCTGGCAGACGGATGGTAGCCGCGGTGACGGTCTTTTGGCAGCTGTCACCGCAGCGGTTTTTACCACCATGGTCATCATTAGGGCCTAAGTCTTTTTGGCCCTGAGACTTCAGAAAACAGGAGACAAGCTCATTCCAAGCCCTTGGAGAGCACTTCTCAGCAAAGTCAGAGGGCAGCAGGGCAACAGCAGGGCAGCAGTCCTTCTCAGCAAAGCCGTCCAGATGAGTCCTTTGGGCAGCCATGCAGTCCCTCTTGACAGGTTGCAGGTTCAGGTCCAGAAGGGTCTGAGTTGATGGGGTCAGGGACCCAGTTTATATATCCAAAAATGCCTTTGAAGTGAGGGAGATTTCAAAGAGTGGTTTTGAAGTACACAAGTTTCCCTTTCAATACAGGTCTGTCTGCCCGGTCTGGGTCCCAGTAGGGGGTTAGGCAGTCCATTGTGTGAGGGCAGGCCACTAGCCTTTGAAAAGTAAGTGTGAAGCCCTCTACCCTTCCAGCCCAGGAGGACCCATTTAGTATGCAGATGAGTGCAGGTGTGACTGAGTGTACTGTGTTTGTGGTTGTCTGGGTGAAATGCACAAGGAAGCTGTCAACCAGCCCAGCCCAGACGTTGGTTGGAGACAAGCTGTAAGGCACAGGTGGATTATAAGTGCAGAAAAGTGCTTACTTTCTAAAAGTGGCATTTCTAAAATAGTAATATAAAATCTAACCTCACCAATAAGCAGGATTTTCTATTACCATTCTGGCCATACTAAATATGACCTGGTTACCTAATTGTGATCAGAATCTACCACTGAAAAAGTATATGAGGGTAGCCCTAATGCTATCCTATGAAAGGAGCAGGCCTCACAGTAGTGGAAAACAAATTTAGGAGTTTTCCACCACCAGGACATATAAAACTCACATGTGCATGTCCTGTTGTTTACCTACATTGCACCCTGCCCTATGGGTTACCGAGGGCCTACCTTAGGGGTGACTTAATGTTGAAAAGGGGGAGTTTAGGGCTTTGCAAGTACTTTTAAATGCCAAGTCAAAGTGGCAGTGAAACTGCACACACACGCTTTGGAATGGCAGGCCTGAGACATGGTTAAGGGGCTACTCATGTGGGTGGCACAACCTGTGCTGCAGACCCATTAGTAGCATTCGATTTAGAGGCCCTGGGCACATGTAGTGCACTTTACTTCAGGCAACGAATGCAAAGACAACAGATGAGGGACAGAATGCAGAACAAATCAAACATTCACCCCCAGTCACAGATCTGGGTTTAATCCATCAGTTTTTTTGCTTGCCATGCTATTCCACTTTGGACCCAGCCACATGCAAATTAGTCTTGACCCTGTTCCCCATGGGAAAAGTCCAGCCCGAACTTCCAGACCAGGTCCCCCCTGGACCAGAAACAAGCATCCTGGGAACGGTTTCAGGGTATCACCCTTCATCAGCCAGGCTAGCTTGAATCTGGTGGCATAGCAAGCATGGGACCAACGCCTGGGCATACCCTTCCCACTTGGGGCAACAAATGTAAAAACAACAGATGATGGACGGAATGCTGAACAAATCAAACATGCACCCCCAGTCACAGATCTGGGTTTAATCCATCAGTTTTTTTGCTTGCCGTGCCATTCCAGTTTGGACCCAGCCACATGCAAATCAGTCTTGACCCTGTTCCCCATGGAAACAGTCCAGCCCGAACTGCCAGGCCAGGTCCTCCCTGGACCAGAAACAAGCATCCTGGGACCGGTTTCAGGGTATCACCTTTCATCAGCCAGGCTAGCTTGAATCTGGTGGCATAGCAAGCACGGGACCCACGTCTGGGCATACCCTTCCCACTTGGGGCAAGAAATGCAAAAACAACAGATGATAGAGGGAATGCAGGACAATTCAAACATTAACCCCAGTCACAGATCTGGGTTTAATCCATCCGTTTTTTTTCTTGCCATACCATTCCAGTTTGGACCCAGCCACATACAAATCAGTCTTGACACTGTTCAACATGGGAACCGTCCACCCCGAACTGCCAGGCCAGGTCCTCACTGAACCAGAAACAAGCATCCTGGGACCGTTTTCAGTGTATCACCCTTCATCAACCAGGCTAGCTTGAATCTGGTGGCATAGCAAGCACGGGACCCACGACGGGGCATACCCTTCTCACTTGGGGCAACAAATGCAAAAACAACAGATGATGGACAGAATGCAGAACAAATCAAACATTCACCCCCAGTCACAGATCTGGGTTTAATCCATCAGTTTTTTTGCTTGCCATGCCATGTCAGTGCTAACACGTCCCTTTCTGATTATTTTATTCACTCTGGGACTCGTTTTAGGCCAATGAATCTTTTGACCCTGATTGAAGACACCTTAGGACGAGATAACTGATCAACATGTCAATCAATATGTCAATAATGTCATCAATAAGACTCAAGAACCACCATGACCTTACAGACATGAATAACCACACCAGTTTAGTACGATTATATGAAGTTTATTCCCTATTGATTACAATTCTACTAGCAAGTTTATTAGTCTCAAAATCAAGAAACACATTAGCATAGTCACAAAATGGCAACTCAAATAAGATTTCAATAAGGCGAGAATCACAAACATTAGAACATAGCACGACGTCAACATAGGTTAACCTCAGCAGAGTATCATTAGCGCATCATTAAACAAAACATTGAACCAGTCATTTGTCTGTTTACGTTAGTTTAGTGAATACCTTAACTAACCTCGAATTAGCATTGGCATGTTGGGCTTCATGCAAAATAATTGGTAACACGAATTTGGAAAAACATCTAACTATGGTCCCTGTCAAAAGAAGCAGTTGGTACCTAGAAAGGAAAGGCAATCAGACAATTACAATTTTCATCATTATAGTTATCCTCCGTAATGGGTCAGCATACAGATTCCGTCTTCGTCCTCAGGACATCAGTTGATTCGCCATCAGTCAGGGAAACACAGCAAGACGGGTAAAAAGGGACACTTCCCTCATAAGGAGGAAAAGTATATATCGGGCAAGGCAAAGCAAGGATGGTTTGATGAACCAAACAGCAAAGTCTCTATGCAGAGTGACAAAGTGTCTGGGTCATAACAAGTTTGCAATGGCATCTCTCCTAATGGTTCCTCGTGTCAAAGGTTTTATATCCCTTTTCTGTTGTACAGTCCCCTAATTCTTCATTGGTCACGGTTGGCACCCCAGTATCTCCATCCAATAAAGCTTCAATGATTTCATCAAAATTGTCACCCCATAACAGTTCTCATGTAGTTTATTGGTTCTTATGATTGACGTCTCCAGCGGGCAGAATGTCCGGTATGATTTCATACTCTTGTGGTCCTCTCGCATCTTCAGTCAGTAGGTCCATTGTCTGTACCGGTTCAGGCGACCTTGTACCTGATACTACTCTACAGTGTTGCATTTAGCAAAAATGTTTCTCCTAGCAAGTCGAATTTCATGACAACAGATCTACTACGGTTACATTCATCCTTTAGCTTTGGAAAAATACGAGTACATGTCCTTCAGCAAGTCAGCACACTGCACGTTAGAAAAACACATTTATATGAAAAACCGGGCAGCTAGGCCTTGACTCATGCTAACTAAATCCTAATGATTTATTAGCAAAACCTTAACATATAATTCTTATTAGTGTAAAATCATACATTAAACATCTCATTTTCATTATTATTAGTCAGTTTCATTAGTCATTCTATACATTGGTGGCCACTCCCCGTGGGCACATTTCAATCGCACGTTTAGCAAAAGTACATTAATACATTTTCTATGCAGCATTATTATGCATTAGTTCATAAACATTTCATGTTAATATTGAGCATAAATGCTACGCTCTCTCAGTCCCTCCTCTGATGACACTTTTCATCACACGAAACCTTTCCCCTAACAACCTTTCACTTTCTTAGGTTACCCAATTCATTTTCTTTTTTCCCTATGCGATCTTTCCCAAATTTCTTTAAACATTTTCTCCTTTTTCTTATCTTCTTTTCTTTTATTGAGTTTTGCCAAATTTCTTTTAATTCTTTTACTACTTTTGCATGATAACCACAGTCCAAATAAACAAGTTAGAATAATCAATATACCCCCTAATATTTTTGCAAGTACCCCATTCCAAATACTACTAAACCAATTCCCTACTTTAGTAATTCCTTTTCCAACCTTCTCCCAAACACCAGGTTCCTTCAGCTCCTTTAAATCTGCACTGTCTCTTGTTAGGTTAGTAAGCATACCTCTAATCTTTTTACTATTATCTGGAATGAATGCACAACAATGGCTCTCATTAAGCATCTTACAGACTCCGCCACTCTTCTCTAAAAGAATGTCTAAAGCAAGCCGGTTTTGAAGAGTCATAGCCCTCTCCGCAGCAAGTTCAGTATCCATCAGGGGTATAGCCCCTGTGAAGTTTGTCAGCATGTTATCCACAATAGTAGACAACTTTCGAATCTTTATGGAGTTTAAGATAACCCCTACTGAAGGAATTATGGCTCCAAATATATCACCTACGACAGCAGCCGCTGTCTCTCTCTTTTGTCTAATATGATGTAATTCAGGCATTTTAGGAAGTTGTTTTAAGTCATCAATCTGGTAGATCTTTGGGAAAACTATTCCCAAATAACATGTCCCATACCATCCCCTTGGAAGACGGTAATAAACATTAAGTCCACATATATAATAGATCCCAGGGATCGCTGGATCCTGTCCATTTAACATGAATGTCCATTTACTCTGAAACAAAAACACATGCCTGCATTCACTAGTTCCCACAAATAAAGTGTCATGCTCAGATTTTGGCCTATATATGCAAAGCCTTCCTACGTGTAATGCATATATAGCTAATTTGCCTTGTGTCTTTATTGCACTATAAGCATAATCATTTGCAAGCGTTCGTTTTTCTAATCCTTTTTCTAGCCTTTCCTTTAATGCTTTTCCTTTAATCCTTTAATTTCTATCATCAGTGTGATCTAAGAAGCTCTTTTCTACAGGCGCCAGTAAGCAGGTTAGATTATTGCGGTGCGCATAAGCTGTCCCAAATGTCAGTGTCGGCTCAAAGAAACCCCTAACTATTTTTATGTTATGTTCTTTAGCTAATTTATTTAGAAACTCAATCACGGGCATAAAAGAAAACACTACGTCTAGATTAGAGTAGAAGTATTGAACATGTTCCTGATCATAGAATCTTGTTAATAGCAAACTACAACTTATCCCATATGTTAATGGCAGACTATGGTAAGTAACCCCTTCTTGTACTGACGAAGCAATTTTTGTGCACACATAGCAATTTTTCGCATCCATTGTGTCAACATACTCATTCAGCAAGCGAAGGAAGACATTAGTAGATAGTTCCCCTTTTGAATTAGTTCCCTCATGCAAGTATTTTGTATCCTGCTCAAACGCAGTTTCAGGAGTTGAAGCATTGTTAATTGCAGTATTATCCACCAATGGCATTCCCAGAATCACACCTATAATTATGATTACGCATGCAATGCCTAAAATAACACCCAACCAACCAAGCATCCTACCCTTATCATTATCTCTAGTCTTACTCATCATCTGTAAAGAATCAGAGAGCAGAATAGGAACAAACAAACCACTTTGAGGTAGACCAAAAGCTCTTTTTTTTTTTTTCTCTCTTGTGCAAAGTCTCTTTCTCTTTAGCAAGTATTTACAGCGTTTCACTCACTCCCAGGACCATTTGTCAAATCAGGTTAGCAGCTTGTCATAATCGGGTTTTCAGAGTCAAATCAGGTTATCAGTGTCACATCTGGTAATTTATCAGTCTCTTTTCTCAGGTTTCTTTCTCTATTCAATTTTCAAATTATAACACAGTCTCTTTCTATGATTGAATTCAGGTGCCGTAGTGTTGACCTGGAATTTCTCGATCAAAACAGAATGCCAAGAATTCTTGTTGCCATTCAGCTGATGTTGCATACTCCCATTCAGGACCTGCGTATCTTCTGTTTGCAACTCTCTTTCTTTTCAGTTTGCGATCACCCTGTAACTCTCCTTCACTGAGATCTTCTTTCCTGGTTGTGTCAACTTCTTCCTCTATTGTTTCGTTAGGAATCACTCTCTCCTTTGCAGCTTGTGGCTCCGGCCAGTTATCTCCTTAAAGTGTTTTCTTTCCGCTCGACCTTTCAGTGTGTTGAACAGTGCCCTCCTCTTGTGCTATGGTGTTTTCTCTTGATGGACCTGCAAGTGGCTCAGGAGGAGTCTGGATACTCTGACCTCCTTCCGCCTCACCTCCTTCGCCTTCAGGGTCAGTTACGGGCTCAACTTCAAACCCGTATCCGTCTGCTTCTGGGAGAACCTCTCTTTGTGTTGTTTCCCCTGTTACCTCAGCTGAGATAGGCTCACTGTCACCCCTCTGGATCTCGTTTACTGTTTGAGTGATTAAGCCGTCCTCAGCGAGCTCTCCTTCAGTCTCAGTTCCCCTTTGATTACTCTCCGGCCCTGAGACTTCCTTTTCTGCAGTTGTTGTTTTGGACACTTCAAGTTCCTCATCAGTTGGACACGCCACCTTCTTTGTGTGACTGGCATGTATCCAATTTGGAAGACCTGCACATTTCACTGCAGTAGTAGTTGTCAGTATTACTTGATATGGCCCCTTCCAACGTGGCTCCAAACACGATTTCCTCACGTGTTTCTTGACAACCACCCAGTCACCGGCTTTCAGGGTGTGACCTGGATCACTTATTGGTGGCAATGTGGTAGCTTCCACCTGGTGAGGGAAGGAGTAGACCACGTCAGCCAGACCCTTGCAGTAGTCCAACACCATATCATCCGTGATATTCACAAGAGCATTTGCAGGCACTGCTGGCAATCTCATAGCTAGGCCCATAAGAATCTCACGAGGAGATAGGCCTGTTTTCTTGTCAGGTGTGTTTCTCATTGACATCAGTACTAAGGGTAATGCATCTGGCCATTTCTAATTGGTAGCTGCGCACATTTTTGCCATTCTCGACTTCAAGGTACCATTCATCTGATCCACTAGTCCTGATGCTTCAGGGCGATAACTACAATGCAACTTCTGTTCAATGTTCAATGCAGCACACAGGAGCTTAATCACCTCATTGTCGAAGTGTCTTCCCCTATCTGATTCTAAAGAGATCGGAAACCCAAAACGTGGTATTAACTCCCTAAGCAGCAGCTTTGCTACTGTGAGACTGTCATTCCTACGTGTAGGGTAAGCTTCAATCCATTGACTGAAAATGCACACAATTACCAACACGTATCTCAGACCTCCACACACAGGCATCTCGATAAAATCCATCTGCATTCTGCTGAATGGACCTCCTGCTCTCCCAACGTGGCTCAAATTCACCACAGTCCCTTTCCCCGCATTCATCTGCTGACAGATGATGCACCTGTGACAGATGACTTCTGCAGCTTGTCTGAATTTGGGATTGAACCAACCGATTTTGAATAACCTGATCATTGAGTCTCTCCCAACATGTGCTTGACCATGGTAAAACCTTGCAAATTGTGACAAAAGACTGTTTGGCAAAACCATTTTCCCCTCCTCTGAAACCCATAAATCATCAGATCTCTGTACGCATTGCATTCTCTGCCAGGAACGTTTCTCCTCTTTACTAACACGTCCCTGCAGTGATTTGAGCTCATCTAGTGTGTCAACCACTCTCAATGCATACCCTGAACATGTTTCATTTTCAGTTTCAGGTAACAATTCCCATTGGTCTTGAAACGAAATACAGTTCAATGCACAGAATCTTGCGACTTGATCTGCATATCCATTTCCCATTGACACAAAGTCTTGTGACTTAACATGAGGATTGCATTTCTCCACGGCAATTTCAAGAGGTAATTGAATCGCATGCAACAAGTCCTTAATTTTCTCGCCATTTTTCACTGGTGAACCAGAAGAGGTCATGAAACCCCTCTGCGACCACAGCTGGCCAAAATCATGGACAATTCCAAATCCATATCTGCTGTCAGTATAGATAGTGACTTTCAGGTTCTCAGCATCGTGGCATGCCCTAGTAAGAGCAATTAATTCCGCCACTTGAGCAGAGTATACTCTTTCGAGCCAGGACGCTTCTAGGATACAAGAGATTGTACACACAGCATATCCAGCTCTCAGTACTCCTACTGCGTCTCTCAGGCATGAACCATCAACAAAGATAATGTAATAGTTTTCTTCCAGTTGAGTATCTTTAATATCAGGTCTCGGTTTGGTGCACAGATCTGTTACCTCAAGACAATCATGCTCTACCTCCTCAGCATCATCAATGTCTGCATTATAAATAGGAAGTAAAGTTGCCGGGTTCAATACAGTACATCTCTTCAGAGACATATTTGGTGATCCCAGTATAATTGTTTCGTACTTTGTCAATCTCGCATTTGTCATATGCTGAGTCTTTGTTCGGGTTAACAGATTTCAACTGAATGTGGGACCATTACTGTTAAAGGATGTCCCATCACTATACCTTCACACTGAGTGAGGCTTTGACCAACTGATGCAACTGCACACAAACAACCCGGTAAGGCTGCTGCGACTGGGTCCAAAGTAGCTGAAAAATATGCTACTGGGCAGTTTGCACCTCCATGGACCTGTGTCAGGACAGACAAAGAACAAGCATCACGTTCATGACAAAACAGTACAAAAGGCTTTGTGTAATCAGGCATACCTAAAGCTGGTCCCCTGCACATGCTTTCCCTCAATTCCATGAATGCCTTCATCTCTTTCTCGGACATGGTTATGGCACCTGGGCCATCCTGAACTTCTTTAACAGTCAATCTCACCAAAGGTTTAGAGATAATCGAGAAGTTGGGAATCCACTGATGACAGTAGCCCACCATTCCCAAAAACATCCTGACATCTCTCTTTGTTGTCGGGGATTCATCTGCAATATGGCTGTCACCCTTTCTTTGGATATTTTTCTCGACCCTTTCTCAATCAGGTGACCCAAATACTTCACCTCTTTCTGACAGTATTGCAGCTTCTTTGTGGACACTTTATGTCCATTCTTTCCCAAATGGTTCAGTAAGGCAATTGTGTCATACCTGCAGTTATCTTTTGTCCTGGACGCAATTAACAAATCATAAATATACTGCACTAGAGTCGAACTGAAAGGCAATTCTAATTACTCCAAATCCTTCTTCAGTATCTGATTGAAGATGGAAGGTGATTCAGAAAACCCTTGAGGAATTCTACACCAACTGTAAACCTTGTCCAGGAATTTGAAACTAAAAAGAAATTGGCTATCCTCATGAAGAGGTACCGAAAAGAATGCTTGAGACAGGTCCACAACTGTGAACCACTCTGCATCACATGGAACCTGAAACATGATCATGGCTGGATTTGGCACTATGGGGCAACATTTTACCACAATCTCATTTATTTTCCTCAAGTCTTGAACAATTCGAACTTTCCCGCAAGGCTTTTTCAGACCCATTATTGGTGAATTACACGGGCTGCTCATCACTTCTTTTAGAACACCTTGCTTTATAAAGTCTGCAATTATCTGTGTCACCTGTATAAGGACGTCTTGTGCCATGTGGTACTGCGGTATCTGGGGAAACACTGCATTTGGCTTCAGCTCTACTTTGACCGTTCTACTTCTTTTATTAGTCCCACTTCTTTTCCTGTCTGGTCCTACACCTTTTGTGTCACTGTTCCCTGTAATTCGACTGGTAAGTCCATCACTGTGAACATCGGGAATAGAGTTATCAAAGGGTATTCTAAATTTGCGGTCTCCGTCTGTAACTCTGAGAACTGACCATCGTCCCCTTCATTATCACTGTTTGTCTGCACCTCAATCCCTTCATTGGAACAAGTAATTGAACACCTTGTCTTACACAGTAAGTCTCTTCTCAGTAGGGACACGGGACTCGAGTCACAGACTACAAATCTATGTAATCCCTCGAAGGTGCCAATCTCGACTTGGACTGGATCTGTAATCGGATTTGTCAGGAACTGATTTGCTACTCCTACTACCCTTATGGTACGCCCGGAAAGTGGCAATTTCGGAACCTCTGCACTTCTGACTGTAGAGTGTGTAGCTCCTGTACCAACTAGGAATGAAACCTTATGACCCATCACCTTTCCTTCTAGATAAGGTCCCCTCTGATCTACTTCTAGGGATGCTGCAAGCCTGCACTCCTCACTATCTGAACAATCATCTGCCCATTCATCGTCACCACGCAATGGGAACTGTTGTACTGTGTTATTTTGACTCACTGTTTGACCTGTGAACTGTTGAGGAAGCATCACCTGTTGCTGTCCCATTGGAGCTAATGGTATTTGCATTTGCTGTCTAGGTACCATGGGAATCTGCTGTTGTACCTGCTGCATTTGTGCTGCTTGAACACATGGCATTTGCATTTGTTGCATGGGTTGGAGACCCTGCATCTGCACCACGTTATTCTGAAAATTCGGATTTTGGCCCCTCAGTTTTGGACCCCTCACATTTTGAAATGTACCGGTATCATTGCTTTGTTGAACAACACCATCCTGCACCATCATTGGGCATTCCCGCTTCCAGTGCCCCACGCCCCCGCACGCGTGACATGGTGACACCTTTTTTATCCCCTGCACATCATTTTGAACCACAACGGTATTGATATCTGGACCACGGTTCACAAAACCTCCTCAAACTCTTGGTTGTGCCTGAAACACTCCAATTCCCTGTGGTTGCTGCTGTACCATCTGCTGTATCCCATTTCCCTGCATCCCTGCTTGCGCTGCCTTAATTTGCATCACCATCACTTTCTCCTTCAACTTTCTCTGCTTCAATTCAATTTCGTCACTACAGTATTTCGCATACTGCAACACCTCATCAATTGGCTTCGCTTGCCAACAGATCAAATGATTCTTAATCATCTGACTAATCTCCGGTCTCAGCCCTTCGACAAACCTGAACACAAGGTGATTCATGTCTTTCGGATCTATGACCTCTGTGCCACTGTAATGTTTGAATGCCTTTAACAACCTCTCATAATAAGCATGTATCGACTCTTTGCCCTCTTGTGACGTTCAATCAATTTTCTGCCAATCAGTCACTTTCGGCGACACTTTCTGCTTCAAAAACTCAATCACTTTGTGATAATACCTCATCACCTCAGAAGACGTTGCTCCGGTAACCTTGTCCCTTGCTGGTTCCTCTGTCGGCCAATCCACGCCCCTCTTGCACTCAAGCCATAAGTCAGCTGGAACTATTATCTCAAACAGGGTATTCAAGTCTTCCCAGAGACATTTCGCAAGTTTCCGTCTGCTGGTACCATTCTATCGGCTTCTCCCTCAACCTAGGATAATCATTTGTGAATGACAGGATGTCACCCCTAGACCACGGTACATGGACTAGAACCCCTCCAGCTGTCTCTCTCATCGGTAACATCTTTATTGTCCCCGTGTCAGGTGCAGCTTTCGCCTGCTCCGGTTCCGGGCCATCACCTTTCTCTTTATCTCTCTTCTTTGCCCATCTGCCTTCCCATTTCTCTAATGGTCCTCAGATTTGAGCACTCTGCAGTATTTCTTTGAGGTGTGACTTCATCCCGGTAGATCTCATGTGATCAAAATCTTTAGGTTCAAAGTCTAGCCTATAGCTCCTTTTCAAATGCTTAGTACTCTCTATGTCTATGCCGTATTTGTTTGCTAGGTTTGCCAACCTCTGATGCACCTTGCTCACTTCTTTGGTTATTTTGGGGCACAGATACCTCAATTCTGCTTCCGTGTATGATTCTAATCTGTTCACCCCCATTGTCCCTTCCACCAGTTCCGTGGCTTCTACACCCAGCCTCACAAAATTCAGATTCCCTCTCTGACTTCTGTGTGGTCACTGTAGTAGTCTGCGGAGTGTTGAGCTTATCCAACCACTCGTTCAATTGTTGCGCTTTTAAGCCTTACAACGAAACATTTCCAGAATGCACCATTGGTGTCTGTGTCGTATTTGTACTCATTACCTGTGGGGTTAGTGTTCCCAACCCTGCTTGCCTCATCGTCTCCAAAGGAACCCCAATCGGACTAAAGTCCAACAAGGATCTGGACCTTTCAGCTGTCTGTCCTCCTTGTGTCATTCCCTGCAAGTTTCCGGTAGACCCTCCTCTTATTGCCTCTTGGGTCATTACTCCCTGATCACACATGCCAGGCTTAGCTTGCGCATACAGCGGTACTGGTGGACCAACAGTAATTGGCAATGATATAGCAGCTGGTGACTGCCCAATTCCCAAACCCTGTGGAGCATTAACTCCCATAGCTTGATTCATCATGGGTGCCGTAGCTACCGACTGCGGTCCTGCAACAGAAATGTAACTCGGAACCAGCTGTTGCTGCGGCTGGGGCAGCAATTGCGGAGTTGGCTCAATCTGCACTAACTTTGATCTTGTATATACTGGATCAGGCGGCACCATCAAACTCGTAGTTGTCTCTAGTACGGGAATATCAGGATAAAGCCTCTGAATCTGTGGTGGTTGCAACTGTATCTGTGTCTCTGGCGCAGTGGGTACACTGACACCATTCTGTATCAAAACTGTATCACTTGGCTGCACTGTACTCGGGATTCCCTTATTTTGTGCTGGGTCATCAGAACCCACACTAGTGCTCTGTACATTGTCATTTATGGCATATGGTGGCGGACGATCATGTAACAACTGATTAAGAAACTCTTCATCGTCTGAATCATCTTCCTCTACCCAAGACCTCTGAGTCTCCTTTGGCTTACTAGAGCCCTTGTCTGTTTTACATGTGGCTTTCTTTCCCTGTGTCTCATCTTCTTGGGTTATTGCCGGAAACATCTTAATTCCGTCAACTATTCCCCTTCTCCACATTTTGGTCTCATTGTCCCATTTAGCTTCCGCCAAAGACTTTTCTGCTCTTTTCATTCTCCTCATAACTTTCTGCTGCCTCTGTTGTATGGCCATTAAATCCCAGACTGATAATGCCTCATACTGAGCTGGTCTCGGGGGTGGTTTTTGCACACTTAACATCAACTGCTAATTTTCCAAAATTCTTATATTAAACGTTCCGTGTTCCGGAAACGCCAAACATCCCTCCTTCTCTGTCAATTTGCACCACTGCTTTGACCAAAGACATGGCGCGACTCCCTTCTCCTCCATTATGGTAAAAGCTGGAGTACCCTCAGGCGGTGTAGGCTCCCCCACACTCGCTGCAATGTATGTATCTCCCCTCAAGGCACACTTTAAAGCCCTGAAAAGCTTCATTTTTGCGTCTTTTATTTTGTTTAGAATCTAATCAGGAAGTGACTTTAATCCCCAGAACACTCTTCGCCTACCTTCTCAACCAATTGCCTCTCACGGACGGCTGCCTATCCGTGCGCGACCCTTCTCAGCAACTGACCTAACCCAGGCCAGCTCAAATGACGTCACACTCACACACTCTCTACAGCTGACAAAGTCTTGCGGCTTGTCCTCCTCACACAAAACTAATGCAATATATTGCGAGCACCTTTAACAACAAAAACCAAAATTTGCCGGTTTACTACAGGAAGGGTAACACATTCGCTTCAGAACTTTACAGAGATTTCACTTGAAGCCTCGGCCGCTACTCTCTTCTTCTCAGCTCCCGCACTCGCAAGCAGAATTTGACCCGCAAATCCTACTCTCGACTTGTCAATGGTTTGTCCTAGTGCACTTTAGAACTTGCCAAATCTCCATTGAAGGTTTCAATCACACAATTTGACTCAAACTCGACTTGTCAACCACGACCGATTGACCTACTAAACCGCACAAATTACAACATAAACCAAGTGTCTCATACACTTCTCAATATACTCCGGAGTCTTAGACCACGCCGGGTCCGTACATTACCAACAACCACGTGGATAATTTTTGAGCACCAAGCGCCACACTCACATGAAGTTTGCCGACTTCCCTACCCTCATACTGCGGAGTACGCCCACTCCTACTAAAACAACATAACCTGGCCTAAACCCACACAAATTTCACAAATCACCTGCAATATGCATAAGATGAGCAAGCGCAAATTCTACATCATGCATACTAAAATGCCGAGAACATACCCAACTCACTTAGGCAAGCTCCGAGATTCCGGGAAAGTCATGGGGAATTTAGAGACACATCATACCTCCAATTTGCATTATTTTGAAAAATAATTTAAAACAATGGTCCCTCGTCCTAGGGCCACAAAGGGCCAGAACCGTCGCTCTGCTACCAAAACTGCTAACGCGTCCCTTTCTGATTATTTTATTCACTCTGGGACTCGTTTTAGGCCAATGAATCTTTTGACCCTGATTGAAGACACCTTAGGACGAGATAACTGATCAACACGTCAATCAATATGTCAATAACATCATCAATAAGACTCAAGAACCACCATGACCTTACAGTCATGAATAACCACACCAGTTTAGCACGATTATATGAAGTTTATTCCCGATTGATTACAATTCTACTAGCAAGTTTATTAGTCTCAAAATCAAGAAACACATTAGCATAGTCACAATATGGCAAATCGAATAAGATTTCAATAAGGCGAGAATCACAAACATTAGAACATAGCACGACGTCAACATAGGTTAACCTCAGCAGAGTATCATTAGCGCATCTTTCAACAAAACATTGAACCAGTCATTTGTCTGTTTGCGTCCGTTTAGTGAACCCCTTAACTAACCTCGAATTAGCATTGGCATGTTGGGCTTCATGCAAAATAATTTGGTAACACGAATTTGGAAAAACATCTAACTATGGTCCCTGTCAAAAGAAGCAGTTGGCACCTAGAAAGGAAAGGCAATCAGGCAATTACAATTTTCATCATTATAGTTACCCTCCGTAATGGGTCAGCATACAGATTCCGTCTTCGTCCTCAGGACATCAGTTGATTTGCCATCAGTCAGGGAAACACAACAAGACTGGTAAAAAGGGACACTTCCCTCATAAGGAGGAAAAGCATATATCGGGCAAGGCAAAGCAAGGATGGTTTGAAGAACCAAACAGCAAAGTCTCTATGCAGAGTGACAAAGTGTCTGGGTCATAACAAGTTCGCAATGGCATCTCGCCTAATGGTTCCTCGTGTCAAAGGTTTTATATCCCTTTTCTGTTGTACAGTCCCCTAATTCTTCATTGGTCACGGTTGGCACCACACTATCTCCATCCAATAGAGTTTCAATTATTTCATCAAAATTGTCACCCCATAACAGTTCTCATGTAGTTTATTGGTTCTTATGATTGACGTCTCCAGGGGGCAGAATGTCCGGTATGATTTCATACTCTCGTGGTCCTCTTGCATCTTCAGTCAGTAGGTCCATTGTCTGTACCGGTTCAGGCGATATTGTACCTGATACTAGTCTACAGTGTTGCATTTAGCAAAAATGTTTCTCCTAGTAAGTCGAATTTCATGACAACAGATCTACTACGGTTACATCCATCCGTTAGCTTTGGAAAAATACAAGTACATGTCCTTCAGCAAGTCAGCACACTGCACGTTAGAAAAACACATTTAATATGAAAAACCGGGCAGCTAGGCCTCGACTCATACTAACTAAAGCCTAATGATTTATTAGCGAAACCTTAACATATAATTCTTATTAGTGTAAAATCATACATTAAACATCTCATTTTCATTATTATTAGTCAGTTTCATTATTCATTGTATACCTTGGTGGCCACTCCCCGTGGGCACCTTTCAAGCGCACGTTCAGCAAAAGTACATTAATATATTTTCTATGCAGCATTATTATGCATTAGTTCATAAACATTTCATGTTAATATTGAGCATAAGTGCTACGCTCTCTCAGTCCCTCCTCTGATGACACTTTTCATCACACGAAACCTTTCCCCTCACAACCTTTCACTTTCTTAGGTTACGCAATTCATTTTCTTTGTTCCCTATGCTATCTTTCCCAAATTTCTTTAAACATTTTCTCCTTTTTCTTATCTTCTTTTCTTTTATTGCGTTTTGCCAAATTTCTTTTAATTCTTTTACTACTTTTGCATAATAACCACAGTCCAAATAAACAAGTTAGAATAATCAATATACCCCCTAATATTTTTGCAAGTACCCCATTCCAAATACTACTAAACCAATTCCCTACTTTAGTAATTCCTTTTCCAACCTTCTCCCAAACACCAGGTTCCATCAGCTCCTTTAAATCCGCACTGTCTCTTGTTAGGTTAGTAAGCATACCTCTAATCTTTTTACTATTATCTGGAATGAATGCACAACAATGGCTCTCATTAAGCATCTTACAGACTCCGCCACTCTTCTCTAAAAGAATGTCTAAAGCAAGCCGGTTTTGAAGAGTCATAGCCCTCTCCGCAGCAAGTTCAGTATCCATCAGGGGTATAGCCCCTGTGAAGTTTGTCAGCATGTTATCCACAATAGTAGACAACTTTCGAATCTTTATGGAGTTTAAGATAACCCCTACTGAAGGAATTATGGCTCCAAATATATCACCTACGACAGCAGCCGCTGTCTCTCTCTTTTGTCTAGTATGATATAATTCAGGCATTTTAGGAAGTTGTTTTAAGTCATCAATCTGGTAGATCTTTGTGAAAACTATTCCCAAATAACATGTCCCATACCATCCCTTTGGAAGATGGTAATAAGCATTAAGTCCACATATATAATAGATCCCAGGGATCTCTGGATCCTGTCCATTTAACATGAATGTCCATTTACTCTGAAACAAAAACACATGCCTGCATTCACTAGTTCCCACAAATAAAGTGTCATGCTCAGATTTTGGCCTATATATGCAAAGCCTTCCTACGTGTAATGCATATATAGCTAATTTGCCTTGTGTCTTTATTGCACTATAAGCATAATCATTTGCAAGCGTTCATTTTTCTAATCCTTTTTCTAGCCTTTCCTTTAATGCTTTTCTTCTATCATCAGTGTGATCTAAGAAGCTCTTTTCTACAGGCGCCAGTAAGCAGGTTAGATTATTGCGGTGCGCATAAGCTGTCCCAAATGTCAGTGTCGGCTCAAAGAAACCCCTAACTATTTTTATGTTATGTTCTTTAGCTAATTTATTTAGAAACTCAATCACGGGCACAAAAGAAAACACTACGTCTAGATTAGAGTAGAAGTATTGAACATGTTCCTGATCATAGAATCTTGTTAATAGCAAACTACAACTTATCCCATATGTTAATGGCAGACTATGGTAAGTAACCCCTTCTTGTACTGACGAAGCAATTTTTGTGCACACATAGCAATTTTTCGCATCCATTGTGTCAACATACTCATTCAGCAAGCGAAGGAAGACATTAGTAGATAGTTCCCCTTTTGAATTAGTTCCCTCATGCAAGTATTTTGTATCCTGCTCAAACGCAGTTTCAGGAGTTGAAGCATTGTTAATTGCAGTATTATCCACCAATGGCATTCCCAGAATCACACCTATAATTATGATTACGCATGCAATGCCTAAAATAACACCCAACCAACCAAGCATCCTACCCTTATCATTATCTCTAGTCTTACTCATCATCTGTAAAGAATCAGAGAGCAGAATAGGAACAAACAAACCACTTTAAGGTAGACCAAAAGCTCTTTTTTTTCTTTTTTTCTCTCTTGTGCAAAGTCTCTTTCTCTTTAGCAAGTATTTACAGCGTTTCACTCACTCCCAGGACCCTTTGTCAAATCAGGTTAGCAGCTTGTCATAATCGGTTTTTCAGAGTCAAATCAGGTTATCAGTGTCACATCCGGTAATTTATCAGTCTCTTTTCTCAGGTTTCTTTCTCTATTCAATTTTCTAATTATAACACAGTCTCTTTCTATGATTGAATTCAGGTGCCGTAGTGTTGACCTGGAATTTCTCGATCAAAACAGAATGCCAAGAATTCTTGTTGCCATTCAGTTGATGTTGCATACTCCCATTCAGGACCTGCGTATCTTCTGTTTGCAACTCTCTTTCTTTTCAGTTTGCGATCACCCTGTAACTCTCCTTCACTGAGATCTTCTTTCCTGGTTGTGTCAACTTCTTCCTCTATTGTTTCGTTAGGAATCACTCTCTTCTTTGCAGCTTGTGGCTCCGGCCAGTTATCTCCTTAAAGTGTTTTCTTTCCGCTCGACCTTTCAGTGTGTTGAACAGTGCCCTCCTCTTGTGCTATGTTGTTTTCTCTTGATGGACCTGCAAGTGGCTCAGGAGGAGTCTGGATACTCTGACCTCCTTCCGCCTCACCTCCTTCGCCTTCAGGGTCAGTTACGGGCTCAACTTCAAACCCGTATCCGTCTGCTTTTGGGAGAACCTCTCTTTGTGTCGTTTCCCCTGTTACCTCAGCTGAGATAGGCTCCCTGTCACCCCTCTGGATCTCGTTTACTGTTTGAGTGATTAAGCCGTCCTCAGCGAGCTCTCCTTCAGTCTCAGTTCCCCTTTGATTACTCTCCGGCCCTTAGACTTCCTTTTCTGCAGTTGTTGTTTTGGACACTTCAAGTTACTCATCAGTTGGACACGCCACCTTCTTTGTGTGACTGGCATGTATCCAATTTGGAAGACCTGCACATTTCACTGCAGTAGTAGTTGTCAGTATTACTTGATATGGCCCGTCCAACGTGGCTCCAAACACAATTTCCTCACGTGTTTCTTGACAACCACCCAGTCACTGGCTTTCAGGGTGTGACCTGGATCCCTTATTGGTGGCAATGTGGTAGCTTCCACCTGGTGAGGGAAAGAGTGGACCACGTCAGCCAGACCCTTGCAGTAGTCCAACACCATATCATCCGTGATATTCACAAGAGCATTTGCAGGCACTGCTGGCAATCTCATAGCTAGGCCCATAAGAATCTCACGAGGAGATAGGCCTGTTTTCTTGTCAGGTGTGTTTCTCATTGACATCAGTACTAAGGGTAATGCATCTGGCCATTTCAAATTGGTAGCTGCGCACATTTTTGCCATTCTTGACTTCAAGGTACCATTCATCTGCTCCACTAGTCCTGATGCTTCAGGGCGATAACTACAATGCAACTTCTGTTCAATGTTCAATGCAGCACACAAGAGCTTAATCACCTCATTGTCGAAGTGTCTTCCCCTATCCGATTCTAAAGAGATCGGAAACCCAAAACGTGGTATTAACTCCCTAAGCAGCAGCTTTGCTACTGTAAGACTGTCATTCCTACGTGTAGGGTAAGCTTCAATCCAATGACTGAAAATGCACACAATTACCAACACGTATCTCAGACCTCCACACACAGGCATCTCGATAAAATCCATCTGCATTCTGCTAAATGGACCTCCTGCTCTCCCAACGTGGCTCAAATTCACCACGGTCCCTTTCCCCGCATTCATCTGCTGACAGATGATGCACCTGTGACAGATGACTTCTGCAGCTTATCTGAATTTGGGATTGAACCAACCGATTTTGAATAACCTGATCATTGAGTCTCTCCCAACATGTGATTGACCATGGTAAAACCATGCAAATTGTGACAAAAGACTGTTTGGCAAAACCATTTTCCCCTCCTCTGAAACCCATAAATCATCAGATCTCTGTACGCATTGCATTCTCTGCCAGGAACGTTTCTCCTCTTTACTAACACGTCCCTGCAGTGATTTGAGCTCATCTAGTGTGTCAACCACCCTCAATGCATACCCTGAACATGTTTCATTTTCAGTTTCAGGAAACAATTCCCACTGGTCTTGAAACGAAATACAGTTCAATGCACAGAATCTTGCGACTTGATCTGCATATCCATTTCCCATTGACACAAAGGGGGGTCATTCTGACCTCGGTGGTAAAAGGCGCTTACCGCCGGTCAGAAGACCGCCATAACACCGCCGCGGCCGCGGTAAACCGCCACGGTCATTCTGACCCGCAACTGGCAAATCGCCAAAAACCCGACATCCACAAAAGTCTGCCACACCAAAGGTCAGCGAAAAAATGTCGATGACCAAACCTCCACCGTCACGCCAACAGAAATACGCCCATACCATTCCGACCCACAAATCCACGCGGCGCTCTTTCAAACGCGGTTTTCCATTGGCGGTACACACCGCTGCGGTCAAAATACACACACACATAGAAAACACAGCCACATTGGTCAGTTTGAAATACACACACCTGACACACATACTAACACCACTCCCACACACCCAATACAATATAAAACACACACCCACATCCCCCACATGACCCTACGACCTGGAATCATTGACGAAGGCTAGAGACAGAGCACAGAATAGACAATCCCAAAACACAGAGGCACACAACACCATCACCCACACAGAATCCACGCACCAAACACCACACACCACCACATGCACCACACTCATCACCACAAAAGCCACCCCACACCTCAACCACACCACCCCATGGCACCCCAAAGACACCCCAGGTTCAGTGACGCAGAACTCAGGGTCATGGTGGAGGAAATAGTCCGTGTAGAGCCCCAGCTCTTCGGGGCACAGGTGCAGCACACCACAATTGGCAGGAAGATGGAGCTATGGCAAAGGATAGTGGACAGGGTCAACGCGGTGGGACAGCATCCACGCAATCGGGAGGACATCAGGAAGAGATGGAACGACCTACGGGGGAAGGTGCGTTCCATGGTCTCAAGGCACAACATTGCGGTGCAGAAGACTGGCGGCGGACCCCCACCTACTCCCCCAGAATTTACCGCGTGGGAGGAGGAAGTCTTGCACATCCTGCATCCTGAGGGCCTCGCAGGAGTAGGCGGAGGAATGGACTCTGGTAAGGCAAATCTTCACTACTGCTTCCCACCCCCACCCCACCTGCATGCCAAATCATGACCAGCCCGGCCCATCGGGGACCTCTGGACAGTCGGTTCTCCACAGACAGCCACAGGCTACACCAGACCCAACCCCCTCTGGGAACACCAGCACAGCTCCCACCCAGCGGGCCCATGCCTCTGTCTCCAGGACACGTCAATCAGCGGTGTGTCCACCACTACAGGGCACCCAGGTTGACCCACCACCCCAACAACAACAGGGACCGGGGGGCAGTGATAGTGGGCACACCGTCCAGGGGACAGAGGCCCAGGAACACAGGGGAACTGGGAGGGCTGCTGTGCGACAGGGGGGGGGACAGGCCCGGGGAACCCACTCTCCAAGAGGCCCTCTCCACCATCATGGGAGCATACCACCGCTCCCAGGAGACGATGGCGATGGTACTGGCCCGGTTCCAGGAGATCCAGGAACTGCAGGAGGAACGGTACATGGGGTTCAGGGAGGAACTGAGGAACATCGGTTCCGCAATGGGGACCATCGTCCTGGCCCTTACCCAGATCGTCACCACATTGCGGGACCATGTGGCACCCCAAAGGGCCCCTGTCACTAGCCCAGGCTAGGAACAGCCTAACACCTCCGCCTGCGCTAGTGGACAGGAGGCCCCCACACAACGACGGGCCACCAGAACCCCACCTCCTGCAGAAGAAGAACCACCCCGCAAGCGGAACCTGAGATCTCACAAGAAGACAGAGTAGGATTGCAAGACCCCCGCCAGCCTAAGATACCCCCTGATGTCATCCCACTGTCCCACATTGTCACCCTGTCCAACTTTGAACTGCCCCTGCTCCATCCTTCCCCAGGCATATGGACAATGCACCTGTGCGACTGAGAACTGGACTCTGCCATGGACATTACTCCACCCCCACCCATCACCGTTTCCCAATCATGTACCTATATGTAGCACTTAAAATAAATCACTTATTCCACCAAAAAAAACAGGAGTCTGCTTGTATTTTGAACAAATGTATTACACATAACGGTGCAATAATGTCCAGTTACTTTGTGATGACAACATACCAATCTCAATAAGCTTTAGTCCATGGGCAAACAAAGCTGATGTCAGGCAGTGGGTCATACAGCTCTGAAAAGGGAAGGGAAAGTCACAAATCAGTTAACAGGAACTGGGGGGAAACACAGACAGTGGAGACGCATGAGGCCTTCAGTAAATGTAACATGGGGTGGCTGATTCTTACCTGGGTGCTACTGAAAGTATTGTCGTATGACTGTCTCCCTGTTGTCCGTGTCGTCCCCGTCGTCTTCCTCCTCTTCACTCTCCACAGGCTCCACAGCTGCTACAACACCACCATCTGGACCATCCTCCTGCTGAAAAGGCACCTGGCGTCGCAATGCAAGATTGTGAAG
Organism: Pleurodeles waltl; assembly: GCF_031143425.1. Lineage (NCBI taxonomy): Eukaryota > Metazoa > Chordata > Amphibia > Caudata > Salamandridae > Pleurodeles > Pleurodeles waltl. Next base: position 1,017,633,458 of record NC_090443.1, on the reverse strand, counting down.
CATACAGCAGGCCACGATGATCTGGCACACCTTCTTTGCTGAGTACATGAGGGATCCCCCTGTCATATGCAGGCACCTAAACCTGGCCTTCAGGACCCCGAAGGTCCTTTCTATGATCCTCCTAGTTCGCCCATGGGCCTCATTGTACCGTTCCTCTGCCCTGGTCCGGGGATTCCTCACTGGGGTCAGTAGCCACGACAGGTTGGGGTAACCAGAGTCACCTATTAGCCACACACGGTGTCTCTGTAGCTGTTCCATCACATAAGGTATGCTGCTATTTCGCATGACATACGCGTCATGCACTGACCCAGGGAACTTGGCATTTACATGGGAGATGTACTGGTCAGCCAAACAGACCACCTGGACATTCATCGAATGATAACTTTTTCTGTTTCGGTACACCTGCTCACTTCCACTGGGGGGAACCAAAGCCACATGGGTCCCATCAATGGCACCAATGATGTCGGGGATATGTCCAAGGGCATAGAAATCACCCTTCACTGTAGCCAATTCGCCCATGTCAGGGAAAATAATGTAGCTCCGCATGTATTTCATCAGGGCAGACAACACTCTGGACAAAACCTTAGAAAACATAGGCTGAGACATCCCAGATGATATGGCCACTGTCATCTGAAAAGACCCACTTGCCAAAAAATGGAGTACTGACAGAACCTGCACCAGAGGGGGAATCCCTGTGGGTTGGCGGATGGGGGACATCAGGTCTGGCTCCAGCTGGGCACATAGTTCATGTATGGTTGCTCTGTCAAGCCGGTATGTAAGTATGATATGTCGTTCTTCCATTGTCGACAGGTCCACCAGCGGCCGGTACACGGGAGGATTCATCCTTCTCCTTGCAAGTCCCAGCAGACGGTGCCTAGGAAGGACAACATGGAGCACAGAGTCAAGCAACCCACAGGTTCGTTCACACAGCTTGCACAATACACGAATCGCTATGCATTGAATGGCTTGTATGAGTGGCAATGCAAGGCCTAGGCCTGTGTGACGCAGTAGAAATCATGCCATGTGGGCCCTTGAAATGGCGGCTGCCTGACCTGTGAAGTGTGACAGTGGGATGTGAGGTCACTGCGCTGGCGTGGCACACCGTGGCGGTAGGCGGGCGAAGACCGCGGCGCAAAGCAGCATTGGTTAACATTGAACCCTATGGCTCTCAGGAGCCAATGACGATGTGCGCCGGCGGTCGCGGTACGAACCGCCGCGGTACGCACCACCGCGGGAGTGACCGCCATATTCTATCTGCTTAATCACTCGAGACCTGATCATCCACAGGAGAGGACTTATACTGCAAGTGCTGCTGTGACCTCGGTCTGGGAGATACAATGGCTGCTGCGACTGGGGAAAGGGCCCCTGCCTTCACTTCCGAAGAATTGGAGAAACTTGTTGATTGGGTCCTCCCCCAGTACGCGCTACTCTACGGTCCTCCAGACCAACAGGTTAGTACACAGGGTGCACGTTGAATGGGCTATGCCTGTGTTGAGTGGGGTGTACGTAAGATGGTGGGGAGGGGAGCGAATGAGGAGTGCAGCGCACGAAAGATGAGAGCATGTGCCACATGGCAAGGTTGGGGAGGGGGGGGCCACTCACATTGACCAGGCAGAAAACTGATGCGCTTTCTTTTACCACCCTGTACATGTCACATAGGTCAGCGCCCATCAGAAGATCGACATTTGGTGTGCCATCGCCCAGGACATCCGGGCCCTGGGGGTCCACAACAGACGGGGCACCCACTGCCGAAAGAGGTGAGAGGATCTCCGCCGCGGGACCAGAAAGACCACCGAGTCTTTGCTGGGGATGGCCTCCCAACGTAGGAGGGGTGCCAGCCGCCAATTGACCCCCCTGATGTCCCGGATCCTGGCGGTGGCCTACCCCGATTTGGATGGGCGCGTGAGGACATCACAGCAGACACAAGGGGGTGAGTATCAGCACATTCTGCTATCCTTGCGCGCAGGGAAGGTGTCTGGGTGGGTGAGGAGGGCTGTGGCTATCTCCAGGCCAGGGCGCATTCTGTAGGCTAGGCCCCTCCGTTAGACACGGCCCTTTGCCCCCGCCCCCCACCTCTGTAGGGTGCCAAGTACAGCTATCCATGGTCCGGCCTCACCCATGTGTGCATTTGTCGTCCATAGACCCGTAGGACTAGTCTCAATAACTGAGTAGTGTACCCCCATTGCGCGGCCTAGTTCAGGGGGCTTCTGTGTCTGTCCTATCCGACAACGGTGTTGCCAATGCATGCACTCAACCTGTCTTCATTTCTCCCCCCCCCCATTTTCTTTGTCTTCCTGTTCATGTGTGCATTAGCATCATCTGGCAGAGGAGAAGTGGCATTGGAGCACGAGGGAGCTGCTTCTCACATGGCCCCGGAGGGCCATACGACAGACTCCGAGTACACCAGTAAGACGGAGGGCGAGTGGAGTTCCACAACGGGGACCCGTGGAGACGTCAGCGACACCGACACGTCCTCGGAAGGGAGCTCCCTAGTGGTGGCGGCAACATCCGTGCCCACCGCCACAACAGGTACAGCCGCCACCCAGCGCACCAGCCCCGCCCTCCCAGCAGCCCCTCAGCCTTCGCTCCGTGCCCGCTCGCCCAGGAAGGCGGGCATCTCCTTCGCCCCAGGCACCTCAGGCCCTGCCCCAGTTACCCCTGCTGCCCTCAGTGTGGAGGTCATTGATCTCCTCAGGACACTCATTGTTGGGCAGTCTACCCTCTTGAATGCCATCCAGGGTGTAGAAAGGGAGGTGCATCGGAGCAATTCATACCTGGAGGGCATTCATTCGGGTCAGGCTGCCCATCAGCGATCGTTCAACGCTCTGGCCTCAGCACTGATGGCAGCCATTGTCCCTGTCTCCAGCCTCCCTCTTCTGACTCCCTCCACCCAGTCCCAGTCTCCTGTTCCTCTGCCTATCCCATCCACACCATCAGACCAGCCTGCACACACCTCTACACCCAAGGGCAGCTCATCCAGACATAAGCACCACAGATCCCACATGCATTCACACAAGCAACACCCAGACGCAGACATGCCAACAGTCACTACCACCTCTGTGTCTACCACCTCTGTGTCCCCCGCCTCCTCATCTCCCCCTCCCTCCCTGTGACGTCTCCACTCACACCTGCATGCCCACCACCATCAGCCAGTACTTCCATCACCAGCACACCCTCCATTACAGTCCGCATACGTGCAGTCACCACCCCCACTGCCATTTACACGTCCCCTGTGTCCTCTCCCAGTGTATCTGTCACCCCCTCTTCCAAAGCACACAAACGCAGGCAGCCACCCACCCAACAGCCATCCACCTCACGACAGCCTCCGTCACAAGCACCTGCACCCAAAGACAGCACACTTGACTCTCCTACAACCACATCCTCTTCCTCCACTCCCAAACCCACTACACCTACCCGTCCCTGTCCTCCCAAAGTCCTTTTCCTTTCCAACCTTGAACTCGTTCCAATCACTGACCCACCCCCTCCATCTGGTAAGACCAAAAAAAGCACCTCGGCCACCACCAGCCCTGCCTCTACTGTGACCATAGTGCAGGGCTATTGGAGTCCACCAGATCCTAGGGCAGGAACATCAGCCAGCAGCAAGGGGACAGCCAGCCCCCCCCCTGGGAAGAGGACAAGGAAGAAAAAGGCCCGGCGCGACAAGCCTGAGACGGCTGCCACCAAGGACAGTAGCCTTGCCCCGTCACCTGCCACATCATCCAAGGGAGGCAAGGGCCACAGGGCTCCAGCGAAGGAGGGCAAGGGCAGCAGGGCGGAGAAGACCAGGAGGTCCCCACCAGCCCCATCCCGGGTGTGACGGACGACACCCACCGGCCCAGAACTCCTTCACAGGAGGGCGCCGCGACCGCAAGTTCGGATGGGGAATGAGCGGGAAGTCTTGGCCAGGTCTGGCTCCCTAGACACACAGGACAAGCACAGCTGAACAGGGCCCCGCCGGGAGGAGCACCGCTGAACGGGCCCGCCGGGCCAAGAACCGCTGAACGGGCCCCGCCGGGCCAAGAACCGCTGAACAAGGCCCCTTCCTGTCAAGCACCGCTCCACTGGGCCCTTCCTGTCAGGCACCGCTCCGCTGGGCCCTTCATCTCAAGCACCGCTCCGCTGGGCCCCGCCGTCTCAAGCACCGCTCCGCTAGGCCATTCCTGTCAAGCACTGCTCCGCTGGGCACTTCCTGTCAAGCACCGCTCCGCTGGGCCCTTCCTGTCAGGCACCGCTCCGCTGGGCCCTTCATCTCAAGCACCGCTCCGCTGGGCACTTCCTGTCAAGCACCGCTCCGCTGGGCACTTCCTGTCAAGCACCGCTCCGCTTGGCCCTTCATCTCAAGCACCGCTCCGCTGGGCCCATCATCTCAAGCACCGCTCTGCTGGGCCCTTCATCTCAAGCACCACTCCGCTGGGCCCTTCATCTCAAGCACCGCTCCGCTGGGCCCCGCCGTCTCAAGCACCACTCCGCTGGGCCCTTCCTGTCAAGCACCGCTCCGCTGGGCCCCGCCGTCTCAAGCACCGCTCCGCTGGGCCCTTCCTGTCAAGCACCGCTGGCCCATTGACAGTGCCGGTTCAGTGTTGAGCAGGGCTTCAGGGAGCACTCGGGGCACCATGCCTCCTCCAATCACAGTGGAGTCGGTAATCCATCTGATGGACTGTGGCTTTGCACCCCCCAGGATGGGACAGTGGGCATGGAGGCCCCTCGTGGATCTGGCGTCGTGGACTCATGTGGCTGAGGTGCCCCCCCTTCCCTTCCCCCTGAGGTGCCTGTACTTTTATCATCTGATGCCCCTGCAGTGTTCTCTCCAATGGTATCTGGTCTCCTGTGTGGGCTTTGCCCATGTGTTTGTGCACATTGGCCCACGGACTATGGAACTTTGACGGAATGTGCAGGACTTTTTGCCTATGGATATCTTGTTGACTATCTTCATTCCTTATTTTTGTATCTTTTATATGGCATATTTGCCATTCCTTCTATGGAGCTATTTATACATATATTTTTTCGAACATTTAAATTGTGTCTGCATTATTCCGGGGGGTTTGTGTGGTGTCACTCTGACTTGTTGCTCGGCAATGGGGTGTAGGTATTTGTGGTGGGGGGGTGGGTGTATGGCGCATGTGTGTCCCCGTAATCTTTTCTCCTCCCCCCTCCCCTGTGTCGTAGGTGCAGTACTCACCGTTGTCGTCTGCGCCGGCGTTCGTACTCCTGGTAGATGAGCAGGTAGACAATAGCTGGTAGGATGTGTAATTCGGGCTCCATGCTGTCCTCCTTCCTCGTGGAGTGTGTATAGGTGAGCGTTTTCCCGTTCGTAGTCTGTTTCTGCCGTGTTTTTATCGGCGGGGCTCCCGTCCCGGAAAAGGTGGCAGATTGGTGAGTTGTGATAGGGTGGGCGGTACATTGTCTGCCGCCTGCCTGTTGGCGGTGACCGCCGTGCTGTTTGTCGGTCCCGCCGTGGCGGTCGGAGTGTTAATGTGGCGGCCTGTGTTGGCGGTTCCCGCCAGAGTTAGAATACCATTTTTTGGACCGCCGGCCTGTTTGCGCGTTGGCCGCCGCTTTATCACCGACCGCCAGGGTCAGAATGACCCCCAAAGTCTTGTGACTTAACATGAGCATTGCATTTCTCCACGGCAATTTCAAGAGGTAATTGAATCGCATGCAACAAGTCCTTAATTTTCTCGCCATTTTTCACTGGTGAACCAGAAGAGGTCATGAAACCCCTCTGCGACCATAGCTGGCCAAAATCATGGACAATTCCAAATCCATATCTGCTGTCAGTATAGATAGTGACTTTCAGGTTCTCAGCATCGTGGCATACCCTAGTAAGAGCAATTAATTCAGCCACTTGAGCAGAGTATACTCTTTCGAGCCAGGACGCTTCTAGGATACACGAGATTGTACACACAGCATATCCAGCTCTCAGTACTCCTACTGCGTCTCTCAGGCATGAACCATCAGCAAAGATAATGTAATCGTTTTCTTCCAGTTGGGTATCTTTAATATCAGGTCTCGGTTTGGTGCACAGATCTGTTACCTCAAGACAATCATGCTCTACCTCCTCAGCATCATCAATGTCTGCATTATAAATAGGAAGTAAAGTTGCCGGGTTCAATACAGTACATCTCTTCAGAGACACATTTGGTGATCCCAGTATAATTGTTTCGTACTTTGTCAATCTCGCATTTGTCATATGCTGAGTCTTTGTTCGGGTTAACAGATTTCAACTGAATGTGGGACCATTACTGTTAAAGGATGTCCCATCACTATACCTTCACACTGAGTGAGGCTTTGACCAACTGATGCAACTGCACACAAACAACCCGGTAAGGCTGCTGCGACTGGGTCCAAAGTAGCTGAAAAATATGCTACTGGGCAGTTTGCACCTCCATGGACCTGTGTCAGGACAGACAAAGAACAAGCATCACGTTCATGACAAAACAATACAAAAGGCTTTGTGTAATCAGGCATACCTAAAGCTGGTCCCCTGCACATGCTTTCCCTCAATTCCATGAATGCCTTCATCTCTTTCTCGGACATGGTTATGGCACCTGGGCCATCCTGAACTTCTTTAACAGTCAATCTCACCAAAGGTTTAGAGATAATCGAGAAGTTGGGAATCCACTGACGACAGTAGCCCACCATTCCCAAAAACATCCTGACATCTCTCTTTGGTGTCGGGGATTCATCTGCAATATAGCTGTCACCCTTTCTTTGGATATTTTTCTCGACCCTTTCTCAATCAGGTGACCCAAATACTTCACCTCTTTCTGACAGTATTGCAGCTTCTTTGTGGACACTTTGGGGGTCATTCCGACCCCGGCGGTCAAGGACCGCCGGGGCCGGGGATGCGGGAGCACCGCCAACAGGCTGGCGGTGCCCCGCAGGGCATTCTGACCGCGGCGGTTTGGCCGCGGTCAGACAAGGAAAACCGGCGGTCTCCCGCCGGTTTTCCGCTGCCCAGGGAATCCCCCATGGCGGCGCAGCTTGCTGCGCCGCCATGGGGGATTCCGACCCCCTCACCGCCATCCTGTTCCTGGCGGCTCCGACCGCCAGGAACAGGATGGTGGTGAGGGGTGTCGTGGGGCCCCTGGGGGCCCCTGCAGTGCCCATGCCAATGGCATGGGCACTGCAGGGGCCCCCGTAAGAGGGCCCCACTTTGTATTTCAGTGTCTGCTTTTGCAGACACTGAAATACGCGACGGGTGCCACTGCACCCGTCGCACATACCCACTCGCCCGGCTCCATTCGGAGCCGGCTTCCTCGTGGGGAGGGGTTTCCCGCTGGCCAGAATGGCCTCCGCGGTCTTTCGACCATTCTTTCCCAAATGGTTCAGTAAGGCAATTGTGTCATACCTGCAGTTATCTTTTGTCCTGGACGCAATTAACAAATCATAAATATACTGCACTAGAGTCGAACTGAAAGGCAATTCTAATGACTCCAAATCCTTCTTCAGTACTGATTGAAGATGGAAGGTGATTCAGAAAACCCTTGAGGAATTCTACACCAACTGTAAACCTTGTCCAGGAATTTGAAACTAAAAAGAAATTGGCTATCCTCATGAAGAGGTACCGAAAAGAATGCTTGAGACAGGTCCACAACTGTGAACCACTCTGCATCACATGGAACCTGAAACATGATCACGGCTGGATTTGGCACTATGGGGCAACATTTTACCACAATCTCATTTATTTTCCTCAAGTCTTGAACAATTCGAACTTTCCCGCAAGGCTTTTTCAGACCCATTATTGGTGAATTACACGGGCTGCTCATCACTTCTTTTAGAACACCTTGCTTTATAAAGTCTGCAATTATCTGTGTCACCTGTATAAGGACGTCTTGTGCCATGTGGTACTGCGGTATCTGGGGAAACACTGCATTTGGCTTCAGCTCTACTTTGACCGTTCTACTCCTTTTATTAGTCCCACTTCTTTTCCTGTCTGGTCCCACACCTTTTATGTCACTGTTCCCTGTAATTCGACTGGTAAGTCCATCACTGTGAACATCGGGAATAGCGTTATCAAAGGGTATTCTAAATTTGCGGTCTCCGTCTGTAACTCTGAGAACTGACCATCGTCCCCTTCATTATCACTGTTTGTCTGCACCTCAATCCCTTCATTGGAACAAGTAATTGAACACCTTGTCTAACACAGTAAGGCCCATATTTATACTTTTTGACGCTAAACTGCGCTAACGCAGTTTAGCGTCAAAAAGTTTTGCGCCGGCTAACGCCATTCTGAAGCGCCATGCGGGCGCCGTATTTATTGAATGGCGTTAGCCGGCGCAAGCAGACCGGCGCTGCCTGGTGTGCGCGAGAAAAACCACGTACACCAGGCAGCGCCGGCGTAGGGGGAAAATGGCGCATGGGCGTCTTAAAATGGGGCAAGTCAGGTTACGTCGAAAAAATCGTCGTAACCCGACTTGCGCCATTTATTTTCGACGCCCATCCCCCATCAACATGACTCCTATCATTGTAAAGATAGGAGTCATGCCCCCTTGCCCAATGGCCATGCCCAGGGGACTTCTGTCCCCTGGGCATGGTCATTGGGCATAGTGGCATGTAGGGGGGCACAAATCAGGCCCCCCTATGCCACAAAAAATTATTTAAAAAAAATAAAAAAAATACTTACCTGAATGTCCCTGGGGTGGGTCCCTCCAGCCTTGGGTGTCCTCCTGGGGTGGGCAAGGGTGGCAGGGGGGGTCCCTGGGGGCAGGGGAGGGCACTCTGGGCTCATTTTGAGCCCACTTGTCCCTTAACGCCATGCCTGACCCAGGCGTTAAAAAGCGGCGCAAATGCGCCGTTTTTAGCCACGCCCACTCCCGGGCGTCTCTTTTGCCCGGGAGTATAAATACCACGTAAAGGCCTGGGAGTCATTTTTTAGACGGGAACGCCTCCCTTGCATATCATTAACGCAAGGAAGGGGTTCACGCTAAAAAATGACGCACATTCCGGGAACTTTGGCGCTATTCGCCTCTAACGCCATAGTATAAATATGGCGTTAGTTGGCGTTAGTTTTGCGTCGAAATTGCGTCAAAAAAAACGACGCAATTTCGGCGCAAACGGAGTATAAAAATGCCCCTAAGTCTCTTCCCAGTAGGGACACGGGACTCAAGTCACAGACTACAAATCTATGTAATCCCTGGAAGGTGCCAATCTCGACTTGGACTGGATCTGTAATCGGATTTGTCAGGAACTGATTTGCTACTCCTACTACCCTTATGGTACGCCCCGAAAGTGGCAATTTCGGAACCTCTGCACTACTGACTATAGAGTGTGTAGCTCCTGTATCAACTAGGAATGAAACCTTATGACCCATCACCTTTCCTTCTACATAAGGTCCCCTCTGATCTACTTCTAGGGATGCTGCAAGCCTGCACTCCTCACTATCTGAACAATCATCTGCCCATTCATCGTCACCACGCAATGGGAACTGTTGTACTGTATTATTTTGACTCACTGTTTGACCTGTGAACTGTTGAGGAAGCATCACCTGTTGCTGTCCCATTGGAGCTAATGGTATTTGCATTTGCTGTCTAGGTACCATGGGAATCTGCTGTTGTACCTGCTGCATTTGTGCTGGTTGAACACATGACATTTGCATTTGTTGCATGGGTTGGAGACCCTGCATCTGCACCACGTTATTCTGGAAATTCGGATTTTGGCCCCTCAGTTTTGGACCCCTCACATTTTGAAATGTACCGGTATCATTGCTTTGTTGAACAACACCATCCTGCACCATCATTGGGCATTCCCGCTTCCAGTGCCCCACGCCCCCGCACGCGTGACATGGTGACACCTTTTTCATCCCCTGCACATCATTTTGAACCACAACGGTATTGATATCTGGACCACGGTTCACAAAACCTCCTCAAACTCTTGGTTGTGCCTGAAACACTCCAATTCCCTGCGGTTGCTGCTGTACCATCTGCTGTATCCCATTTCCCTGCATCCCTGCTTGCGCTGCCTTAATTTGCATCACCATCACTTTCTCCTTCAACTTTCTCTGCTTCAATTCAATTTCGTCACTACAGTATTTCGCATACTGCAACACCTCATCAATTGGCTTTGCTTGCCAACAGATCAAATGATTCTTAATCATCTGACTACTCTCCGGTCTGAGCCCTTTGACAAACCTGAACACAAGGTGATTCATGTCTTTCGGATCTATGACCTCTGTGCTACTGTAATGTTTGAATGCCTTTAACAACCTCTCATAGTAAGCATGTATCGACTCTTTGCCCTCTTGTGACGTTCAATCAATTTTCTGCCAATCAGTCACTTTCGGCGACACTTTCTGCTTCAAAAACTCAATCACTTTGTGATAATACCTCATCACCTCAGAAGACTATGCTCCGGTAACCTTGTCCCTTGCTGGTTCCTCTGTCGGCCAATCCACGCCCCTCTTGCACTCAAGCCATAAGTCAGCTGGAACTATTATCTCAAACAGGGTATTCAAGTCTTCCCAGAGACATTTCGCAAGTTTCCGTCTGCTGGTACCATTCTATCGGCTTCTCCCTCAACCTAGGATAATCATTTGTGAATGACAGGATGTCACCCCTAGACCACGGTACATGGACTAGAACCCCTCCAGCTGTCTCTCTCATCGGTAACATCTTTATTGTCCCCGTGTCAGGTGCAGCTTTCGCCTGCTTCGGTTCCGGGCCATCACCTTTCTCTTTATCTCTCTTCTTTGCCCATCTGCCTTCCCATTTCTCTAATGGTCGCCAGATTTGAGCACTCTGCAGTATTTCTTTGAGGTGTGCCTTCATCCCGGTAGATCTCATGTGATCAAAATCTTTAGGTTCAAAGTCTAGCCTATAGCTCCTTTTCAAATGCTTAGTACTCTCTATGTCTATGCCGTATTTGTTTGCTAGGTTTGCCAACCTCTGATGCACCTTGCTCACTTCTTTGGTTATTTTGGGGCACAGATACCTCAATTCTGCTTCCGTGTTGATTCTAATCTGTTCACCCCCATTGTCCCTTCCACCAGTTCCGTGGCTTCTACACCCAGCCTCACAAAATTCAGATTCCCTCTCTGACTTCTGTGTGGTCACTGTAGTAGTCTGCGGAGTGTTGAGCTTATCCAACCACTCGTTCAATTGTTGCGCTGTTAAGCCTTACAACGAAACATTTCCAGAATGCACCATTGGTGTCTGTGTCGTATTTGTACTCATTACCTGTGGGGTTAGTGTTCCCAACCCTGCTTGCCTCATCGTCTCCAAAGGAACCCCAATCGGACTAAAGTCCAACAAGGATCTGGACCTTTCAGCTGTCTGTCCTCCTTGTGTCATTCCCTGCAAGTTTCCGGTAGACCCTCCTCTTATTGCCTCTTGGGTCATTACTCCCTGATCACACATGCCAGGCTTAGCTTGCGCATACAGCGGTACTGGTGGACCAACAGTAATTGGCAATGATATAGCAGCTGGTGACTGCCCAATTCCCAAACCCTGTGGAGCATTAACTGCCATAGCTTGATTCATCATGGGTGCCGTAGCTACCGACTGCGGTCCTGCAACAGAAATGTAACTCGGAACCAGCTGTTGCTGCGGCTGGGGCAGCAATTGCGGAGTTGGCTCAATCTGCACTAACTTTGATCTTGTATATACTGGATCAGGCGGCACCATCAAACTCGTAGTTGTCTCTAGTACGGGAATATCAGGATAAAGCCTCTGAATCTGTGGTGGTTGCAACTGTATCTGTGTCTCTGGCGCAGTGGGTACACTGACACCATTCTGTATCTAAACTGTATCACTTGACTGCACTGTACTCGGGATTCCCTTATTTTGTGCTGGGTCATCAGAACCCACACTAGTGCTCTGTACATTGTCATTTATGGCATATGGTGGCGGACGATCATGTAACAACTGATTAAGAAACTCTTCATCGTCTGAATCATCTTCCTCTACCCAAGACCTCTGAGTCTCCGTTGGCTTACTAGAGCCCTTGTCTGTTTTACATGTGGCTTTCTTTCCCTGTGTCTCATCTTCTTGGGTTATTGCCGGAAACATCTTAATTCCGTCAACTATTCCCCTTCTCCACATTTTGGTCTCATTGTCCCATTTAGCTTCCGCCAAAGACTTTTCTGCTCTTTTCATTCTCCTCATAACTTTCTGCTGCCTCTGTTGTATGGCCATTAAATCCCAGACTGATAATGCCTCATACTGAGCTGGTCTTGGGGGTGGTTTTTGCACACTTAACATCAACTGCAAATTTTCCAAAATTCTTATATTAAACGTTCCGTGTTCCAGAAACGCCAAACATCCCTCCTTCTCTGTCAAATTGCACCACTGCTTTAACCAAAGACATGGCATGACTCCCTTCTCCTCCATTATGGTAAAAGCTGGAGTACCGTCAGGCGGTGTAGGCTCCCCACACTCGCTGCAATGTATGTATCTCCCCTCAAGGCACACTTTAAAGCCCTGAAAAGCTTCTTTTTTTGCGTCTTTTATTTTGTTTAGAATCTAATCAGGAAGTGACTTTAATCCCCAGAACACTCTTCGCCTACCTTCTCAACCAATTGCCTCTCACGGACGGCTGCCAATCCGTGCGCGACCCTTCTCAGCAACTGACCTAACCCAGCGCAGCTCAAATGACGTCACACTCACACGCTCTCTACGGCTGACAAAGTCTTGCGGCTTGTCCTCCTCTCACAAAACTAATGCAATATATTGCGAGAACCTTTAACAACAAAAACCAAAATTTGCCGGTTTACTACAGGAAGGGTAACACATTCGCTTCAGAACTTTACAGAGATTTCACTTGAAGCCTCGGCCGCTACTCTCTTCTTCTCAGCTCCCGCACTCGCAAGCAGAATTTGACCCGCAAATCCTACTCTCGACTTGTCAATGGTTTGTTCTAGTGCACTTTAGAACTTGCCAAATCTCCATTGAAGGTTTCAATCACACAATTTGACTCAAACTCGACTTGTCAACCACGACCGGTTGACCTACTAAACCGCACAAATTACAACATAAACCAAGTGTCTCATACACTTCTCAATATACTCCGGAGTCTTATACCACGCCGGGTCCGTACATTACCAACAACCACGTGGATAATTTTTGAGCACCAAGCGCCACACTCACATGAAGTTTGCCGACTTCCCTACCCTCATACTGCGGAGTACGCCCACTCCTACTAAAACAACATAACCTGGCCTAAACCCACACAAATTTCACAAATCACCTGCAATATGCATAAGCTGAGCAAGCGCAAATTCTACATCATGCATACTAAAATGCCGAGAACATACCCAACTCACTTAGGCAAGCTCCGAGATTCCGGGAAAGTCATGGGGAATTTAGAGTCACATCATACCTCCAATTTGCATTATTTCGAAAAATAATTTTAAACAATGGTCCCTCGTCCTAGGGCCACAAAGGGCCAGAACCGTCGCTCTGCTACCAAAACTGCTAACGCGTCCCTTTCTGATTATTTTATTCACACTGGGACTCGTTTTAGGCCAATGAATCTTTTGACCCTGATTGAAGACACCTTAGGACGAGATAACTGATCAACACGTCAATCAATATGTCAATAACATCATCAATAAGACTCAAGAACCACCATGACCTTACAGACATGAATAACCACACCAGTTTAGTACGATTATATGAAGTGTATTCCCTATTGATTACAATTCTGCTAGCAAGTTTATTAGTCTCAAAATCAAGAAACACATTAGCATAGTCACAATATGGCAACTCAAATAAGATTTCAATAAGGCGAGAATCACAAACATTAGAACATAGCACAACGTCAACATAGGTTAACCTCAGCAGAGTATCATTAGCGCATCTTTCAACAAAACATTGAACCAGTCATTTGTCTGTTTGCGTCCGTTTAGTGAACCCCTTAACTAACCTCGAATTAGCATTGGCATGTTGGGCTTCATGCAAAATAATTTGGTAACACGAATTTGGAAAAACATCTAACTATGGTCCCTGTCAAAAGAAGCAGTTGGCACCTAGAAAGGAAAGGCAATCAGGCAATTACAATTTTCATCATTATAGTTACCCTCCGTAATGGGTCAGCATACAGATTCCGTCTTCGTCCTCAGGACATCAGTTGATTTGCCATCAGTCAGGGAAACACAGCAAGACTGGTAAAAAGGGACACTTCCCTCATAAGGAGGAAAAGTATATATCGGGCAAGGCAAAGCAAGGATGGTTTGATGAACCAAACAGCAAAGTCTCCATGCAGAGTGACAAAGTGTCTGGGTCATAACAAGTTCGCAATGGCATCTCGCCTAATGGTTCCTCGTGTCAAAGGTTTTTTATCCCTTTTCTGTTGTACAGTCCCCTAATTCTTCATTGGTCACGGTTGGCACCCCACTATCTCCATCCAATAGAGTTTCAATTATTTCATCAAAATTGTCACCCCATAACAGTTCTCACGTAGTTTATTGGTTCTTATGATTGACGTCTCCAGGGGGCAGAATGTCCGGTATGATTTCATACTCTCGTGGTCCTCTTGCATCTTCAGTCAGTAGGTCCATTGTCTGTACCGGTTCAGGCGACCTTGTACCTGATACTAGTCTACAGTGTTGTATTTAGCAAAAATGTTTCTCCTAGTAAGTCGAATTTCATGAGAACGGATCTACTACGGTTACATCCATCCGTTAGCTTTGGAAAAATACAAGTACATGTCCTTCAGCAAGACAGCACACTGCACGTTAGAAAAACACATTTAATATGAAAAACCGGGCAGCGAGGCCTCGACTCATACTAACTAAAGCCTAATGATTTATTAGCAAAACCTTAACATATAATTCTTATTAGTGTAAAATCATACATTAAACATCTCATTTTCATTATTATTAGTCAGTTTCATTAGTCATTCTATACATTGGTGGCCACTCCCCGTGGGCACCTTGGAAGCGCACGTTCAGCAAAAGTACATTAATATATTTTCTATGCAGCATTATTATGCATTAGTTCATAAACATTTCATGTTAATATTGAGCATAAATGCTACGCTCTCTCACCAGTTTGGACCCAGCCACATGCAAATCTTGGCCCTGTTCCCCGTGGAAACAGTCCAGCTTAAACTGCCAGGCCAGGTTCCCCCTGGACCAGAAACAAGTATCCTGGAACGATGGAGTAAACCCAGATCTTTGACTTGGGGTGAGTGTTTGCATTGTTCAGCACCCTGTCCATCATTCTAAAGTTGCCCTAGTGGGAAGGGTATGCCCAGACGTGGGTCCCTTGCTCACTGTGCCTCTGGATTCAAGCTAGCCTGGCTGATGAAGGGTGATACCCTGAAACCGGTCCCAGGATGCTTGTTTCTGGTCCAGGGAGGACCTGGCCTGGCAGTTTGGGATGGACTGTTCCAATGAGGAACAGGGTCAAGACTGATTTGCATATGGCTGGGTTCAAACTGGGGTGGCATGGTGAGCAAACGAACAATGGAATAAAACCAGATCTGTGACTGGGGGTGAGTGTTTCCATTGTTCAGCACTCTGTCCATCATTCTTTTGTGTTGCCATAAGTGAGAAGGGTATGCCAAGACGTGGGTCTCTAGCTCACTGTGCCACTGGATTCAAGCTAGCCTGGCTGATGAGGGGTGATACCCTGAAACCGGTCCCAGGATGCTTGTTTCTGGTCCAGGGAGGACCTGGCCTGGCAGTTTGGGCTGGATTGTTCCCATGAGGAACAGGGTCAAGATTGATTTGCATATGGCTGGGTCCAAACTGGGGTGGCATGGTGAGCAAAGGAGTGATGAATTAAACCCAGATCTGTGACTGGGGGTGAGTGTTTGCATTGTTCAGCACTCAGTCCATTATCCTTTTGTGTTGCAAAAGTTGCCCTAAGTGGGAAGGGTATGTCCAGACGTGGGTCCCTTGCTCACTGCGCCACTGGATTCAGGCTAGCCTGGCTGTTGAAAGGAGATACCCTGAACTGGTCCCAGGATGCTTGTTTCCGGTCCAGGGAGGACCTGTCCTGGCAGTTTGGGCTGGATTGTTCCCATGAGGAACAGGGTCAAGACTGATTTGCATATGGCTGGGTCCAAACTGGGGTGGCATGGTGAACAAAAGAACAATGTTTTAAACCCAGATCTGTGACTGGGGGTGAGTGTTTGCATTGTTCAGCACTCCGTCCATCATCCTTTTGTGGTGCATTTTACAAGGGACTTGCAAGTAAATTTGTATGCCAATTGCGAATGAACCAATGTTACCATGTTTAAGGGAGAGAGAATATGCACTTTAGCACTGGTTATCAGTGGTAAAGTGCCCAGAGTCCTAAAAACCAGCAGAAACTGTGTCAGAAAATTGGAGGGAAGCAGGCAAAAAGTTGGAGGATGATCACCCTAAGGCTGTCAGGTCTAACAGGATGCAGCTAGACTTCATAGAGCTTCCAGTATTTAATAGACTGAGAAATGTCTTGGTCATTGTGTGCATTTTCTTCCGTTGGGTTAGGCTTACCCGGCCAGGAGAAATGACAGTCTCGAAGTAACAAAGCTGTTGATATCCTGTTTTGGGTTCCTGACTTTACTTGAGTCAAACCGTGTGTAGGAAGTTGGCTCTGTATATACTATCTCAAAGTGAGAGATGGTGTGCACAGAGTCCAAGGGTTCCCCTTAGAGGTTGAGAGTGGCAAAAAGAGATAATACTAATGCTCTATTTTGTGGTATTGTGGTCGAGCAGTAGGCTTATCAGAGGGTATTGTTAAGCATTTGTTGTACACACACAGGCAATAAATGAGAACACACACTCAAAGACTTACTCCAGGCCAATAGGTTTTTATATAGAAAAATATTATTTTCTTAATTTATTTTAGAACCATAAGATTCAGAATTTAGGTAAGTACATAACTTGTAAGGTACTTCACACAGGTAAGTATGGAACTTTGAATTAAAACAGTAATGTACACAGTTTTGGCAAAAATGGCAATAAGCTATTTTGAAAGTGGACAGTCCAAAAATCAACAGTTCCTGGGGGAGGTAAGTAATAGTTAGTTTCTCAGGTAAGTAAAGCACTTACAAGTTCAGTCTCCTGGGCATAGGCAGCCCCCCGTTGTGAGTTCACGGCAACCCCAAACCCTCAGCACCAGATACACAGGGCCGGTCAGGTGCAGAGGTAATCAGAGGGCCCAAATGACATTGGCGCCTATGGAGAACAGGGGTGCTCTGGTTCCATTCTGCTAGCAGGTAAGTACCTGCATCCTCGGGGAGCAGACCAGGGGGGGGTTTGTAGAGCACTGGGGAGGTCCCAAACAGGCACACAAAATACACCCTCTGCGGCACAGGGGCAGCCGGGTGCAGTATGCCCTAAGGCAGGGTGCACTGTATGCAGTGACAAAGGCACTCACCCCATGTGGGCAGAAACCTGTCTTGATGTGGCAGGCTGGCAGGAACTGGTCAGCCTAACACTAGGAATTGGACTGGTATACAGGGGGGCATCTCTAAGATGCCCTCTGTGTGCATTTTTCAATAAATCCCACACTGGCATCACTGTGGATTTATTGTGCTGAGAAGTTTGATACCAAACTTCCCAGAATTCTATGTAGCCATTATGGAACTGTGGAGTTCGTGTTTGACAAACTCCCAGACCATATACTCTTATGGCTACCTCTCACTTACAATGTCGAAGGTTTTGCTTAGACACTGTAGGGGCATAGTGCTCATGCACATATGCCCTCACCTGTGGTATGGTGCACCCTGCCTTAGGGCTGTAAGGCCTGCTAGAGGGGGGACTTACCTATGCCACAGGCAGTGTGAGGTTGGCATGGCACTCTGAGGGGAGTCATTTTCTCCCCACCAGCACACACAAGCTGTGAGGCAGTGTGCATGTGCTGAGTGAAGGATCTCCACGGTGGCATAATACATGCTGCAGCCCTTAGAGACCTTCCCTGGCCACAGGGCCCTTGGTACCAGGGGTACCAGTTACAAGGGACTTATCTGGGTGCCAGGGCTGAGCCAATTGTGGAAACAAAGGTACAGTTTAGGGAAAGAACACTGGTGCTGGGGCCTGGTTAGCAGGGTCCCAGCACAGTTTCAATCATAAATAGCATCAACAAAAGGCAAAACGTTAGGGGGTAACCATGTCATTAGAGGTATTTTCCCACACCATGGGCCACACTTTAACAGTGAGGCCCTGAAGTTACTGTGTGCAACATTGCAAGTTGATCAAAGACTACACTGCAGGTAAAGACTTAAGACTTTGGGCCTCGGGAGCAAATCAATGGCACTTTGAAATCCAGACTGACTAAAGTAGGTACTTCTACTTCATTGAAATGGCCAGATGCATTGCCCCTTGTGTTTATGAGTCTACGCAGTACTCCAGACAGAACGACAGGACTCTTCACTTAAAATCCTCATGTGGGGTGCAATGAGATTGGGAGCTATGCCTGCAAATGCTCTTCTGAACATTACAGATGATATGGTACTTGATTATTGCAAAGGACTGGCTGATGTGATTTGTTCTGTGTCTCATTAGGTTGAAGAGTCCACAATACACCTGCAGCAGGACCTGTGTCAAGATCTGTGCCCAGGGGAGTGGATGATGGTCAAGAAACACGTTTGGAAGTTGTGCTTCGAGCCTCGGTGGAAAATGCCTCATCAGATCATTCTTGTAACCATGACAGCTGTGAAGTGTGAAAGTCTGCCCATTTGGATCCATGTTGCACATACTTGCAAAGTTCCTGGTCCCTTTGATGATACGGCACCTGTCCAAGAAGGGTGGGTTACAGTGAGATGGGGGTGTCAGGTTAGTCAAGGTGTTGGGGATGAGCAAGTGATGGAAACAGCATATGTACAACTCATGTTGGTACAGAGGGGTTGAGACAAGAAAGGTTGACTGCCCACAGCTCAGATGCTGATGAAGGACCTCATGCTGTAGTAAATAGAGTTGTGCCTGGAGACCAGTTGTCAAAAGAGCAGTCTGTACCTGAGGTGCAAATTCCACAAACTATTCCGGAGGAGACTGACGGGTCTGGCCAAAGTTACAGTGATGATGGAAGGCCAGTAGTCCAGAGAACAAAGATGGCAAGGGTACCCTGGTAGAGGTACCCTGCAAATGAATGGACATATTTTGCAGCATATGACTGGGAGAGAGAATTTGAACTCTTTTATCTGAACAATTCGAATTCAGCTGAACGTTTTTGAACTAATGCTTGTGCCAGAAATGAACTTTGAAATTGCATTCCTCTTTGATGGACTGAGACATTATATTCTGGATACGATTATTAGTGATTTTGAGCTGCACATTGATTAGATGACAATTTGTAGGTTTAGAAGAACATGGAGTAGGGTTAAGAGGACACTGCCATTACCATTTGAACTTTTACTGAAAGGACAGTGTTTGCTTCTGCGTTGCTCACTGAAAAGTCTGAAAGAGGTATTTCCTGTTGCTGCACTTCCGTTAAACCAGTCTGAATTGGGAGGAGTCATGGAGCCTAGAAACAAACATAATAGATGCAAATACATGTGTGCAGGTGTTTTCATAATATCTGCCATAATAATTATGTTATTATATGTAGGATTGAACTTACCTGCACATTCTAGTGTAGGGAATATTAGATCCACTAGTACATCACCCATTAGTGATAGAAAACAGTCCATAGATGAGAAGGAGTTAATGTAGGTACTTCTGGAGGAGATTTTTCATCAAATGTGTAGTATAAATTACTTTATAAGTACATTGACACCATGGAGGCAAAGAATTGCTATGTGCGCATGCAATTGCAAGCCTCAGCTAGTAAGGGAATCACATATCACAGTCTGCCCTTGACATATGGTATTTCTTGTAGTTTAATGTTGTTGGAAGGCGGGTCATTAGTTGTGTGGCCTGCACAAGTAACGAGTCCGCACACGACCGCCACTGAGAACCAAACACCCCATTGTAGCGCTTGACTCTCATAGGGTAGCGTTGCAGAGCAGTCCAAGGCTTACTCACTCAACGGAGGTGGTGTGGGCTAGTAATCCCCATTCACAAGCACGCAAGCATGACTCTCAATAAATGAATGTCCAGTCTGTGCTTTTTCTTTTGATAAAGTAAAAGTACATTTATTATTCACACACACTACTCAATACTATGCAACAATCTACAAATATATACAAAGTGATAAAATCACTCTGGTCCAACAGTATGTAATCGTTCAGGTCTCACATTCTGACAGTATTCAACAGTGCAGTGCAATGATGACACCTACATTTGTGAATAAATACTTTCATCCTGCCAAGATATGACTGTCAGTATCATTATTCAAATTAGCATAATCAGGGAACATAAGAGACCAAATTCTAGCATTATAACCATTAGGATTACTTTTAGATTACCTTTGGATTACTTTTGGATTACTCTAAAATAAACAATAACATAACTGTAAAATAACAGTAGAATACATGGGGCCATACCAACCTACACCTATGGTAAGCACCCTTGCACAAACAGGAACAAAAGTTCACTGAAGCTTGTGCTTCAAACATCCCTCTAACCCTGGAGGGGTTATCTCTCAGGTGTCCCACCCTACCTAAGGTGGGAACACCCACAGATGTTGGGGGGAGGCTGCGCTGCTCCTGCAACTCCCCCTGTCTCCCAGTTCTCCGTTGGTGGTGGCCCCCATCTCAATGGGACCACCACAGGCGTTTTAGGGGCTCAAAAAGCAGCCCCTGCCCCGCAAAGCATGCTGGGGCGACTGCATGATTGATGAGCGGCTTTCCCGCTGCGAGGGGAGAGCCGGGATTCCGTTCTGCTTTTGCTTTTGCTTTTTGGGGGTACCGGTCCCACCCGGCCACCCCCCACACCAAAACAAGGATCCCTCGTGGGAGGGCGGCTCAGGGAGCCCACCCCTGGCCGCCCCCGCCGGTTCCCCGCACGGCCAGCACCTCCGGGTGCTGCCGTGGGAACCGGCCAGCTGACTGGGAGTCTGCCCGCTCTAGCGGGCAGACTCGGGATGCTGGCGGGCGATGGGGCCGCGCGGGGGGAGTGCAGCGGCACTCCCCCTTCCTCCGTGCGTCTTCGGGGTCCCGGGATGGGGTCCGGGGCCCCTCCTCCTTGTAACGGGGAGCGCGACGGCGCTCCCCGGAGTCCTCCTCTTCTCGGGGCCCCGGGATGGGGTCCAGGGCCCCTCTCCTCCTCAGTGGGGAGCGCGACGGCGCTCCCCGGCTGGTCTTCGCCGCCGGGGGCCCCGGGATGGGGTCCGGGGTCCCCTTTCCACAGCGGCAGGGGGGTGCGCGACGGCGCCCCCCCATCTTAAACCTCCACTGGACCAGGCTTCACGGGGCCCCGGGATGGGGTCCGGGGTCCCTTTCTCTTCTGCGAGGGGGAGTGCGACGGCACCCCCCTTGCTCCTCTTTCTCCTGGGCAGCCCCCCAGGCCCTGGCCCACCCTGGGGGCACAGTCTCAAGCAGCTGCGGAGCTCCACGCGCCTCGTAGCTGCTTTCCCAAAGGTCAAAGGTCACCATTCTTTGTCCTGTGATATCTCGGGCCCCCAAGGGCCGATTTTCATCATTCTTGTGTCGTTCCGCTCCTGGTGACAAGACCTTGCCACCCGGAGTACTCTCCTTAGGCCTCCTGGCCTGGAAGGGTTCCAGATCATCAGGGAGCCAGTTCCACTGACTCCTGTGCCAATCTTTCCTCTGGGTTCCCTCTTTTCCTTCTGGGCAGCGCGCTCTCCTTGCGCTAGCCCAGTCCTTCCCCCAACTAGTCCTCTCGGGGGGCAAGGGGGCCAGCTTGCCTGGCCCTGGCATTCGCCTCGCTGGCCTGGAATCCTTCAGGGGCAGAGTCCCTGCCCCAAGGGCAGTCAGGAGGTTCTTCCTTCCAGTTGTCCATGACGCCCGTCTGCAGTCCCAGTGTCCAGCAGTGAAGCACAGCCAAGAGAGAGAGCTCTCCCGTGTGCAGGACCTTTTAAGTGGGGGCGGAAGTGTCCAGCAGGTCTGCACCTCTGGCCTATCCAGATGTGCCACATCACTTCCTTGCTCTCATCCCCTCCTTCGTGCACAGTCTTCTGGGATAGCTCAAGATGGCATCCTCCAGGAGTTAGTTGCCACATGTGCTCTGAAAGTCTCAGCCCCTCCAACCTGACATTCCTGGCAGGGGTTCTCCAGCCGGCTCCTGGCACGGAATGACAGCTGGCTGATTGATGCTAGGCCCTGCTCCAGCAACTGGACAGAGCAGTAATTGGCCCTAATCCTGAGCTGAGCTGAGGCAGAGAAAGATGACATCCCTGGATGACCAATAAGTTGTACAACTATGCGCTTGTAACCTACTGCATCATTCTTTTCTTACAGGTTACAGTGTACTTTGGTGTGACTCTGGTCTCGGTGGACCCCAGAGAACTGGAGTTGCACCCTAGGCCCTCCTTTCCCATTGACATTCAATGGAGTATCCCTCCAATGCAAATATCTTAAGCACCCTGACATTGGCATTGAGCTGGGTGTCCCTACAGTGAAAAGACAGTAAGCACACTGACTCTCCCTCACATGTATACACCCCTCTCATGAGACCTACTCCAGGTCACCACCCACTCTGCATAGTTCCTCCTGCACCAGGACTACCTAAGCGCAGTTCTAGGGCTGCGCACACTAGGAATCCTCCTCCCACAGCCCTCACATGGGTGCACATCCATACGCACACATGATCACATGTAACCTGCCCGGGGCCTCCTGCCCTGGCTGCGCCACAGCAGCCTTTCCTTAGCGCGGCGACACCAGCGGTAAACACGTGCAGTCCATTTCACCATGTGTTTATTGTGCGGGAGTCCCCTCATAGGAGACTTCCTCACAGTAAACAGTCCAAAACCAGGTGGTCAAAAATCGAAAAATCAGGGCAGTCCTGATGGTCAGAACCGTCCTCTAACAAATGTTGACTCTTTTCTATAGACAAGAATATTTCCAGTATTATTATTCAAACTATGATCTAGTTTTTTAATTTGTCACCATTGTGAAACATTTGAGGAACATTGCCAAAACAAAGAATGTAGACACAGTAATAGGATACTTTGAACCTACCTTGACACTTGGAACGCTTTATGCCCATAGAAACAATTTAACCTGTAGTTTGACCAGAATAGAAAAGGAGTTTTTGGGTCAAGTATAAGACAGAAGGAGGGGTATGATGACAAAAGTGCAGAAGGTTATAGGAGGTAAAGGTTGGGAACAAGGGGAGATTGAAAAACTGGCTGCAGGAGCTCAATCTGCTTTGACCTTAGATTGGCAACATAGAGGGACATTTTTGTGAATATTGACCCGAATAAAAACAGACACTAAGGGGGTGATTCTGACTCTGACGGGCGGCGGAGGCCGCCCGCCAGAGTTCCCCCCCTCCAAAATACCGCTCCGCGGTCGAAAGACCGCTGAGGGTATTTTGGCTTTTGCACTGTGCTGGCGGGTGACCGCCAAAAGGCCGCCCGCCAGCCCAGTGCAAAAGACCCTTCCCACGAGGACGCCGGCTCACAATTGAGCCGGCGGAGTGGGAAGGTGCGACGGGTGCAGTGGCACCCGTCGCGAATTTCACTGTCTGCAATGCAGACAGTGAAATTCTTTGTGGGGCCCTCTTATGGGGGCCCCTGCAGTGCCCATGCCATTGGCATGGGCACTGCAGGGGCCCCCAGGGGCTCCACGACAACCCATACCGCCATCCTCTGCCGCCAGGAACAGGATGGCGGTATGGGGTGTCAGAATCCCCATGGCGGCGCAGCGAGCTGCGCCGCCATGGCGGATTCTTTTGGGCAGCGGAAAACCGGCGGGAGACCGCCGGTTTTCCACTACTGACCGCGGCCAAACCGCCGCGGTCAGAATGCCCTGCGGGGCACCGCCAGCCTGTTGGCGGTGCTCCCGCCAACAGCCGGGGTCAGAATGACCCCCTAAGGGCCTTATTATGAGGTTGGCGGGTGGCTGAGGCCGCCCGCCAAACTCGTTAGGTCGGAAGACCGCCAGCTCTGTCCTCCGCCCACTGGCCCGAATATGAGTTTCCCGCTAAACAGAGTTCCCGCCCGCTGGCCTCGCGGGAAACTACCCAAAACATTGACACCGGCACGTAATCGAGCCAGCGGCATTGTTGCGGTGCGTCGGGTGCGAAAGCACCTGTCGCACTTTTCATTGCCTGTTATTCAGACAGTGAAAAGTGTGATGGGGCTGTCCATGGAGGCCCCGGCACTGCCCATGCCAAGTGCATGGACAGTGCAGGGGCCCCCATGGGGCTTCCGGCACCCCGTCTCCGCTAGCCTTTGCATGGCTGTGGAACCGCCATGCAAAAGCTGGCAGACACAGGAGTAGTAATCCCCAGAGTAGCGCTGCTTGCATCGCTGCCACGGAGGATTGAGACCGCCGGCACCACCAGGCCATCGGGCGGCGAAAAAGTGGCAGTGCTGGCGGTTGGACCGTGGCACTTTCGCAACTGTCATAATGTCCCAGGTACGCCAGACTCGTAGTGAGGGCCTAAACTTGTAGGAATGAGATTGTCAACATGTGTTTCAATTCAAGAGCAGTTGGATCTTTATGCTAACTAAACAGGATCCCGCTATATCTGGAGTATATGTTATTTGTGGAAACCATGCTTATTTTAGATTGCCCAAAGAATGGTTTGGTACATGTTATTTAGTGATAATCTTTCCAAAGATTTATCATGTGGAACATTTAGATGATCCTTTGTGGGAAAGGAGGACACACACCAGAACTAGGAGAGGTGCTAGTGCTTCAGAGGTCGTAGGAGTCATCTGTGGAGTGTTGGTTCCATTCGTAGGGGTGATTTTGAATGATTTGAAGGTAAGAAAATTGTCAGCAGTAGTAGATATTTGTCTACTGATACAACAGGAGGTTTTCTGTTAGTAAATATTGAGATGGTTGCTATCTGATCAATAGTTTTGCAAAATAGACTTGCATTAGACAACCTTTTCGTGAAGGAGGGCAGAGTCTGCCAGATGTTAAAAGTTCAATAATGTTGCACTTACATCCCTGATAACAGTAAGGAACTGAGGAACTATAAGACCATTACTGACCTGAAATGAGACTTGGACGGGCTAAAAGCGACAGGTGCCTTGGAAGCAAAAGCGATTGGATTTTAAGCTATTGGAAAATGGTTTGGAAACTTGGGAAGTTTGGAAATTGGGAACTGTTGGAAGCATCTTGAGACCTTTGCTGATAATTGTTCTTTGTGCATTGATCCTGTTTGGACTTTATGAAGGATACAAGTGGAGAGGAGAAAGGAGAGAAGAAAGGAAGATGTAGAACGTGAGAATAGAAGAAACTTCTATTACAATGACATTAATTAATTAGAGGCATCCAGAAGACCTTTCAGGTTTTTTCCTTTGAGATTTTGATCTGTTTTATTGATTACATCCGGATATAGATTGATGTGATGGCTTGATTCCCTATCAGAGGAGATATTGGAATAATGTAGGTTGCTATCATCCCTGAAATCACAATCATGACCTATATGTGATTTATATGTGACCATATTATTAAATTGGCTTGTTGAACTAATAATGTGTTAACTTTATGTAGTGCATTTGAATCATATAATAGAGTGCATTCAGTGTGGTGTTGGAGATAAAACTGTGTGATATAACCATATTAATTGAAATGTAATATTTTATGGTGGTTCTGAAACCATTCTCCTGTTGTTAGGAAGTGATTTACCCTGAAATAATAATAGATTTCATAGCATTTATACTAAATACCATTGATTTACCTTGAATAAATCCATTATATTCATTTATACATGTTAACAATTTATTTTGTTTTGCATTTTACTTTACATAGAGTTTAAATTGACAAAGTATAATTCACATTTTATGTTTAAACATTGATATGCAGTGTATAATATAACATGTATTGAATGTGCAATGAATGTATTTCTCTGAGTTAGATGTATTAGGCCTGAATCATATTATTTTTAAACATGAGGAACTGTTTTCCACTTTCTGATAATGTGTCATTTCTTTCAGATATTGTGTGCAGAGAAACGTTAGTTTTGAAATAGAGATGTCATTGTCTTATTCATAGAGAGCCTGAGAAAACAACCTTGTGAAAAGTACACCAGGACTTTGAGAGACGAGTATTCCTGAGTGTTGCAACTGATGTTCAAAATACAAGGACGGCTACCTTTCCAGGATGGTCTTGGGAAAGTAAGAGACTGTTGCAAGTTCCACCGGGAGATGGGAGAAAGTGACACCGCTATGGGCTGGTCATGAGAGGCGTTATCCAATCAGACTATTGTTTTAACTAGGAATTTTACTAATTGAAATTGAAGCAGATTCCTTTGGACTTCGAGAGGTACAGACCTCTACTTTCCCTTTCCCTTTCCCATTCTTGCTGGTTGTGGCTTTGGCAACACTTGATTCCCCAAGAAGACTCTTGACCAAGCTTCTGATATGCTGACACTATGGTATCTGCTTATGCCTTTTAATGTGTTGTGCGAATGCTACCTCTGCTGCTCCATCCCATGGAATGGAATACATCTAATTGTGATGTCATGTAGAACCAGGCAAGAAGTATCCATAGAGATTAGAATGTAGTAAAGAGATTAAAAGCGGAAGAGATGGTTGACGAGGATAGGAGCAAGCGAGGTGAAAGTCTGTGCATACTAAAACGTTGGATAACTTCAACTTGTCTATTCCGCTTCATTTAATTGGCGACGACTCAAAATACCCGTGATACCACCTCAACTCCGTTCTCCTTGGACATCATTGGAAGGCCTCACAGGTCGCATAGTGCGGTGAGGACATTAACGCTTAGCGGGACTGAGATAGATTGATGGGCATGAAAAGAGTGTCAAATTGCACCAAAATAGACTGCTTAAAAACGAGCCCTACTTTCAGCAGAATACATGTACTATGTACGTCGTGGGAATCTTTAAACCAAGGAATGTACCTGAAACTATGACAGGTGCATCTTCACAGTTCTGCCTCTCTTAAAACAATGATAGGCACACCTAAAAAAGATATATATATATCTTAAACAAGACCTACCCATCAGCGGTCTACAGCGGTAATAGGCACATCCTTATTACCGTATGGTGAAAGACACTCTTGATCTTTAAAAAAAATATATATTAATTTTAATTTAGCTAAGTGAACAGCATTGATGCATAAATATAGTGTGACTACAAGTTTAGTATAATATGTTTGCTATAACCCTAGTGTTTTCTATGGTCATTTGATAAGGAGTGAAAAGAAACAGGAGCCCAAAAAAAGGCAGTCAATATGCAAAATGTAAGAGCTCCTCTATTTCTCTTGGTGAATCCGGGGAAACCTCCTCTCAAATGGAAAAAGTGGAAAATGTGTTCGCTCACTATGCCAAAGTATGTGGTACTTCTCTAAGCACCAAACGGAAAACATAATTATTAATGCAGGGGAAGTGAGCAATGGAAAAGATTGTGAGGTGTAGTCAGTAAACACACATCAAAAAAATAGAGACCTTATAGGCAGCCAAAAAGTCAGGAAGGGTGTTGTAGTAGATCACAGAATAAAAAAGAGACTGATTTTAAAAGGAATTCAGAGAAAGAGAATAAAAAGATCAGGATCGTTGCTTTAGATGTGGTGAATGTGGTCACTATGCTAACTATAAAGTCTGTGATGGGTGGAAAAGCTTATGTAAAAATTGTGGGAGGAAAGGTCATGTTAGTAAGTGTTGTGGGAGAACCAATATGTCTAAGGAAAAGATTCAATCAATCAATCAATCAGTATATTTATAGAGCGCACTACATACCCGTTAGGGTTTCAAGGCGCTGAGGGGGGGGGGGGTTGGGGAGGGGTAAGCTGCTACTGGTCGAAGAGCCAGGTCTTGAGGAGTTGGTTGGGAGAGTGTTCCATGTCTTGGCGGCGAGGTAGGAGAAGGATCTGCCGCCGGATGTCTTTCGGTGGATGCAGGGGACGGTGGTGAGTGCGAGGTCTGCGGAGCGGAGCTGACGGGTGGGGGTGTAGAAGCTGAGTTTGTTGTTGAGGTAGGCAGGTCTGGTGTTGTGGAGTGCTTTGTGTGCGTGGGTGAGGAGCTTGAAAGTGATCCTCTTTTCAACGGGGAGCCAGTGGAGGACTCTCAGGTGGGGTGTGATGTGGTTGCGGCGGGGTACGTTGAGGATCAGTCAGGCGGAGGCGTTTTGGATGCGTTGGAGGCGCCGCAGTTGTTTTGTCGAGATGCCTGTGTAGAGTGCGTTGCCGTAGTCTAGCCTGCTGCTGACGAGGGCTTGTGTCACTGTTTTTCTTGTGGCTGTTGGGATCCACTTGTAGATCCTGCGGAGCATGCGGAGAGTGTTGTAGCAGGAGGAGGAGACTGCGTTGACCTGTTTTGACATGGAGAGGGAGGAGTTGAGGATGAAGCCCAGGTTGCGTGCGTGGTCGGTCGGTGTTGGTGGGGTTCCTAGAGATGTTGGCCACCAGGAGTCATCCCAGGCAGAGGGGTTGGGTCTGAGGATGAGGACCTCCGTCTTGTCCGAGTTCAGTTTCAGGCGGCTGTATCTCATCCATTCGGCAACGGCCTGCATTCCCTCATGGAGGTTGGACTTGGCGGTGTGCGGGTCCTTAGTGTGGGAGAGGATGAGCTGGGTGTCGTCGGCGTAGGAGATGATGTTGAGGTTGTATTGGCGGGCTACTTGAGCGAGGGGTGCCATGTAGATGTTGAATAATGTTGGGCTGAGGGATGAGCCCTGGGGTATGCCGCAGATGATTTTGGTGGCTTTGGAGTGGTAGGGAGGGAGGCGGACTCTCTAGGTTCTGTCAGAGAGGAAGGATGTGGTCCACTCGAGGGCTTTCTCTTGTATTCCGGCTTCGAAGAGGCGGGTTCTCAGAGTGTGATGGCATACCATGTCGAAGGCGGCTGATAGGTCCAGGAGGATGAGGGCAGATGTTTTGCCGTTGTCCATTTGGCATCTGATGTGGTCTGTGGCGGCGAGGAGTGCGGTCTCAGTGCTGTGGTTTTGTCAGAAGTCAGACTGGGTGGGGTCCAGGATGTCGTTGTTTTCGAGGTGGTGAGTCAGTTGTGCGTTGACGATTTTCTCGATGACCTTTGCGGTGAACAGGAGTAGGGAGATGGGACGGAAGTTCTTGAGGTCCTGGGGGTCTGCTTTGGGCTTCTTAAGGAGGGCGTTGATTTCGGCGTGTAGTAGCGTGGTGAGCGTAGGAAGTAGCGTGATGAGGAAAATGATGATCGGGGTGAAGGCAGTAATCAGGTCATCTTATAAATAAAAGAAGGGAGTTGTGGTCCCATTGAAGTGGTACAAATAGAAGGGAAACCAGTTTCTATGTTTGATTTTGGGGCAAAGATTATATTAATTCCCAGAGAATGGTTTAAAAAATCCTTGGCTAGTATAGTAAAGCTTTACAGACCAGATATATGTCCCAAAGGTTATGGGGGAGAAGCTATGAAATTACTAGGCTGTTTTAAAGGATGCATCCATTTTAAAAATAGGGTAACAGCAGGGAATATTTATGTCTCAAGGAAGGGAGACTCCCTTTTTAGCTGGTATCATCAATGAGATTCGATGGTATATCTGGACCCGAATGAGAATCCTGCAATAAGACTGAAGCAGATTGAACAAGTAGAAGATATATAAAGCATTAAGTCAGGAACGAACAGAGAGAGACCAAATTGTGAACAGGAATTTCCAGGAGTGTTTAGAAAAGAATATGGTTGTTTAAAAGATTATGTGCAGAAGATCATAATAAAGAGAGGGGCAACCCCTTTGGTGAACAAAGTAAGAAGTGTTCCCTTTATGGTGAAAGATAAAATGAAGGTCGAATTGGAGAGATGAAACGAAACAGACCGATTGGTTGTCAGACTGTGTGTGGACTTGCACGGATTAAATAAATGTGTTGTGGTGGACCACTATCCCCACCCCACAATAATGAGTTGTCAATATTGAGTTGGACTAGATGTTTTCTGTCAATAGGTTTAACCTCAGCGTACCATCAGATAAGGTTACACAAAGACTCAAAAGATTAAACTGCCTTTGTCACACCATTTGGGACATTCAAATTTGTAAGGATGCCATTTGGGCTTATCTCAGTGGCAGCTGTGTTCCAGCGTATAATGGAGACAGTGTTGAAACGGGTTTCTGGTGTTAAGAAACATAAAGATGATGAGCCGATATATGTTGAAAATATAGAAGAACACAACAAAAGAATGCTGGATGTACTACAGAGATTGAGTGAATGTGGATTGACCCTAAAGGCTGAGAAATGCTGGTTTCTTTGGAGGAAATAATCTAGGGCACAGGACAATGTCCCAAGTGATAGAGCCCAAGAGAGAGTTGGTAACCGCAATTGAGAATTCGGGGAGTCCCATCTCAAAAGAAGAAGAATGGCAGAATATTACAGTAAATCTGTAGTGACTTTTGCGGAAAAAACAAAGAATATGAGACAACTATTAAAGAAGGGCTCATTTTTTCAATGGAATACAGAGTGTGAATCAGAATTTAAGGCAGTGAAATGGTGTCTGAGGAAAGCTGCTGCGTTGAAGAGTTTTGAACCGTGTCAAGAAACCATCATAATGTAAGATTCTAGTGCAAAGGGCCCGGGGCCTGTATGGACACATAAAGAGAATAGAAAGAACAATTTTATTCATTTCAAGAGGATCAAAAGGGGCAGAGTTAAACTCTTCAGTTACAGAGAAGGAAGCTTTAACCGTCTTTTGGGCAGTACAAAAGTTGAGAAAGTTTGTATGAGGTAGTATATTTCTAATAACAACAGATCATAACCCTCTCAAATAAATATTTGGAAAAAAGGTTTAAATACTATACCTGGAATGATACAATGGTGAGTAATAGCTTTACAAGAATTCCAGTTTGATATCACATATGTTCCAGGGGTGAGCAACAACTTGGCTGATTGTTGCTCACATCTAATAAACACAGTAGACAAAACAGGGAGTGAAGATGGAAGTAGTGATGATGATCTAGACGTATGTATGATCAGAGAAGGATTTTTAAAAGAAGATGAATGGATGGAGGAAATGAATAAAGATGAAATAATGCAAGAAGTATTAGAAAAAATTAAAACTGGACGATGTTATTGGGAAAAAGGGCATGATCATCTGAAGGTTTATTGGAGAATCAAGGATGAGTTATCTATGCAGGATGGTTTGTTGTTGAGAGGTACCAGACTAATTCCACCAGCATCATTGAGGGAGGATTTAATGTTGTTAGCACATGAGAGCCATCCTGGCATATCCAAAAACAAGGAGCGACTCAGGCAAATGTGTTGTATTGCAGATGTAGCATGGCAATCCTTGTTATATGTGTTAGGCTCGCGCATGATTAGCGTGAGCCAGTGAACGGGAGAATGTTGAGGAGTGAATGTTGAGGGATGAATGTAGTGGATGATTTGAAGCGGTTCAGACAGAGACGACAGGAGGAGAGGTGGCAGGCCGTGTGCAGCCGGGGCTATTTCCTTGTAAAGAATCTACTTGTTTGATTACTGCGATCTTGGAAAGAATAAATATGTTCAACCTACCGTGATCCTTGGACTCGGTCTTAACTGCACCTGGAAACCATCTCAACAAAATTGGTGACGAGTTGTTAGCCCCGTCTGCGTCCAGCGTTGCTGTCTTCAATTCAAGTTTCGACGATCTCTATGCAGCCAGAGATTTTATTATCGCAGACCGTTGCCCAAGTGTGAGTACGCTTGTTTTTCAACTTTAATTGCGGAGGCGGAGGCTGTACACGCGCGCTCCATGCGTCCTGTGAGGATCGCTACGTACGTGCGTACGTCAGAGTGGAGACTCCACTAATTTGGCCGCACGCCTGTTTTCTTTCAACGCGTACATGTCACCTAGCAACGTTCAGGTCTACCATTGCGCGCTGGCCTATAAAACTTTACGGGATTTTGACAACTAGACCGCTATCTTCAAATTAATTTCGGAAGTCTTTCAGAACGTTTTTTTTTTCCTGGAATAAAAAAGTAAATAATACTTTTACAAAGAAACTCACACGTGATTCACATGCGTATTTATTATTTATATCGCGCCTCGAGGTTTAAAGACATTGAAGGTTTATAAAATTTTGCATATTACACATATGTCAATGGCTTCTAGCAATTTGAATCTACCACCTCCGTAACCTTTTATTCCAGGAAGTAGCGATGTCTCAATTAAATGGCAAGAATGGCGAAAATATTTTATAAATTACATCTCCGCATGTGATGAAGAAAACGATTTTTCAGTGGAAAAGAAGAAGAAGATTTTATTGCATTGCTTAGGGCCGCACGATCTTAAAACTTACAACAGGATTGAAAAGAAACACAGAGAGCAAGGAGATACCTTTATTCATGCATTAGAGGATTTGGATAGATACTATTCTCCCACGGTTTGCGTTGGGATTGATCGCTAAAAATGTTTTCATAGGAAGCAGGGAAAAGAGGAAACCATTGAAGAATATGTGTCAGCCTTAAAAAGTTTGGCTTTAACGTGTAGATTTGGCACCTTACATGACGAACTCATTAGAGACCAGATAGTTATGCATGCAGCCAACCAGAGCATACAGGATTGCTTATGGACTAAAGGGGAATCGCCTTTACAAGAAGTAATAGAAGTAGGTAGTCAAAAAAGCAGAATTGACAGGGAGGTGCATAAAAGCCGTTTTACAGGGAAATCACAAAGAAGAAGATTTAAAAGCAGAGTCTAATAAACTGGTGAACAGAGTCATGGAAACAAAAAAATGTTCGACTGGATCAGATAGATTCTCGAGGAAGGACAAAGCCTGTAAAATTAAGAAGCAATCTAAGAGGGACATCACAAAGGCGAATGTTACATGTTTGGCCATTTTGTTAAGGTTTGCAGCGATAAAACTATTAGAGGATGCTACTGAATCAGCTTCCTCCTCGGATAGTGACAACAAGAATATGTGGGTGCTTAATGTAAGAAATTCTGAAACTGTAATGTCGGAGTGCCAACGGAAAAAAACAAAGTGTGACATATCAATTGGGGGTGTTACCATCACGATTACTGCTGACTCTGGGTCACCTTATACAATTGTGAATGAACAAGTTTGGTTAAAAAAAATTGAAAAACACTGTAGGTGGGGTTTTGGATACACCGGATATCTCACCGAAAGGTTTTACGGGAGAATCAATCCGGTTGCTTGGCTACAAGAAATTGTTATTTGCATTCAAAGATCGTAAAGCAGAATGTAAAATGTATGTATCTAAGTCTGGGCCGTCAGTATTAGGTTGGTGGGACCAGGGAGCGCTGGGAATGATTTTAGACCCAAACAGTGCAGAACCGGTATTGGTGATTCAGGAGAGTGAGGTGTGTGATGCAACTATAAAGGACCTGTATCCCCTAGTATTTTCAGGAACTGTAGGCAAGCTAAAAAAATTCCAACATAGAATAATACTTAAGGATTATGCTGTACTTGTCATTCATAAGGCGAGGAATATTCCTCTTAGTATCCGAAATGAAGTTTCTGGTGAGGTGGATAAGTTGTTACAGACAGGTATTATTGAGCAGGTTGAATCATCCGATTGGATTTCTCCACTAGTGGTAGCTAGACGTTCGAATGGCAAATTGAGGTTATGTGTGGATCTTAGGGACCTCAATAAGAATATTTTGGTGGATCAATTTCCATTGCCCAAGATCAATGAGGTCGTAGCGCTAACTAAAGGTAACGAATGGTTCACCACGATAGACCTTACTTCTGCATATCACCAAGTCCCATTGCATCCTGACAGCCGTAGGCTAACTGCGTTTATTACACCGTTTGGGTGTTATCAATTTGTCAGAGTTCCATTTGGGTTAGCTTCTGCGGCTGCTATGTTCCAAAGGCTGATGTATAAACTATTTAGTAAAATGCGTGACGTATTGTTTTTCCAAGACGATATTTTAATTATGGGTGATTCGAAAGATGACCACGACACTAAGGTCAAGAATGTTCTTCAAGTGCTAGGGGATAATGGGCCTACGGCCGAATATAGTAAGTGTAAAATAGCTAGAAGAAGTGTCACTTATTTGGGACACGAAATTAGCAGCAAGGGAATTGAACCAAAAGCTAGTCTAGTAGAAGCAATAAGGAATTCACCTGCACCTACTAATAAAGACGAAGTTAGGGCCTTTTTAGGCCTAGCGGAGTATTATGCAAAGTTTGTGCACAATTTTTCCCATAAAACATTTCCCATTAGGCAATTGCTGAAAGGGAAGTGTGTATTTAAGTGGTGTGAAGAGTGTGAAACAGCGTTTGAACTGATTAAAAGTGACATTATTAGAGCATCTGCCTTACAAGGTTTTGACCCAAATCTACAAAGTATCGTCACA
This sequence comes from Pleurodeles waltl, assembly GCF_031143425.1. Lineage (NCBI taxonomy): Eukaryota > Metazoa > Chordata > Amphibia > Caudata > Salamandridae > Pleurodeles > Pleurodeles waltl. The sequence continues at coordinate 1,017,599,282 of NC_090443.1, read as the reverse complement.
ACGGATGCCAGCAGTAAGGGATTGGGAGCTGTTCTTACTCAAGTGGATACGAATAATAAGGAATGTGTGATTGCATTTGCTTCTCGTTCTATAACCAATACTGAAGCAAAATATTCTGTTACTGAAAGGGAGGCCCTTGCATGTTTGTGGGGTTTGGAACATTTCCGATCATTTGTATGGGGTATGAATGTCATTTTACGAAGTGACCACAAACCGCTTACCAAAGTGTTAACAACAAAAGGCTTATTCAAAGCCTCGCCATGTATTGCCCGGTTGTCCATAAGACTTTTGTACTACAAGTATGAAGTACGTTACGTACCAGGCATCAAGAATAAAATTGCTGATTTCTTAAGTAGAATGCCTTTAGCCAATACTGATGAGGAGGTGAAGGAGTTGGAGTATTGTTGTGTAGCTAATGTTATACAAGACGTTCATGGCATCACTGAAAGCGAGTGGAATAAGGCCATGGTTGAAGACGTGACGTTAAATACAGTTTAAACCTTGTTAAGTGAGGGGTGGCCCCATAAAAAAAATCTTGAAGAAAGTGTAAAGGGGTTTTGGGAAGTCAAGGAGGAGTTGTCTGTAGAGCACAACAGATTAATGCACAACGGAAGGGTTATTCCCCCAGAATTACTCAGGAATAACATTTTGAATTTATGCCATGATGGTTATTTAGGTACATCTAAAACGAAAAGTAACGTTAAACAATTGTATTGGTGGCCAGGTATAGATTTAGCTGTGGAAAGGACAGTAGGAGAATGTGTTCTATGCAACGAATCAGAAAAAACGTTATCCACATTTAAACTACCGTTAGTTCCTGTTGGGTGTCCTGACCTGCCTTGGGAGAAAATTGGCCTGGATATTACTGGACCGATACAGGTGGAGGGTGGGTGCAGATATATTGCAGTGATGTTTGATCATTTCTCTAAATGGCCAGAAATTGGAATTGTGACCAAGGTGGATTCTTGGTCTATTGTGGAATTTTTGGATACTGTTTTTTTGAGAGAGGGCCTTCCCAAAACCATTATCACGGACAATGGGCCGCAATTCACGTCTGACAAATTCAAGGCTTTCTTAATGAGGTGTGGCATTAGACACATCACTACTTCCAGCTATCATCCAGCTGGTAATGGGGCTGTGGAACGTTTCAACAGAGTATTGAAAAATAGTATACAATTGGCAGAATGCGCAAAATTAGATTGGGAAAAGGAAGTTTGGAAAACGGTTTGGTCGTACAGGACTACAACATGTGGTTCTACTGATCACAGCCCCTTTGAGATAATGAGAGGAAGGGTTCCATTGAGGAAGGACAATGTATGTTGGATGATCGAGGGTAGGAAAAGCAATTGGACTAGCGAAAGTGTTAGGAAAAATATTTAAGAAACACAAATTTGTTCGAAGGAATACTATGATGCAAAACATAAATGCAAAGATGTAAGAATACAGGTGGGTGATTTGGTTAAGGTGAAGGTTCCCGGTTTCAAAAAGTAGGAAAAGGGAAAATTCTATCCTCCGTTAAAGGTTATAAAATTTTTGTGTGATGCAGTACAACTCGAGAATGGAAAAGTATGGTATTTAAGCAGAGTCTCTCCGTACAAAGGCAGTGAAAGGAGAGGTTTGGTTGGAACTGACTGGTTAATGAATGACGATACTAGGAATAACAGGTGTTTGCAAGGTGTGGTTGGTGTTCCGATACAACATGCCAATGATGCACAGGCTGGTAGAAGCCACGCGATTCCTACACAAGAGGAGCGCAGAACTGAGAAGAAGGATAAAGGAGACAATGTACGGAACGGCGACACGACCAGTGTGATGAATACGTTTAGCAGGTGTGGCAGGAGGATCACAAGACCAGGAAAGCTTGACGACTATGTATGCAACTGAGTCTAAGTAAGGGTATTGGATCAAATATTACAAGTTGTATTATTATTAGCAATAGTTATGCTATGTGGATAAGATTTTTTAAGAAGAAGAAATTCTAACATTGTATGTTTTAGTCTCTTATAGCTTTGGGCAGGTAGTAGTACTTTTATTATTACATTATTATATATAAAAAAAATTAAAAAAATCAAGAATTGTAAAGAGGAAGATGTGTTGTATTGCAGATGTAGCATGGCAATCCTTGTTATATGTGTTAGGCTCGCGCATGATTAGCGCCAGCCAGTGAACGGGAGAATGTTGAGGGGTGAATGTTGAGGGGTGAATGTTGAGGAGTGAATGTTGAGGGGTGAATGTAGTGGATGATTCGAAGCGGTTGAGACGGAGACGACAGGAGGAGAGGTGGCAGGTCCGTGTGCAGCCGGGAGAATGTTGAGGAGTGAATGTTGAGGAGTGAATGTTGAGGGGTGAATGTTGAGGGATGAATGTAGTGGATGATTCGAAGCGGTTGAGACGGAGACGACAGGAGAAGAGGTGGCAGGTCCGTGTGCAGCCGGGAGAATGTTGAGGAGTGAATGTTGAGGGGTGAATGTTGAGGGGTGAATGTTGAGGGGTGAATGTAGTGGGGTGAATGTTGAGGGGTGAATGTTGAGGAGTGAATGTTGAGGGGTGAATGTAGTGGATGATTCGAAGCGGTTGAGACGGAGACGACAGGAGAAGAGGTGGCAGGTCCGTGTGCAGCCGGGAGAATGTTGAGGAGTGAATGTTGAGGGGTGAATGTTGAGGGGTGAATGTAGTGGATGATTCGAAGCGGTTGAGACGGAGACGACAGAAGAGGTGGCAGGTCCGTGTGCAGCCGGGAGAATGTTGAGGAGTGAATGTTGAGGAGTGAATGTTGAGGGGTGAATGTTGAGGGGTGAATGTAGTGGATGATTCGAAGCGGTTGAGACGGAGACGACAGGAGGAGAGGTGGCAGGTCCGTGTGCAGCCGGGAGAATGTTGAGGAGTGAATGTTGAGGGGTGAATGTTGAGGGGTGAATGTAGTGGATGATTCGAAGCGGTTGAGATGGAGACGACAGGAGGAGAGGTGGCAGGTCCGTGTGCAGCCGGGAGAATGTTGAGGAGTGAATGTTGAGGAGTGAATGTTGAGGGGTGAATGTTGAGGGGTGAATGTAGTGGATGATTCGAAGCGGTTCATACGGAGACGACAGGAGAAGAGGTGGCAGGTCTGTGTGCAGCCGGGAGAATGTTGAGGAGTGAATGTTGAGGGGTGAATGTTGAGGGATGAATGTAGTGGATGATTCGAAGCGGTTGAGACGGAGACGACAGAAGAGGTGGCGGGTCCGTGTGCAGCCGGGAGAATATTGAGGAGTGAATGTTGAGGAGTGAATGTTGAGGGGTGAATGTAGTGGATGATTCGAAGCGGTTGAGACGGAGACGACAGAAGAGGTGGCAGGCCGTGTGCAGCCGGGAGAATGTTGAGGAGTGAATGTTGAGGGGTGAATGTTGAGGGATGAATGTAGTGGATGATTTGAAGCGGTTCAGATGGAGACGACAGGAGAAGAGGTGGCAGGTCCGTGTGCAGCCGGGAGAATGTTGAGGAGTGAATGTTGAGGGGTGAATGTTGAGGGGTGAATGTAGTGGATGATTCGAAGCGGTTCAGATGGAGACGACAGGAGAAGAGGTGGCAGGCCGTGTGCAGCCGGGAGAATGTTGAGGAGTGAATGTTGAGGGGTGAATGTTGAGGGGTGAATGTAGTGGATGATTTGAAGCTGTTCAGACAGAGACGACAGGAGGAGAGGTGGCAGGCCGTGTGCAGCCGCGGCTATTTCCTTGTAAAGAATCTGCTTGTTTAATTACTGCGATCTTGGAAAGAATAAATATGTTCAACCTACTGTGATCCTTGGACTCGTTCTTAACTGCACCTGGAAACCATCTCAACAAAATGTGTTGGTATCCAGGGGTGGATATTCAAGTAGAGAGATCTGTGAGAGAATGCAGTGAGAGTATCTATGCTGATAAAACACTCAAATGTCGAGTTCAGCCCAATGCAATGCAATGATGCCGCGCCGGTCACTAAACTCCGCCGCCAGCATCAGCATCACAGGGAGCAAAGCGGAGCAGGTGGGGTCCCTCGTATCTTCAGTATTTTATGCTTCAGCGTAAAATTATCACCAGTGAGCTGTGTAAATGCTCTTACAGTAGAATGTGCGGCCTGTTTGTGCATTTCATAAAAAATACATTTTCGACAGGAGAAACTGTAAACTCAACCAACCACGGAGGGTCTCGAACCATACATCTGCTCCAAGCCAGACGCCTTATCCCATAAGCCCCACAGGGAGGGGTGACACGCAAGTGGAGCAGATGCGGCTGCTGGATCGAGGAATACGGGAGAAGGTAGGAAGCTGTGCAGAGCCAGGGAGAAGGTAGGAAGCTGTGCAGAGCCAGGGAGAAGGTAGGATGCTGTGCAGAGCCAGGGAGAAGGTAGGATGCTGTGCAGGGACCATGGAGAAGGTAAGATGCTGTGCAGAGGAGGGAGAAGGGAGGTCCAGGGAGAAGGCAGGATGCTGTGCAGAGCCAGGGAGAAGGTAGGATGCGGTGCAGGGACCATGGAGAAGGCAGTATGCTGTGCAGAAGACAGGGACAGGGGACAAGGAAGGATGCCGTGCAGAATGCAGGGAGAATGTGGTATGGTGTGCAAAGCCCACGAACCAGGGACAAGGTAGGATGCTGTTCAGGGACCATGGAGAAGGTAGGATGCTGTGCAGAATGCTGAGAGAAGGGAGAATGTAGTATGGTGTGCCGAGCCCACGAACCAGGGAGGAGGTAGGATGCTGTGCAGGGACCAGGACACTGTATGATGTTGTGCAAAGCATTCGGACCAGGGAGAAGGTAGGATGCTGTGCAGGGACCAGGGACAATGCAGGATGCTGTGCAGAGCCAGGGAGAAGGTAGGATGCTGTGTAGAGCCAGGGAGAAGGTAGGGTGCTGTGCAGACGAGGGAGAAGGGAGGTCCAGGGAGAAGGCAGGATGCTGTGCCGAGCCCAGGGAGAAGGGAAAAGGTAGGATGCTGTGCAGAACCCACGAACCAGGGAGGAGGTAGGATGCTGTGCAGGGACCAGAAAGAAGGTCTGATGCTCTGCAAAGCCTACCAACCAGGGAGAAGGTAGGATGCTGTGCAGAGTCCAGAGACAAGGAAGAATGCTGTGCAGAGCCCAGGGAGAAGGTAGGATGCTGTGCAGATGCTGTGTAGGGAGAAGGGAGGGACCCATACATTGTCCTTGGAGAGAAGAGAAGGGAGGTTCGGCCTGATGCGTGTTGTACTGAGAGTGGAGATTGCATCCCCAATGGTGTCATATAACACGTCTATTGTTTATAAAATGACGAGCAGTGTCGGTGGTATCCCCCCCACTCCCCCTCCCCCCAGCCGTTCCTCTTTCCGAGTCCTTCCGTATTGGCAGGCAGTAAGGCAGAGTCTCAAATTTGTTCTTTTTACTATCGGGCACTCAGAAAGCCTTTGCTAAGAAATCGTACATCATTTTAATTCTTAATGTTTTACTGTAATGAGGTACCTTTGTTAATGTGTTTTTTAATTTTTCTGGCTTGTGTGCAGGCTCGTTAATTCACTGAAACTATGAAAAACCCATCAGGAACACTTTGCGTGTAGCTCTTACAGTAAAAGAGTGAGCCTCAACCGCGGAAACAGACTCCCATATGGTCTAGCGGTTAGGATTCCTGGTTTTCACCCAGGCGGCCCGGGTTCGACTCCCGGTATGGAAAGGAACAGTTTTGTGTCACACTCCTGCATTTGTCTTCTGTTATCGCCACAGTTTGCACTAGCGCCTGTTTTTACAAATACATCGGGGCATATTTATACTCCGTTTGCGCCAAAATTGCGTCGTTTTTTTCGACGCAATTTCGACGCAAAACTAACTCCATATTTATACTTTGGCGTTAGACGCGTCTAGCGCCAAAGTTCATGGAGTTAGCGTCATTTTTTGGCGTGAACACCTTCCTTGCGTTAATGATATGCAAGGGAGGCGTTCCCGTCTAAAAAAATGACTCCCAGGCATGTGCGTGGTATTTATACTCCCGGGCAAAAATCACGCCCGGGAGTGGGCGGGGCAAAAAACCCCGCATTTGCACCTGAATTTAACGCCTGGGTCAGGGCAGGAGTTAAGGGACCTGTGGGCTCAGAATGAGCCCAGAGGTGCCCTCCCCTGCCCCCAGGGACACCCCCTGCCTCCCTTGCCCACCCCAGGAGGACACCCAAGGATGGAGGGACCCACCCCAGGGACATTAAGGTAAGTCCAGGTACGTTTTTTTTTTTTTTTTTTTTGTGGCATAGGGGGGCCTGATTTGTGCCCCCCTACATGCCACTATGCCCAATGACCATGCCCAGGGGACAGAAGTCCCCTGGGCATGGCCATTGGGCAAGGGGGCATGACTCCTGTCTTTGCTAAGACAGGAGTCATGTTAATGGGGGATGGGCGTCGTAAAAAAATGGCGCAAATCAGGTTAAGTCGATTTTTTTGACTCAACCTGACTTGCCCCATTTTGAGACGCCCATACGCCATTTTCCCCTACGCCGGCGCTGCCTGGTGTACGTGTTTTTTTTCCACGCACACCAGGCAGCGCCGGTCGGCTAACGCCGGCTAACGTCATTCTATAAATACGGCGCCCGCATGGCGCTTCAGAATGGCGTAGGCCGGCGCTAATTTTTTTGACGCAAAACTGCATTGGCGCAGTTTTGCGTCAAAAAGTATAAATATGGGCCATCGTTTAATCCTCCCACCACGCCCCACCCCCTCTTCTTGGGTCTGTGCCTATTCCCATCACACCGTCACACTTCACTGTGCAGCTCCAGAGTGAGTATCACCATCACTGCATTACATCAGTGACGTCACACTGTGTTCAACCTAAAACCTATAAAGTAAGGTAATGTATGTGTTCAGATCGGTAGCTTTGTTCGGGCGTCTCTCCCTCTCCGTGTTTGTTATTCATTGATAAATTCATCCTCCCATCTGTGATTGTGTTCTCCTTCACAGTTTCTTTCCCGTTTCCTTTCTCGAGGCCGAGGAGCAGCCTTTGTTGTGAAAGTATTGATGCCGCGTCGGTCACTAAACACCGCCGCCCTTATTGTTTCTGCAGCGACAGCAACAGTATCACCCAGTGCTTAATTTGTAAATAAAAAGGTGCCGGTGCCCAAAGCGCTCTTCTTAAACATGCAGCTGCTGCAGTTAAATGTGCGATCACGGAATACTGAGGCAGCGTAATCCTGAAGCCATCTCAGGCCTCTTCCATCGATTTACAGCCACTCCCCTCCCCTTCAGCTCACTCTTGCAGCTTTCTACTTTCTACCTTTGTGACGTTTTTTGTTTTTCTCTTTCTCCGTCCCTCCCATATGTGTCTTTTGCTCGCAGCAAATGCTTGAGGCAGAAGACTAAGCGCCGGCCCTCCAAAATAGGTGCTGGTGCTCAGCACCGGAAACAACAAGCACAAATTAAGCACTGGTATCACAGGGAGCAAAGCAGAGTAGTTGGTGTCCCTCGTATCTTCATTGTTTTATGCTTCAGACTAAAATTATCACCTGTGAGCTGAGAAAATGCACTTACAATACAATGTGCGGCCTGTTTGTGCATTTCAGAAAAAAAGACTTTCGGCAGGTGAGAAAAAATAAGTATACTTTATTGACCACGAAGGGACTTGAACCCTCAATCTTCTGATTCGAAGTCAGACGCCTTATCCATTAGGCCACGCGGTCACGGTACACTGCAGTGTCACAATAAAGTAGAACACCAGCGGCTGCTGCTGGAGCGAGAGCTAAGGGAGAAGGTAGGTGGTTGTGCAGGGACCAGGGAGGAGGTAGGATGAGGTGCATGGACCAGAAAGAAGAAATGATGCTGTTGAAAGCCTATGGACCAGGGAGAAGGTAAGATGCTTTGCGGAGTCCAGGGAGAAGGTAGGACGCTGTGCAGAACCCAGGGACCAGGCGAAGGTAGGATGCTGTGCAGCGACCATGGAGGAGATAGGATGCTGTGCAGGGACCAGAAAGAAGGTATGATACTCTGCAAAGCCTACCAACCAGGGAGAAGGTAGGATGCTGTGCAGAGTCCAGGGACAAGGGAGAAGGTAGGATGCTGTACAGAGCCAGGGAGAAGGTAGGATGCTGTGCAGGGACCACGATAAGGTAGGATGCTTTGCAGAACCCAGGAACCAGGTAGGATGCTGTGCAGGGACCAGGAAAAAGGCATGATGCTGTGCAAAGCCTACGGACCAGGGAGGATGTAGGATGCTGTGCAGGGACCAGGGACAAGGAAGACGGCAGGATTCTGTGCCGAGTCCAGGGAGAAGGTAGGATGCTGTGCAAAGCGTTCGGATCAGGGAGATGGAAGGATACTGTGCAGAGCCCAGGGAGAAGGGAGGGACCTGTTAACGCGTCCGTCTATGTTAATTTATACACATCAGGACTCGTTTTAGGCCAATGAATCTTTGGGCCCAGTGGTGAGACACCGTAGGACGAGATAACGAATCAAAATATCAATCAATAGGTCAATAACATTATCAATGTTTAACATCAAAATATCTCTCACTTTAGACATTAACGAACATTCGGCGCAACCATGACTTTTCAGTCATTAATAACCACACCTTAATGGAGTTAATAAGTTTTATTCCCTATTGATTACAATCTAGTAGCAAAGGCATTAATCTCAAAGTCAATAAACAGGTAAGCACGATTATAAGATGGCAACCGCAATAAGCTTTCGATAATGCAAAAATTAGTAACATGAATAATCAGATAGATATGAGCGGTTTATAACACATTGAACTTTCTAAGATACTAGTTCAGCATAGCACCACGTCAGTCACGTCAGTTTGTCAGTCAGAGTGAATACCTCGTCTAACCTCTAATTAGCATTAGCATGTTGGGCGTCATGCAAAACAATTTTGAACACCAATTTGGAAAACATCTAACTAAGGTCTCTATCAAAACATACAGCAGTTGGTACCTAGAAAGAAAGGCAAAATGAATTTCCATTAGCAATTATATAATTACCCTCCTCTGATTAGGTCAGCATTCAGGATCAGTCTTCGTCTTCAGGACATCAGTCAGATCGCCGTAAGTCTATCTAAGTTAGAGGCAAGAGACACTCTCCTCATAAGGAGGAAAGTGTAAGGGGCAGTAATATGGGCAAGGATGGTTTGTCTAAGTCTCAAATCACAGAATAGTGTGACAGAGTTTCGGGATGTAATCAATATCATTCCCTACCTAATGCCTGGTTATTTCCTGTGTCATGGGTTTTTATCCCTTTCTAGTAATTCATTCCCCCAAAATCCTATTGGTCAGTCAATACACCCCATCATTGTTAACCTATCAAATTATACATTAAGTAATGCATTTGTCATTTCTCGATAAAATATCGTCTTCTGATTGGTCTTCATAATCAGTCTTCCGTAGGTGGCATATCCGGGGTTACTTCATCAGCTTGGCACACGTCTCAGGTTAAAAGTTCTCGTTCCCTCGTCTAATTGTCCTTGGAAGTATCTACAAATGTTTCGAGGCACAATCATTTTATACTAAAAGATGCTAGCATGCGGATGGGAAAATATCCCGATGTGTCGAACTAATACAGAGAGAACAATAGCTGGGTCATGGTCGTTTGCAAGTTTCTACACACTGAAGAGACAAGAAAAATACGCTTTTAATATTAGAGCTACACAGCTTCTGCTTGACTCACGCTAACTTAAGATATACGAGTTTAATGAATGCAGTTCTATATGTTTTAGTGTGCTCAGTTAGGCAAACTATTAACAACTATTCCTTAAGGTTGACATTAGTTTATACATGTGAACGATTCTCCATTTTTATGAATACGCTTTTAATGAATGTTTATTAATACAGCGTTGTTAGACATATGCATTTCACGTCTATAATATGTAATATCAAAATACGCTCTCTCAGTCCCTCCTCTGATGACGCTCGTCATCACAAATCTTTCATGTTTTAACTTTTTGTCTTACGCATAATGCGCATTTCAACATCCTTTCCTTTATGTGAGCTTTCCCATATTTCATTAAACATTTTCTCTCTTTCACTTTCTTCGTTTCTTTTGGTTCTGTTAGCCAAATTTATTTTCACCTTTTCATTAATTTTTGCATATTCCCCAAAATCCCAATAAACAAATCAGAACAATTAATAATCCCATCATGATTTTTGCAAGTACCCCATTCCAAATGTTGGTAAACCAGCTTCCCACTCGGGCAATTCCCTTTCCAAATTTCTCCCAAACACCAAGTTCTTTTAGATCCTTCAAATCTGTACTATCTCTAGTCAGGTTAGTAAGCATGCTTTTAATTTTCTTACTATTGTCAGGTATATACGAGCAACAATGTCGCTCATTAAGCATTTTGCACACACCTCCACTCTTTGCTAAAAGAATGTCTAAAGCAAGCCGGTTTTGAAGAGTCATAGCTCTTTCTGCAGCAAGTTCTGTGTCCATCAGGAGTATAGCTCCTGTGAAATTAGTCAGCATGTTATCCACAATAGTAGACAACTTTTGAATCTTCATAGAATTTAAGACAACCCCTATTGAAGGGATTATAGCTCCAAATATATCACCAATGACAGCCGCCACTGACTCTCGTTTTTGTCTGGTCTGTTGTAATTCAGACGTTTTAGGTAGTTGTTTTAAGTCATCAATCTGGTAAATCTTTGGGAATATTATTCCCAAATAACATGTCCCATACCATCCCTTAGGGAGACGGTAATACGCATTTAACCCACAGATGTAATAGATTCCAGGAATCGCTGGGTCTTGTCCATTTAACATAAAGGTCCATTTGCTCTGAAACAAAAACACATGCCTACATTCACTCGTTCCAACAAACAAATTATCTTGATCAGATTTTGGTCTATATATACAGAGTCTACCTACGTGTAATGCATCTATAGCTAACTTGCCTTGGGTTTTAATTTCAGTATAAGCATAATCGTTTGCATAAGTGCGTTTTTCTAAACCTTTTTCTAACCTTTCCTTTAATGCTTTGCGTCTATCATCTGTGTGATCTAAAAAGCTTTTCTCTACAGGAGACAGTAAGCATGTTAAGTTATTGCGATGTGCATAAGCAGTTCCAAATGTTAGTGTTGGCTCAAAGAATCCTCTAACTAATTTTATATCATGCTCTTTAGCTAACTTATTTAGGAATTCAATAACAGGTACAAAAGAAAACACAACATCCAAATTTGAATAAAAATATTGTACATGCTCTTGATTATAGAATCTTGTTAGTAGCAAGCTACAACTAATCCCATACGTAAGAGGGAGGCTATGATAAGTAACTCCCTCCTGCACGGATGAAGGAATTTTAGTACACACATAACAGTCTTTCGCATTCATAGTTTCCACATACTCATTTAGTAGGCGATAGAAAACATTAGTAGAAAGCTCCCCGTTTGGATTAGTTCCCTCATGCAGGTGTTTTGTGTCTTGCTCGAATTTCTCCCATGGTGATAGTTTATTAGTTGTAGTAATAGTCTCAGGTTTTGAAGTTGCATTAGTAGTTTCACCCTCTCTCCATGGCATTCCTACAATCACTCCCACAATCATTATTGCACATACAGCACCTATCATAAGTCCTAACCAGCCACACACTTTACTTCCCTTGTTACTATAAGCCATGTTTGTATAGAATCAAACAGTAGATCAACAATCAACTCTGAGTAGCAAACTCTTTCTGCGTAATTTACAGCGTCTTCACTCAATCCAGGACCCTTTTCGTCAATTCAGGTTAGCAGCTTGTCGTAATCAGGTTTCTATAAGTCAAATCCAGGTTTAATGTCACTTTCCGGTAAAAAAATTTCTTTCTTTTCCTCTTCTCTAAGATCCTTATTTTTTTAGCTTTCACGATTTTCAATGTCTTTTTTTTTTTCAATTTTCTTGTTGTATTTTCTTCAGGTACCGTAGTACTGGCCTGGTACTTCTCGATCAAAACAGAACGCTAAGAATTCTTGTTGCCATTCAGCGGTTGTAGCGTATGCCCATTCAGGACCGGTATATCTTCTGTTTGCTATTCTTTTTCTTTTTATTCTTCGTTCACCTTGCTGTTCTCCTTCACTCAGATCGTCTGCTCGTGAGGTATCGCTTTCCTCTATTATTGTTTCATTTGCTATTTCTCTTATTCTAAAGTGTGAATTTTCTGGCCAATTGTCACCTCTGTTCGTCTTGCTTCGGCGTTTTCCTTCAGTACCTTGGACAGCACCCTCCTCTGGTAATACGGTGTTTTCTCCTGATAGGCTTGGAACTCGTTCGGCAGATCTTGATTCGTTCTGATTTAAATTTGACACTTCTTCGTTTCTCTCTCCTTGTTCGATACTGTATTCAGTTTCTGAATTGTATTCGTCTGCTTCTGGGAGAACCTCTCCTTGACTTTGTTCTCCTGCTGCCTCCACTGAGATTGGCACTTCGTCACCTCTCTCGAACTCACTGATAGTTTGAGGGACACGACTGTTCTCAGCGGGCTCTCCTGTAGTCTCAGATCCTTCTTGACTGATCTCTGATTCTGAGACTTCTCCTCTTGAGGTTGCTGCACCGGAATTTTCAAGTTCCTCTTCAACAGGACACGCTACCCTTTTTGTATGACTGGCATGTATCCAGTTGGGAACCCCGGCACACTTCACAGCAGTAGTGGTCGTCAATATCACTTGATATGGCCCTTTCCAACGCGGCTCAAGACACGATTTTCTTACGTGCTTCTTGACAACCACCCAATCTCCAGCTTGCAGAGAGTGTCCTGGTTCGCCGATTGGTGGTAACGTGTTAGCTTCCACCTGGTGAGAGAAAGAGCGAATCACGTCAGCCAAACTTTTGCAGTAATCCAACACCATATCATCTGTAATATTCACTAGTGCATTTGCAGGTACCGCTGGTAACCTCATTGCTCTGCCCATGAGGATTTCATGTGGGGACAATCCTGTTTTCTTATCTGGCGTGTTTCTCATAGACATCAGCACTAGAGGTAATGCATCTGGCCACTTCATGTTTGTTGCTGCACACATTTTTGCTATTCTTGATTTCAAAGTACCATTCATCTGTTCGACTAGTCCTGAAGCTTCAGGGCGATAGCTACAATGCAGCTTTTGTTCAATGTTGAGTGCGGCACACAGGAGCTTAATCACCTCATTGTCGAAGTGTCTTCCCCTATCTGATTCTATAGAAACCGGAAACCCGAACCTGGGTATTAATTCTCTGAGTAGTAGTTTTGCAACTGTAAGACTGTCATTCCTACGTGTGGGATATGCCTCAATCCAATGGCTAAAAACACACACAATCACCAACACGTATCTCAGACCTCCACAAACAGGCATTTCAATGAAATCCATTTGTATCTTATTAAATAGACCACCAGCTCTCCCAATGTGGATCAAAGTTACCACCGTTCCTTTTCCAGCGTTCATTTGTTGGCAAATGACGCATCTGTGACAAGTAATTTCTGCGGCATGTCTGAATTTTGGATTGAACCAATCGATTTTAAATGATCTGATCATGGCATCTCTTCCCAAGTGAGCCTGCCCATGATACAATCGGGCAAATTGTGACAGAAGACTGTTTGGCAACACTAGTTTTCCCTCTCTTGATACCCAAATATCGTCTTCTCTCTGTATACACTGCATTTTCTGCCAGGAACGTTTTTCTTCCTTACCAACGTGGCTTTGTAGTGTCTTTAATTCGTCTAAGGTATCAACCACTCGTAATGCTAAACTTAAAGTTGTGTCATTCTCAGTTTGTGGTAACAGCTCCCATTGTTCTTTAAAGGATATACAGTTTAATGCACAAAATCTGGCAACCTGGTCTGCATAACCATTCCCCATTGACACAAAATCTTGTGATCTGGTGTGAGCACTGCATTTCACCACAGCAATTTCAAGAGGCAACTGAATCGCATGTAACAAATCTCTTATCTGTTCTCCATTTTTCACTGGTGAACCAAAGGATGTCATAAACCCTCTTTGTGACCAGAGTTGGCCAAAATCATGCACAATTCCAAATCCGTATCTGCTGTCTGTATAGATTGTGACCTTTAAATTTACAGCAGCATGGCAGGCTTTTGTGAGAGCTATCAATTCTGCCACTTGTGCAGAAAACACTTTCTCGAGCCAGGAGGCTTCGACTATACCGGACATGGTACATACTGCATAACCAGCTCTCAAGGTTCCTGATGAATCTCTTAGACAGGACCCATCAACAAACATAATGTAATCGTTTTCCTTTAACTGGGTATCTTTTATATCTGAGCGAGGTTTGGTACTGAGCTCAGTTACCTCCAGACAATCATGCTCAAATTCTTCCCCATCTTTTATTTCTGTATTCTCAATGGGAAGTAGAGTTGCCGGGTTCAGTACAGTACACCTTTTCAATGTGACATTTGGTGACCCCAGAATAATTGTCTCATATTTGGTAAGTCGGGCATTTGTCATGTGTTGTGTCTTGGTTCGTGTCAGCAGAATTTCAACAGAATGTGGAACCAATACTGTTAGGGGATATCCCATAACTATGCCCTCGCATTGTGAAAGGCTTTGACCAACTGCTGCGACTGCTCGCAAACAACCCGGTAAGGCTGCTGCGACAGGGTCCAAAGTAGCCGAAAAATATGCTACAGGGCGATTTGCATCTCCATGGACCTGTGTTAAAACAGACAAAGAACAAGCATCACGTTCATGACAGAACAACAAAAATGGCTTCTCATAATCAGGCATTCCTAATGCTGGAGCTCTGCACATGCATTCTTTCAGCTCTAGAAATGACTCAAGCTCTTCTTTTGTCAATGTGATTGTGTATGGTTCCTCCTTAACTTCCTTCCCTGTCAGTTTCGTTAATGGTTTTGAAATGATCGAGAAGTTGGGTATCCACTGGCGACAGTAGCCCACCATTCCCAAGAACATTCTGACATCTCTCTTTGTTGTTGGGGGATTCATTTGTAAAACAACTGTTATTCTCTCTTTGGATATTCTTCGGGACCCTTTCTCAATCAGATGCCCCAAATATTTTACTTCTTTTTGGCAGTACTGCAGCTTTTTAAGTGACACCTTATGTCTGTTTTTCCCTAAATGATTCAATAAAGCAATGGTATCATATTTGCAGCTGTCTTTGGTTTTAGATGCAATCAACAAATCATCAATGTACTGCACAAGAGTCAAATTGTAAGGTAGCACAAGAGGTTCCAAATCCTTCTTCAATATCTGATTGAAGATGGATGGTGACTCAGAAAACCCCTGAGGAATTCTGCACCAACTGTATACCTTATCCAGGAATTTGAAACTGAACAAAAACTGGCTGTCTTCGTGAAGTGGAATCGAGAAAAACGCTTGTCATAGGTCTACTACGGTAAACCATTCAGCATCACAAGGAACCTGGTACATTATTACTGCTGGGTTGGGAACCACAGGGCAGCATTTTACCACAATTTTGTTTATTTTTCTCAAGTCCTGCACAATTCGAACTTTCCCACAGGGCTTTCTCAAACCCATAATTGGAGAGTTACACGGACTACTCAGGACTTCTTTCAAAACTCCCTGTCTGAGAAAATCTGCAATTATCTGTGTCACTTCAATAAGGACATCCTGAGTCATGTGATATTGTGGCATTTGTGGGAATACTGCATTTGGCTTTATCTGCACCTTGATTGGTTTTACTCCCTTTATTAATCCAACCTCCTTTCCAGTCAAATCCCATACTTTCTCTATCACCGATCCTTGCAGATCAGTAGGTAGATCGATCAAGGTGAACACTGGGAAAAGGGTAATTAGAGGGTAATCTTCATTCATCTCTCCTCCTTCTTCCATAAGCTGACCCTCATCTGCCTCGTCATCACTGTTTGTCTGAACCTCTATTCCACCATCAGAACAGGTAATTGAACATTTGGTTTTGCACAATAAGTCTCTTCCTAACAAGGATACTGGACTTGAATCGCACACAACAAATCTATGCAGGCCCTGGAAATTTCCAATTTCAACCTGCACTGGGTCAGTGATTGGATTAGTCAGGTACTGATTAGCCACACCGACCACTCGTATGGTGCGCCCTGAGAGAGGTAATCTTGGTACCTCTGCACTGCGAACAGTAGAGCGTGTAGCTCCTGTATCAACTAAAAATGAGACTTTGTAGCCCATTACTTTTCCCTCCACATATGGGCCTCTCTGGTCTACCTCTAAGGATGCGGCGAGTCTGCACTCTTCACTGTCTGAGCTATCATCTGACCAGTCCCCATTCATCTCATTTTCACCTCTTAGTGGGAATTGTTGTACAGTGTTGTTTTGATTTGTTACTTGACCTGTGACCTGTTGAGGAAGCATCACCTGTTGCTGTCCCATCGGAGCTAGGGGTAACTGCATTTGCTGTCTAGGCACCATGGGGATCTGCTGTTGCATCGGTTGTACTGACACTGTTTAGAAACGCGGCATTTGCATTTGCTGCATAGGTTGCACCCCTGTCATTTGTACCAAATTATTTTGATAGTTCTGATTCGGGTGTCTCATTCTTGAACCTCGTGAATTTTGCAATGTACCGGCATTGTTACTCTGCTGAACTGTACCATCCTGCATTATATTTGGACAATCCCGTTTCCAATGTCCCACGCCCCCGCACGCATGGCATGGTGACATCTTTTTCACTCCTTGACCATCACCTTGAACAACAACATTATTCATGTCTGCACCACGGTTCACAAACCCTCGACCTTTACCTCTCGGCTGTGCCTGAAACACACCATTCAACTGCGGTTGTTGCTGTATCATTTGCTGAACACCATTTCCCTGTATTCCAGCCTGTGCAGCTCTTATCTGCATCACCATCACCTTCTCCTTCAACTTTTTCTGTTTTAACTCAATTTCGTCACTACAGTATTTCGCGTACTGTAATACTTCATCAATCGGTTTAGCTTGCCAACAAATCAAATGATTTTTAATCATTTGGCTGACCTCCAGTCTCAGCCCTTCGACAAATCTGAACACAAGATGATTCATGTCCTTCGGCTCAATTGTTTCAGTACCACTGTAATGTTTGAATGCCTTTAACAATCTTTCATAATATGCATGTATTGACTCTTTAACATCTTGAGAGGTCTGGTCAATTTTCTGCCAATCAGTCACCTTCGGCGACACCTTTTGTTTCAAAAACTCAATCACTTTATGATAATATTTCATCACCTCTTCAGAAGGTGCTCCAGTCACTTTATCCCTTGCCGGTTCCCTTGTGGGCCAATCTACCCCTCTCTTGCACTCAAGCCACAAGTCTGGCGGAACAATAATCTCAAACAAGGTATTTAAGTCTTCCCAGAGACACTTCGCAAGTTTCACGAATCTATCTGTCTGTTGATACCACTCAATCGTTTTTTCTCTTAACCTGGGATAATCATTCGTAAAGGACAAAATGTCTCCCCTGGACCAAGGCACATGCACCAAAACACCACCAGCTGTTTCTCTCATAGGTAGGATTTTCACTGTCTCTAAGTTTGGTGTGACTGTTGTTTCATTAGACACTGGACTATCTCTTTTTCCCTTATCTTTTTTCTTCATCCATCGGCCTTCCCATTTCTCTAGTGCTCCCCAAATTTGTGCGCTTTGCAGCAGCTCTTTCAAATGTGTCTTCATGCCTGCAGATCTCATGTGCTCAAAATCTTTGGTGTCAAAATCTAATCTGTAACTCCGTTTCAAATGTTTTGTGTTCCCAATGTCGATATTGTATTGGTCTGCCAAAATCGTTAATTTCTGGTGTACTTTGCCTACCTCTTTGGTGATTTTGGGACATAGGTACCTTAATTCTGCCTCAGTGTAAGACTCCAATCTATTTACTCCAATTGTTCCATCCACCAATTCAGCAGCTTCTGCTCCTAGTCGTACTAGGTTTAGGTATTCTTCGTGTTTTTCTTTCTCAGGTTCGATTGTAGTTGCTGTAGCCCTTTGTGATGTGCAGGTTTTCTCTAACCACTCATTTAGCTGTTGTACTGTAAAACCCTGCAGTGAAATGTTCCCTGCATGTATCATTGGAGTGTATGAGGTATTTGTACTCCTGGTTTGGGGAGTCAAAACTCCCAATCCTGCTTGTCGCATTGCTTCAAGAGGTGCTCCTATTGGACTAAGGTCCATTAAGGGTCTTGATTGTTCACAAGCCTGTCCTCCCTGTGTCATTATTTGTGGAGTTATAAGAGACCCTCCTCTTATCGTTTCATGAGTTAGGACTCCCTGCTCACGCATCCTTGTTTTCTCCTGTGCGTATAACGGCACCGGGGGACCAACTGTAATGGGTAGTGATATAGCGGCAGGTGTCTGGCCTGCTCCCAAGCTTCTTGGAGCTTCAACACCATAGGTCTGATTTAATAATCCTGGTGCAGGTTCTTTTAAAGGACCCGCAACTGGGTTATACCCAGGTATCAGTTTCGGCGGTTGTGACACTAACTGCGGAGTTGATTCAATCTGCACTAACCTTGGTTTTGTATATATCGGGTCTGGCTGCACCACCAAGTTCGTAGTAGTCTCAGGCACCGGAATATCAGGATAAATTCTTTTTATCTGTGGTGGAGGCTGTAACTGTATCGGCGGGTCTGGAGCAGTGGGTACACTGACACCATTCTGTATCAAAGCTGTATCGCTATTCTGCACTGTATCAGTAACACCCTTCTCTTTCGTCTGGTTCCCAGGATCCAAGCTAGTACTTGGAACATTGTCGTTCACCGCGTAAGGTGGCGGACGATCATGTAACAGTCTATCCATAAACGCCTCATCATCTGAATCGTCCTCTTCTTCCCAAGATCTTTTATTCTCTTTATGTTTGACTGGCTCTTTGTCAGTTTTGCAAGAAGCTTTCTTTCCCTGTGTTTCCTCTCCTTGGGTTATTGCCGGAAACAGCTTCAACGCATCCACTATTCCTCGTCTCCACATTTTGTTCTCATTATCCCACCTAGCCTCTGCATAGGATTTTTCAGCTCTTGTCAGTCTCCTGTGAAATCTTTCTTGTCTATGTTTAAGAGCCATCAGATCCCAAATTGCCAAAGACTCATACTGTGCTGGTCGTGGAGGTGGTTGCTGCGTACTTAACATCCACCTCAGATTTTCTAACACCTTTTGATTAAACGTTCCATGTTCAGGAAACGCTAGACACCCTTCTTTCTCTGTCAGTTTACGCCATTGTTTTATCCATAAACACGGTGCAACACCCTTTTCTTCCATAACTGTGTAAGCTGGCGTACCCTCAGGTGGTGTAGGTTCCCCATCAGTCGCAACGATATACACATCTCCATTCAATGCGCTTTTAAATGCTTTAACAAAATTCATTTTATCTTATTTTTTACTCAGAAACGGCTCTGTTCCCAGGACACTCTTCACCTACCCTTTGCTGAACCCAGTGCCTCTCACGGACGGCAGCCAATCCGTGCGCGACCCCTCTCGACATCTGACCTATCCCAGCGCGGCACCACTGACGTCACACTCACACACTGCAGCTGACAAAGTCTTGCGGCTTGTCCACACCTCACTAACTCCTTACAACTCATACAAACTAATGCAAATTATTGCTAGCACTTGAATGACAACACAAATCTGCCGGTTTACTACAGGAAGGGTAACACATTCGCTTCAGAACTTTACAGAGATTTCACTTGAAGCCTCGGCCGCTACTCTCTCCTTCTCAATTCCAGCATACGCAAGCAGAATTCGACCCGCAAATCCTACTCTCGACTTGTCAATGACTCCTTCTAGTGCACTTTAGAACTTGTCAAATCTCCACCGAAGGTTACACACATGCATCATAACTCGAAACTCGATCTGTCAACCACGCCCGATTGACCTACTAAACCGCACAAATTACAACATAAACCATTTTAACATCATACTCCGGAGTCTTAGACCTCAATAGGCCCGTATACAACAACCAACCACGTGGATAATTTTGAGCAACAAGCGCTGCATTCACATGAAGTACGCCGACTTCCCTACTTTCATGCTGTGGAGTACGCCCACTCCTTCTAAATAACACTTAAATTGGCCTAATCACACTCAAGTATTCACAATCACCTGCAAAGTGCATAAGATTTAATAAGCGCAAAAACCCTAACCACACATACTATGGCGCCGAGAACATTCCCAACTCATTTAGGCAGGTTCCGAGATCCCGGGAAAGCCCATGGCAGATCTAGCAACTCATCATCTTTCCAAATTGCATTATCACAAGAAAACAATTGAACAGTGAAAACTCCGTCCTAGGGCCCCCAAGGGCCTAACCGTACTCTGCTACCAGAACTGTTAACGCGTCCGTCTATGTTAATTTATACACATCAGGACTAGTTTTAGGCCAATGAATCTTTGGGCCCAGTGGTGAGACACCGTAGGACGAGATAACTAATCAAAATATCAATCAATAGGTCAATAACATTATCAATGTTTAACATCAAAATATCTCTCACTTTAGACATTAACGAACATTCGGCGCAACCATGACCTTTCAGTCATGAATAACCACACCTTAATGGAGTTAATAAGTTTTATTCCCTATTGATTACAATCTAGTAGCAAAGGCATTAATCTCAAAGTCAATAAACAGGTAAGCACGATTATAAGATGGCAACCGCAATAAGCTTTCGATAATGCAAAAATTAGTAACATGAATAATCAGATAGATATGAGCGGTTTATAACACATTGAACTTTCTAAGATACTAGTTCAGCATAGCACCACGTCAGTCACGTCAGTTTGTCAGTCAGAGTGAATACCTCGTCTAACCTCTAATTAGCATTAGCATGTTGGGCGTCATGCAAAACAATTTTGAACACCAATTTGGAAAACATCTAACTAAGGTCTCTATCAAAACATACAGCAGTTGGTACCTAGAAAGAAAGGCAAAATTAATTTCCATTAGCAATTATATAATTACCCTCCTCTGATTAGGTCAGCATTCAGGATCAGTCTTCGTCTTCAGGACATCAGTCAGATCGCCGTAAGTCTATCTAAGTTAGAGGCAAGAGACACTCTCCTCATAAGGAGGAAAGTGTAAGGGGCAGTAATATGGGCAAGGATGGTTTGTCTAAGTCTCAAATCACAGAATAGTGTGACAGAGTTTCGGGATGTAATCAATATCATTCCCTACCTAATGCCTGGTTATTTCCTGTGTCATGGGTTTTTATCCCTTTCTAGTAATTCATTCCCCTAAAATCCTATTGGTCAGTCAATACACCCCATCATTGTTAACCTATCAAATTATACATTAAGTAATGCATTTGTCATTTCTCGATAAAATATCGTCTTCTGATTGGTCTTCATAATCAGTCTTCCGTAGGTGGCATATCCGGGGTTACTTCATCAGCTTGGCACACGTCTCAGGTTAAAAGTTCTCGTTCCCTCGTCTCATTGTCCTTGGAAGTATCTACAAATGTTTCGAGGCACAATCATTTTATACTAAAAGATGCTAGCATGCGGATGGGAAAATATCCCGATGTGTCGAACTAATACAGAGAGAACAATAGCTGGGTCATGGTCGTTTGCAAGTTTCTACACACTGAAGAGACAAGAAAAATACGCTTTTAATATGAGAGCTACACAGCTTCTGCTTGACTCACGCTAACTTAAGATATACGAGTTTAATGAATGCAGTTCTATACGTTTTAATGTGCTCAGTTAGGCAAACTATTAACAACTATTCCTTACGGTTGACATTAGTTTATACATGTGAACGATTCTCCATTTTTATGAATACGCTTTTAATGAATGTTTATTAATACAGCGTTGTTAGACATAAGCATTTCACGTCTATAATATGTAATATCAAAATACGCTCTCTCAGACCCATACATTGTCCTTGGAGAGAAGAGAAGGGAGGCTCGGCCTGATGCGTGTTGTACTGAGAGTGGGAACTGCATCCTCAGTGGAGTCTTATAAGACGTCTGTTGTTTATAAAATGATGAGCAGTGTAGGTGGTATGCTCTCGAAACCACCCCCGCCCCCGAAACACTCCTCTTTCCGAGTCTTTCCGCATTGGCAGACCTTAACACAGAGCCTCAAAATTGTGCATTTTAGTATCGGGCACTCAGAAAGCCTTTGCTAAGAAATCGTAGATCATTTTAATCCTTAATATTTTACTCCTGTAAGGAGCTACCTTTGATAATGTGTTTGTATTTTACTGCTGTGTGTCGGGGCTCGAAAATTCATTCAATGCAACTATGAAAAACCCGTGGCGGACATTGGACACTAGCTCTGACTGTAAGAGAATGAGCCTAAATGATACGCACAGGCTCCCATATGGTCTAGTGGTTAGGATTCCTGGTTTTCACCCAGGTGGCCCGGGTTTGACTCCCGGTATGGGAAGTTACTCTTTTGTGTCACATTCCTGCATTTGTCTTCTGTTGTCTCCGGGCTTGCACTAACCCGTGTTTTTACAAATAAATCCTTTAATCCCCCCACAACCCCCACCCCTCCTTGTTGGGTCTGTGCCTTGAAGTACCCGGCAGAAGCGCTATGAAAAGACGCAGCGAGTCTTTAATGCACGGAGGGGAGTATTTTGAACGCTTTCCAAGGCTCCTGCATATTGTACACATTTTACACACGCTCTGTGTCACCTGGAGCAGGAAGTCGCCCTTCCACAGAGGTGTCACCCCAAGAAGGCTCCGGCTTCAGTTCCTCCCATAGCGCTGCACACCCGCAGTTCATGGGCTTTTCCCACGTTTGGTTCACGGGAGTTTAACACACGGGTTTTTAGCTGTTACTGGGGGGAGCAAGTGCTCGAAGTGGGCGGGGTCCGAGGGGCACCCCGTGCACATACGTGTTTTAGTTTAAATAAAAAAGCGACCCCACTTTTTGAGAAAAGACAACAGCCCCGGGACGGTTAACCCTGAGAGTTGAAATGCTTGGGCTGGAGAGTAAAGGCAGGGGGCCTCCCCATGGAAGTCAATTCACCAAATGCCACGGGAGGCGGAAGTGACATCACACACATACTTATACATACACACTTACACCCTCTCTCTGCCTCACACAAACCCACACTCAAGCACACACACAAAATGCATTTAAAAACAATTTTTACTTACCTCAGCTGCCAGGGGGACCCGTAGTCCACTAATTGCATTGTTATTACACTAATAAGGCGCTTGGAAGCTGGCATTGTTACCACCTGAGCTGTGAAGTGTGTGCTTTTAAAAGACAGTTATAATATTATGCACTACTTACAATATGGACATTATGAAAATCTATAATTTGGAAGCAATTTATAAAAAGTTTAAAAATATTTTGTTTTTTAGCCACACCTTTGACCCCTCCCCCATGCTCTTTCACCCCGCCCATTGCGCGCAGCATCACATTTCCCATACTTTTTTATTGCACTTAGACGGCTAGAGTTCCTGTCCTAATGTTGCTGCTTGCGATGTTCATGGTTTGCAACCACTGTGATTTAACTAGTCTCACTGCGGATCAGTTAAAGGTAAGTTCTTTTTTAGCAGCTGTCCCAACACTTTAATACCCATCTTCCAGCTCTGTTGATAAACATGCTAACATTTCTAGATTTTAAATAAAACTGCGTAGAAAATCTGTCTTTTCTGCGTGGGCCACCAGGATTTTTCATCTTTTGCTGAACCCTATATTTTTGCTGTCTTAAGACGTCTATGCACTTTGCCTCAGCTAACCAGTAGTAAAGTGTCTGTGCTCCCCCTTTAAAGATGTTTAAATTGGTTTATTCCTAAGCAGAACCTTTACCTTACCTATAAGTCTATGGTAAATGGTGTAGAAATTGCACTTCCAGTGCCATGACACATTGCATTTTGGGCCTCCTTAAATTGGAGCAAACAAGAAGTACTGCAAAAGTATGTAGTCTGGGCCTGGGAACTTTTACCCCATTTGTTAGGGGCGGTATTAGGAGTCATCCTCACTCACTAGCTAGTGCCAGGCATAAACGTGGCATGGCAGACACCCACTTCAGATCGCTTTCTGGATCTGTGAAAGATCAGCAGAGGGATGGACCTGCTGTATGTGACCCGACGGGAGCCCTGAAGAACTGGAGCTGCTCTCTCTTCTACCCAGGAGAAAGAGATAGGCCCAAAGGTCATTTGGCTACTGGGAAACAACAGGGAGATGAAGAAAGAAGTATTTGCCTGGAAGTATCCAACTGACCAGCTTCAACTGGACCTGGACAGGACCCTGCTGTTGGACTTTGTCTAATGTCCTGTGAGTGCCTAGTTGCCTACCCTGACTGGCCTTAGACGTGTGCTCCTGTGGGTGGCTGGGACTTAAAAGACTGAGGGCCTGATTTAGATATTGGTGCACGGGTGTCTCTGTCACAGCGGTGATGGATATCCCTGTGAGAAAGGGCCTCTATGGAGTGGGCTGGATTGTGGTGGATTGGACTGGAGTGGATTGGAGTGATTTGGATTAGTGTGGAGTGGATTGGAGTGGTGTGAGGTGAATTGGATTGTATTGGAGTGAGGTAGATCTTTTGGACTGGGGTGGATCTGTTGAGTGGGGTGGATTGGAGTGGGATGGATTGGAGTGGGGTGGGGTGAACAGGATTGATGTGGGTTGGATTGGATTGGAGTGGGATGGATTGGATTGGACTGAAGTGGGGTGGAATAAGGTGGAGTGGATTGGGGTGGATTGAGGTGAATTTGATTGTGAATGTGGCACATACAGATATGCAGTTGAGTTGGTTAATGGGTCCAACGTTGCCTAAGATCCCGGGATACCATACAAGTGTAGAAGAAACTTGGTTGTTGTTGTTTTTGTCTGCTGTGTAAGGGGTGCTGGTCATGAGGCGTTTTCAACAGTACCATTAGTAAGGGAAATTCTTTGCATGAGTATGAGAGGTTCGGTATAAGTAAATCCTGAGGGCACATGGAGGATCTGTATCAATCTAAGTGAGATCTGCTGGTCAAGTCTCATTCGAAAATGAGTGAGTGTGAGAATATGTCAGAAAGTGCCTCTGTACATTTGTGGAGTGAATGAGAGCCCTAAACCTTTAGTGGAGCAGACAAAGGTTATTGTTGTGGAAAACACTCACGTTTTTCATATTTTTGAATTTAGGTTTGCGTGGAAGAGTGCTGCAAGAGAAATTATAAAGGAGGGTGATCTGCTACAAGGAGTGAGATTCACGTCACATCGTGCCGCGCTGGTATAGGTTGGTTGGTGCAAAGCTACAGTGGTATTGGTGGACGACATCACAGAGTGTTGTGCTGGTATTGGTTGTGAACATCAAGTAGAAGATTGTGGGTGAAGAACTACTTCCTGATTCATAATGAAAAGTTAATTGTGATAAATTTGATTGCAAAAATGACATTTTTAAGGCGTTGAAAAGTCTAATGAAAGATGGCACATTTATTCTGGTTAGAGAGGGAGTGGAGCTCCATTCAAGGATACGCCAGGTCATTATGTACTGTCAAATTTAGGTCTTCATGCATGGTTGTGGCTTTAACAATGGCATAACATTTCTGAGAAAGAGGGTGTGTTGGCATTTCCACGTTATGGAACATTTAATTTGCAAACTATTGAATGTTTGAGGCAAATTTAATATGACATGAACCCACCTCCTAGACCTGCACAGTTTGAGGTGCTTAATACTTGGGAACACCTAGCGCTTCAAAGACAGAAGGAGAAATATGAGGGAAGTATGAAGAAAACAATGAGAACCTCTGCAGATGCCAGATGGGGTAATCATCAGAAAGCTTTGAGATCTGACATAATGGAAGGAACTAGATTATAAACAAAGGAAGATGATGGAAAACCCAGACCAAAATATGGAGACAACAGGTGATAATCCGAATAAGGGTGACAATTGAGTGTGATTCAGGTACAGAATTTATAATTTATAAATGAGTTACTGCTGAATCGTCCATTACCATATAACACTATAGAGCCAGAAGAACTAACTGAGGCAGTCAGAAATGAGTCGTTTGACATGCCTACCATACCGGTAGAACCAATTGTAAGTCAGACAGGACAGAACATAGGGATGACTATTCCTCAGAATTCAAATGCTTTGCCCACTCCAAATGCATTGACAGTTCCTACAACCATAGGTCCTGTTGTACCATTGTATGATCCAGTAGCAACAAGAAATAATAGACATTCATTAGCAGTTCCAACTGTCCCTGTGCGAGGCAATACCCCAGTGAATCCAAATAATTTGAGTGACTCAACCATCAGAAGACGTCCCGCAGTCCCAATACAGGTAACCCTACACACACTACAAACACAAACCTGACTGCCAGTTGAATATGTTTTTCTCCCTATGTAAGGATTATGTTGTATCTTGTATTCTTGCGTGCTGTTCTCATGCGCACCGGCTCGTGGGTGCACGAGAACAAAACGCGAATGTGAGGGTTTGACCGGGTGCAGGGATTCTATAACGGTTCGGGGCAGCGTTGAATACAGGAGCAGCACGCAGAGAGACACGCTGTACATCCTGTGTTAAAATAGAAGCGTTTGGATACCAATTTACCGTGTATGGCGACTTCTGTCTCTTGAGGAACACAACATTATTTGACGACGAGTGGCGAGAAACTTTTCGCGTCAGCGTGTCCTTCGGGAGGTCTTCAAATCTACGTGTGCTGTTTGCTGGATCTTTACTCTTCGGCCCTACTACGGACTTACGGGGCAGAGTCTGGTCCTGGCTGGAGGATCCTTAAAGTGGCAGGCGGCTGGAGCCTTAAAGGGGCAGGCTCGCACTTTGAACACGCTGCCAGTTGATCCCTTGGGCACGGAGGAGCCCTTAAAGGGGCAGTCTCCCTTCTGCAAAGGTGCTGTTTGCAGAATTCTATTGCAATTCTTTGCCTGTCCATGGAGATTTAAAGAGGATGGCACTTTGTTGCTGGCTGTTCTTTGCAAGTTGAGTACTCTTAAAGGGGCAGGCTCGCTCCTGACAGGTTTTGCTATTGGTGCAAGCTCTGTGTGGGAATACGCTGCCGATTAATGGACTGAAGTGGAGCCTTTAATGAAGTGTTTGCTTGCCATTTTGGGATTTGTTCGTCTGTTGGGACAGTTTATCAGCTGCTTCTTCCTGCATTTCTTTTCTTCTCTTCGCCATCAATGCACTTCTTGTGAGGAGCCTTGGTAGTGTTGGTTTTTCACTGTACATTCCGGAGACTGATAACAGACCTGGTGGATTTTGGAACTTATTTTACTGCAATTTATTTTACTAATGTACATTTCATTTTTGTTTTTGGTGTTTTCATTTCTTTCAAAGTGTTATGCACACTCACTTTGTGGGTGTTTAGCACTGTCAACATTTTGCCTTTAATGCATGTGTATTTTGTGTGCGTGCATATATTTCTTTTGACTGGTTGGGTGTGTTCTTAATTAGTGTGTGGTCCATTTTCAGCAAAAATGTCCAATTTGCAAATGGCAAACTTACCTACTGTCTTTTTGAATGACCAGGGTTGCCAAAAGTTAGATGGAGCCAATGGTTCAGATCCTTCAAAAGCTATATGACTGCAATAGATGGGGAAGGGTTTCCTGTAGCCAGGAAAAAAGCCTTGTTATATAATTGTCTAGGGATGGAAGGTCAAATAATTTTTGATCATTTACTGGTTGCAAGTCCAAGTGCCGGTGGTGATTTGGATGAGTTTCATGAGGCTGTCTTAAGATTGGAGAGACATTTTGAGAAAAAACCTAGCACGATTATTGAAAGACATATATTTTTCACACGCAAGCAGTACGAACACAAAATGATAGATTACTTTATTGCTGAGTTGAGAATCTTAGCTTCCTCTTGTGAATTTGTCGGTCCTATTGAACAATACCTTAGAGATCATTTAGTGGTGAATTGCTTTGATCTCAAAGATCAGGAAAGACTTTTATGTTGCAGGAACCCGTCGTTAGCAGAAACACTTGAAATTGCAAGGGGCATAGAAAGAACTCGGGTGGCCTCCAAGGTATTACACAAAGACAAGGTTGGATGTGAGAATATCAATGCCGCTACATGTAAGGTGAAACCTACGTTACTGAACAAGGGTGAGGGGAAGAACAGTGTGAAGAATACCTTATGTTTTAGATGTGGTTCAAAGTATCATTTATCTAATGAAGCAAGTTGCCCTGTTGTAGGTAAATCTTGTTCGAAATGTAAAAAGATTGGGCATTTTGCATGTGTGTGTAGCAATTCGGCTAAAGTGATGTTGGTGGATGATGTTCAGGAGCAGGTTCAGTCTAATGTATTGACTGAGGAAGAGTTTGATAAAAGAATGGTTCTTTCAATAAAAATGGTTGAAACCAAAGTAGATGCATGCGAGAAGGTGGGGGAACCTGTATGTGTGATTAATATGGGTGACAATTGTTTGGAGGTCACTGTGGATTCTGGGTCACCAATCACTATAATTTCAGATAAATTGTTTGAGGAGAAATGGCAGGGTGTGGTGTTGCATCCTCCTGATGTGCCAACAATTGCTTTTGGTGTTCAAGAGATCAATTTGTGTGGGTATTTCATGGAAAGATTGCAGTATAAGGAGAGATCTATTAATACAAAGGTATATGTGGCAAAACAAGGGTATAACATCTTGGGATGGAAGGACCAGGGTAAATTTGGGATGGTTCTTAAGCCATGGGATGGTACTGCACATCCAATTTCTTTGGTGGACAGTGTGGGCAATAACTATAGCTCTTTGGAAGAGGTGATAACTCAACATAAAGCTATATTTGAGGATAAGTTTGGGATGGTCAAAGGTTATGCACACAAAATTATACTGAAGCCATATGCTATTCCGGTCACACTTAAGGTTTGCAATGTCCCGTTAAGTATTAGGCCGAAATCGAAAGATCCTCTTACACAGTTGTGCAAGGGTGGGGTGATCGAATCAATTGAATCCTTATTATGGATTTCTCGCATTGGGTAGCAGTTAAGAAGATGGGGGACTTCAGACTTTGTGTGGACCTCAGGTCTTTAAATAAAAATATACAAGTTGACTGCTTCCTGTTGCCTAGGATTTAAGACATGTTGGCTCAACTGAGTGGTTCGAAAAAGTTTTCAATTCTGGATTTGAGAGCAGCGTACCATCAAGTAGAACTTTGTCAGGAATCTAGACATCTCACTGCATTTAATACAACATTTGGGGCTTTTCGGTTCCTGAGGATGCCATTTGGTCTAGCATCTGCAGCTTCTGTATTCCAAAAACTGATGCATCAACTGTTTGGGGGAGAGGAAGGAGTATTAATGTACCAGGGCGACATTTTGATAAGTTCGGACTCTGTGCAATCCCATTTGGACAAATTTGACAGAATTTTGAACATTCTTGAGCTTCATGGGATGACGGTGTCTAAGCATAAATGTAAATTTATGTTGGAAGAAGTGGAGTATTTGGGGCATCAAATTAGTGGACACGGCATCATGCCCAAGAATAATCTTATGTCTGCAATTGATAATTGTGCTTCACCAAAAGACAAGGATCAATTGAGGTCCTTTTTGGGTTTGTGCGAGTATTATTCAAGATTTGTACGGAATTTTGCTTTGCAGTGTGAACCTTTACGCAAATTGTTGCGCAAAAATGTTAAGTTTGAGTGGGGGAAGAACAGTGTGAAGCATTCAAAATTTTAAAGAGTCTTGTTATGAATGCACCTGCCGTACAATCGCTCAGTTATAGTGCACTTTCATTTGTGACTGTGGATGCAAGGAATGCGGGAATTGGAGCTGTTTTCACTCAAATCCAGAATGGTCTTGAACACACAGTTGCCTTTGCCTCACGCAGATTAACAACATCTGAGCACAACTATAGTACTATTGAGAAAGAGGCTTTAGCTTGTGTTTGGGGGGGTCCATCATTTTTCAACATATTGGTGGGACCGGGAATGTGTGGTGGTCACGGATCATAAGCCATTGATGTATTTGTGGAACGAAAAGGGGATGGGAAATGCAAGTCCTTGGTTGATTCGAACCGAATCTTGGTTGATTATCCAAAATGCATGTATTCAACTTCAGGATGAAACATATTCAAGGTGGGCAAAATTCCAGGGCAGATATTTTGGTCATGCTGCCCTCTCACTAATGAGGCTGAAGAGTCAGATAATGGATCTGAAGACAAAGAGGTTTGATGAGTTGGTGATGTCGGAAGGAGTGGTTTTTAAGGAAAGTTGGAAAAAGGAGGTTAAAAATGATCGTTTGTCAAATATTTTGAAGGACTATATAAGGAATGGCTGGCCCAGGGAAGGCCAAGTGTTAGAAGATGTGAAACCATTTTTCAAGGTCAAGGATGAATTGAGTGTGGATAGAAATTTAGTGATGAGAGGTACAAAGTTGATCCCTCCTGTTGTACTTAGACATAAACTGGTCATGTTGGTTCACAAAGGGCATGTGGGTGTGACAGGCACCAGAAAGAAGCTTCGCATGTACTATTGGTGGCCTGGAATGGATTCAAGTGTGGAAACGATGGTTGGCACTTGTGGAATGTGCGCGCAAGCTGAGGCATCCGTTTGTGTGCGCAACACCCCGATGTGTCCGGTCAGGTTTCCTGAGTCTCCCTGGGAGAACATTGGTATGGATTTCATTGGTCCTATTGGTGGCATGAATGAGGGTAGGAGATTCGTTTTGGTTGTCGTGGACTATCATTCTAAATGGGTGTCATATACGTTTTTGAAGGAACCTAACACAACTGAAGTAATAACATTTTTGAAGGACCTGTTTCATTCTGGAGGGGTTCAGCATTTGTGGTAACGGATAATGGGGTACAATTTGTGCCTCATTCCATGAGGAGGTTTTTGGATGAGTTTGGAATTAAACATTTGACTACAGCATTATATAGTCCACAGGGGAATGGCATGGTGGAGAGAATTAATTGCATGCTTAAAGACACAATTCAGATGGCGATGCAGGCTGGCATTTCCATTCAGGAAGCTGTTGCTGAAAGAGTATGGTGTTATTTGAACACTCCTCATGCCACGACTGGTGTTACTCCTTTTGCTTTGTTGAGGGGTAGACATTTGTTTAATGAATTGTCTCCTAAGTGGGTGGTTGAACAGTCTGCACCAGACAAGTACACACCTAGTATGGATCTTATTAGGAACAAAGTGGAGGTGTCTCAAAGTACAGCTAAATGCAGGTATGATGAACTTAAAAGAACCAAAGAAGTTGATTTCTCAGTGGGGGAATTGGGTGAGAATAAGAAGACCTTTTAAGTGCAAAGGTTCTAGGTATTTCCCAGCGTGTAAAGTGGTGCAAGTGTCTAAGCATTCCGTCTTGGTTGATGGTGGGAAGTGGTGGAGCAAGAGGAAGGTAGTCAAGGCCAAGGGAGTCATGGAGTGTGATGTGCATAGAAGTTGCAATGAAGATGAAGTTTCTGGTGGAATTCTTGGAGGTGATTTGTTAGAGATGGATGGTGTGGGCAGGGCGTTTGAGGAGGAGTGTGAGGGCGGTTTGAGTTTGAATCTTATGTGTGGGGAAGGTGAAACTAATGCCCTGAATGGGGAGGATGTTCAAAAATCTAAAAGGGTAGTTAGAAAACCAAAATATTTGGAGGATTATGTGTTGGGTTGATTTATTTTTGTCGATTTATTTTTGTTGGGGTGTCTATTGTTTTTGGGTGTTAAGGGGGAAGGTGTGTTGTATCTTGTATTTTTGCATGTTGTTCTCATGCGCACCGTCTCGTGGGTGCACGAGAACAACACACAAATGTGAGGGTTTGATCGGGTGCAGGGATTCTATAACGGTTCAGGGGCAGCGTTGAATACAGGAGCAGCACGCAGAGGGACACGCTGTACATCATGTGTTAAAATAAAAGCGTTTGGATACTAATTTACTGTATATGGCGACTTCTATGTCTTGAGGAATACAACAGATTACCTGAGGGTTCACCTACTTTTCTCTGGTCCCGTGATGAAATTACCCCAATAGCTGGCTGTTGTACCCCTAACAGATGAATACTTGTGGAATGGACAGAAATGTTAATTGTAGACATTGCAGATCAAGCAAATTCAAGCATATCTGGAGGAGAGATAATACTTAACACACCAGCAGAAGTGCGAGGTTTCAGTTCACAAGAGTTAGACGATTGGCTTACAGCTTTAGAATTACGACATGAAGAAGGATTTAGAGGAAGAAAATTTCAAGTCCCAGATTAAAGTTCGGGTTGCATGAGATGATATTAGGAACACCCGGACATACCCCAGTTAGAGACTTATAAAGTTGATAAATTAAGGTTCATATACAAAGACATTACAATACATGCAGGACAGGTTCTTGAGAAATTAGCTGATTTTACCCAACCATATGAAATTCATTTGGACAAGTCTAAAGCACTGCAGGGAAATTACTGTTTGAGTTTCACAGATCGACGCATTGCAAACATGAAAGCTCTGGGAATTAAATTAAAGATTAAGGAACTTCTTAGTTGTATTCAGAAGTGAAGGGAATTAGGCAGATGGGAAGGTCAATAGAAAAAGAAGAAGGATCAAAAGAAAATGAGGATAGAAATGCCTCCAGCTACAGCAGAGGAGAGTGAGGAAGATGTGCACATGCTTCCTATGAGAGAAGTTCCTGGTGGAGGATTTGTTCATGTAGCCTGGAGTAGAGGTGACATTACTCTTCCACAAATTATTACCCAAACATGAGAGAGAAACCTGTGTAATGGTACAGACAGGTTGAGAAATTTGTGAAAATTACAAAAGTGTTGTGGGAACATTTGAATACATTGACATTGTTCTTTAAAGTGATTTGTAGTTTGAGTAAAAATTGGCTGTCGATTGGCCTGAGAAGGAACCCATGCAACATCAGTTGACAAAGGGTCCATCTCTGATTGTGATGACAAAGTATCATAAAGTGATTGCGTTTTTGAAGGTAAAGGTGTCCCCTAAAGATATTGATTGGCTGAAAATTGACAGATGGCTCAATATACCAAGGAGTCGATCAATGCCTATTATGAGTGATTGTTACAGGCTTTCAAACTTTTCAGTGGTACAGAGACCACTGAGGCAAAGGATATGGGGCATTTTGTGTTTAGATTTGTGCAGGGTTTGAAGCCAGAAATAAACAGCGTGATCCAGCAGCATTTGATTGGTTGGCAGAACAAACCGATTGATCGGATACTGCAGTATGCAAAATACTGCTGCGATGAATTGCAATTGAAGCAGAAACGTTTAAAGAAAAGCTGAATGGGATGAATGGAGGTGAATGTTTTATGTTCTGACTGGGGGTAAACTGATGATCTGTGACTGGGGGCGAATGTTTGATTTCTTCTGCATTCCATCAATCATCTATTCTTGTTTTTGTTGCCCTAAGTGGGAAGGGTGAACTCAGACGTTGTTCTTGTGCTCACTGTGCCACTGGATTTAAGCTAGCTTGGCGGATGAGGGGGGTGATACCCCGAAACCCGTCCCAGGATGCTTGTGTCCGGTCCAGGGAGGACCTGGCCTGGTGGTTCAGGCTGGACTGTTCCAATGGAGAGCAGGATCATGACTGATTTGCATGTGGCTGGCCCAAACTGGGGTGGTGTGGTGAGGAATAAACCAATGGATTAAA
Organism: Pleurodeles waltl; assembly: GCF_031143425.1. NCBI lineage: Eukaryota > Metazoa > Chordata > Amphibia > Caudata > Salamandridae > Pleurodeles > Pleurodeles waltl. The sequence continues at coordinate 1,017,565,944 of NC_090443.1, read as the reverse complement.
CCCAGATCTGTGACCGGGGGTTAATGTTTGCATTGTTCACATTTCGTCCATCATCTGTTCTTTTTGCTTTGGTCTCTTTAAGTGGGAGGGGTATGCCCAGACGTGGGTCCCATGCTGACTGTGCCACTGGATCCAAGCTAGCCTGGCTGATGAGGGTTGATAATCCAAAACTGATCCAAGAATGCTTGTTTCAAGACCATTGAGGCCCTGACCTGGCAGTTCAGGCTGGACTGTTCCCATGGGGAGCAGAGTAAAGACTGATTTGCATATGGCTGGGTCAAAACTGGGTTGGTGTAGTGAGCAACAAAAGTGATGAATTCAACCCAGATCTGTGAGTGAGGATGGATGTTTGGTTTGTTCCACATTCTGGCCATCATCTGTTCTTTTTGTTTTTATTGCCCTAAGTGGAAAGGGTATGCCCAGACGTGTGTCCCATGCTCACTGTGCCACTGGATTCAAGCTAGCCTGGCTGATGAGGGTGATGCCCCGAAACCGGTTCCAGGATGCTGGTTTCTGGTCCGGGAATGTTCTGGCCTGACTGTTCGGGCTGGACTGTTCCCATGAGGAGCAGGGTCAAGTCTGATTTGTATATGACTGGGTCTAAACTGGAGTTGTGTGGTGAGCAAAAAAGCTGATGGATTAAACCCAGATCTGTGACTAGGGGTGGATGATTGATTTGTTCTGCATTCCATCCATCGTCTGTTCTTTAAACTTTCTAAAAACAACATTTCTCAAATAGTAATGTAAATTCCAAGTACTCTAGTAAGCAGGATTTGGACTACCATTGCATACATACCTAACATGCCCACACTACTCCTTTTAGATCAGAAATTACCACGTAAAATATATGAAGGGATTTCCAATGCTAACCGATGAGAGGAGCAGCCCTCACAGTAATGAAAAATTAAATGAGCCGTTTGTCACTACTAGGACCTTCAAAACATAAAAGTACATGTTATACCTTTCCCATTCATAGCACCCTGCCCATAGGGCTACCTAGTGCCTACTTTAGGTGTGACTTACATACAGTAAAAAGGGGAGTTTAGGCCTTGGCGAGTAGTTGAAATGACAAGTCAATGTGTCAGTGAACTGTGAACGCAGGCCCTGCAGTAGCAGGCCCAACAAAAGTTTGAAAGGCTACTTCTGTGGGTGGTGGAATCAGCACCTCAGGTCCACTAGTGCCATTTAATTTACAGGCCCTGGGTATGTGGTATTCCACTTTACAAGGAACTTACAGGTAAATTGGAAATGCCACTGGTGTATGCCAATCATACCATGTTTTAGGGAAGAGAGCACATGCACTTTAGCAGTGGTACAGTGCCTAGAGTCCTAAAGCTAAGAAAAAGAAAAATAGGAGGAAGGCAAACAGTTTGAGAATAATCCTACAGAAAGGTCCATTTCCAACACTTACTATGCAAGCCCAAGTGTTCCATCTGTTTTGCTCTTCAAAAGGCATAGAGATTCAGACTCATGAAGAAGAGTTGGTTTTCACAATGATAAGTCAAACTCCGAATATCACATTTTATCCTTTGTTAACTTGTGAAGAGGTATCCACAGATTGGAAAGACTCAGTGGAATGTGAAGTATGGGATTTTTCTGGAAAGGATATAGGTCCATCAAAGGTGTTGAGCCTGTACGGATAACAGTGAAACACAATGCTGTATCCAAGAACGCCCCACCCCCAGTACAATTTGACTCCTGAAACTATTGCAGCAATTATCCCCTTGATGGATTTAAATGATTGAGCAAGGGATATTAAAAAGATAAATGGGAGTCCATGTAACTCTCCAATTATGTTACTGGGGAAGCCCAGTGGAGAGTACAGCATTGATCCTAGAATGATTAATGAAATTGTGATTCCTTATTGTCCTGTGATACTGAATCCAGCACTGATTTTGTTTTAGATTCAATGGGAAGCCAAGTAGTCTTCTGTGATTGACCTGTGCCAAGCATTTTCCTCCTTACCGTTGCAGAGGAGATCAGTTTCTTTTAAAGTTTTGGTTTGGCAGTTGTGTTTCAGCATGGTGCCAAGTCCCACAAGGGTATATGGAGTGTCGTTCCATCTTCAACCAGATTCTGAAGAAGAATTTGGAGTCCTTAGAGATGCCCTTTGATGCAGACTTGATACATTATATTGGTGACCCACTGGTGGCGTCAAATACTCAAGAAGCTTGCAAGTATGACGCATTTGCCTTGTTGAAGCACTAACCAATTTGCAGTACTTTAAGAAAGAAGTCTCATACCTTAGATCACATTGAGAATGCTGCAAGAAAGGTGTCACAAGAGAATCTCAGCAATTCTGAAAATGAATTCCCCAAAAACTCAGAAAGAAGTCAAGATGTTCTTAGGAATGGTTGTCGTTTGTGGATTCCAAACTTTTCCTTTTGGCTGAGCCTTTACAGAGGCTGACGCAAAGGGATGTGTCTGATCTGGTACCATAGCTGACAACTGCATGCGTGCCTTCACAGAGCTGAGAAAAAAATTCTGTCATGCCCCTGCTCTTGATTGTAGCTGAATTGATTGCCCTTACAAGAACATGCGATGTTTCAGATTAACTAAGGTGACAATTTTCACAGGCTGTCAATATGGCTTTGATGTAATTCCTGGCTTTGGACAGCTGTATTCCCAGAGAGGTTTCATGGCCTCTTCTGGATCACCAATTAGGAATGAAGACAAATTCTATGATTAATTACTGAATGCATTGCAATTACCAGTTCAGATTGCAGTCATCACGTTTCCTGCACACTGCAAAGGGAATGATTGTGTCACTGTTGGAAACAATTATTCTGATGAAGTGACCAGATACTGTTCTTTAAACTGCTGTGCATTTAATGATCTGTGTATGAATGAGGGTTCTGATGAGACAAATTACAATCTATTATTAACTGCTGCAAATACATGGGAGGAAGTGAAGAGGTTGCAAGAAGAAGTGTCAGGAGAGGAACAGTAGGGTTGGATTAGAGCAGGATTTGTCAAACAAGATGAGGATGATGTCTGGGTTTCTAGTGATGGTACCGTTGTAATGCCAAATAGTTTCTTATCCCCTATGGCGAGGCATTACCACGGTCCAGCTCATGTATGATGAGATGCCAGGGTGTGTCTTTTCCACCAGACAGGGTTTAACCCTAGGTTCAGATTGATGGCAGAGGCTTGTGTCACAGGTGAGTTACATGTCAGCAGATGAATGTAGGAAAACAAACTGCTGTAATCCTGAGTCACGTTGGCAGATCTGGTGGTCCTTTCAATAGGATGTATTAAAAATGGGGTCTCTAGTTGGCAGAGGTACATACCCTTCTCCAAATAGGGACCACAATCTTAGGCAGGGTAAGTCACATACAGTCCAATCCTGTGCCCACCCTCTGGCAGCGTGGCACTGAGCAGTCAGGTTCAACTTAATAGGCAATGTGTAAAGTATTTGTGCACTAACTCATACAGTAACACAGTGTAAACACCACACAGGTTTAGAAAAATGTGTGATATTTATCTGGTTAAATTACGGTCAAAACGATAAAGATCCAATAAGCACAAGTTGAGATATTACTTTTGCAAGATTAAAAAGAGTCTTAAATCTTAGAAATCAGTAGTTGTCTCTTGTTTACACAAAATACCTGGTTTGTGTAAAAAATAACACGCACGGAGACTGCAGAGGAGGAGATGCGTGGAAAAATAGGGTGTGCGTTGGATGCCTCATTTCTTTACATGCTGCAAGGGGCTTTGCGTCGTTTTCTGGCGCACAGTCTTGGCCCCTCACTGCGATGCAGGGATCTTTTTGACGCCCAGGGACGATGCGGGGAAATCATGGGCATGAGCATGTGGGAAGAAGTCACAGGAATTGCGTCGATCCGGTATGGCGATGCATTGAATTTTCTGTCACACGGCAGGCGCTGTGTCGATTTTCGGGGAATCAGCTGCAAAATTCCAGTTCGGCTGTGTGTCGATCCGGTAGGACTGTGCGTCAAATTTCCAGTCGCAAGGCAGGCGCTGCGTTGAATCTTCACTCGGGAAGTCAGGCTGCGTTATTCCGACTCAGCTGTGTGGCGATTTCTCGGCCGCAAATCGGTTGTGCGTCGTTCCCGGCAGGCTGTGTAACGATTCTCAGCGCACAAGGGGATTCTTGAAGCGATGAAGTCTTTTTGGCCCAGAGACTTCAGAAAACAGAAGACAAGCTTATTCCAAACCCTTGGAGAGCACATCTCAGCAAAGTCAGAGGTCAGCAGGGCAGCAGGGCAACAGCAGGGCAACAGCAGGGCAACAGCAGGGCAGCAGTCCTTCTCAGCAAAGCAGATGAGTCCTTTGGGCGGCCAGGCAGTTCCTCTTTACAGGTTGCAGGTTCATGTCCAGAAGTGTCTGAGTTGGTGGGGTCAGGGACCCACTTTATATATCCAAAAATGCCTTTGAAGTGAGGGAGACTTCAAAGAGTGGTTTTGAAGTGCACAAGTTCCCCTTCCAATACAGGTCTGTCTGCCAGGGTCCCAGGAGGTGGTTTGGCAGTCCATTGTGTGAGGGCAGGCCACTAGCCTTTGAAAAGTAAGTGTCAAGCCCTCTACCCTTCCAGCCCAGGAGGACCCATTTAGTATGCAGATGAGTGCAGGTGTGATTCAGTGTCCTGTGTTTGTGTTTGTCTGGGAGAAATGCACAAGGAAGCTGTCAACCAGCCCACCCCAGACGTTGATTGAAGACAGGCCGTAAGGCACAGATGGATTGTAAGTGCAGAGAAATGCTTACTTTCTAAAAGTTGCATTTCTAAAATAGTAATATAAAATCCAACCTCACCAATAAGCAGGATTTTCTATTACCATTCTGGCTATACTAAATATGACGTGGTTACCCCTTTCTGATCAGAATCTACCACTCAAGCAGTATATGAGGGTAGACCTAATGCCATCCTATGAAAGGAGCAGGCCTCACAGTAGTGGAAAACGAATTTTGGAGTTTTCCACTACCAGGACATATAAAACAAACATGTACATGTTCTGCCATTTACCGACATAGCACCCTGCCCTATGGGTTACCAAAGGCCTACCTTAGGGGTGACTTAATGTTGAAAGGGGGGAGTTTAGGGCTTTGCAAATACTTTTAAATGCCAAGTCGAAATGGCAATGAAACTGCACACACAGGCCTTGCAATGGCAGGCCTGAGACATGGTTAAGGGGCTACTCATGTGGGTGGCACAACCAGTGCTGCAGGCCCACTAGCAGCATTCGTTTTACAGGCCCTGGGCACTTGTAGTGCACTTTACCAGGGACTTACAAGTACATCAAAAATGCCGATTCGGAATGAACCAAAGTTACCATGTTTAAGGGAGAGTACATATGCACTTTAGCACTGATTAGCAGTGGTAAAGTGCCCAGAGTCCTAAAAACCAGCACAAACTGTGTCAGAACAGTGGAGGTAGGAAGGCAAAAAGTTGGGGGATGACCACCCTAAGGCTGTCAGGTCTAGCAGGATGCAGCTAGACTTCATAGAGCTTCCAGTATGCAATGGACTGAGATATGTCTTGGTCATTGTGTGCATTCTTTCCTGTTGGGTTGAGGCTTACCTGACCAGGAGAAATGACAGTCTCACAGCAACAAAGCTGTTGTTGGGAGAGTTGATACCCTGTTTTGGGTTCCTCACTTCACTTGAGTCAAACTGTGGGACACACTTTAACAGTGAGGCCCTGAAGCTACTGTGTGCAGCATTGCAAGTTGAACAAAGACTACATTGCAGTTAAAAACGTAAGACTTTGGGCCTCGGGGAGCAAATCAATGGCACTTTGAAATCCAGACTGACTAAAGTAGGTGCTTCTACTTCATTGAAATGGCCAGATGCATTGCCCCTTGTGTTTATGAGTCTACGCAGTACTCCAGACAAAAGACAGGACTCTCCACATAAAATCCTCATGTGGCGTGCAATGAGATTGGGAGCTGTGCATGCAAATGCTCTTCTGAACATTACAGATGACATGGTACTTGATTACTGCAAAGGACTGGCTGATGTGATTCGTTCTGTGTCTTATGAGGTTGAAGAGGCCAGCTGCAGCAGGACCTGTGTCTCGAGCTGTGCCCAGAGGAGTGGATGATGGTCAAGGAACACGTTTGGAAGTTGTGCTTGGAGCCTCGGTGGAAAAGGCCTTATCAGATCATTCTTGTAACCATGACAGCTGTGAAGCGTGAAGGTCTGCCCAATTTGATCCATGTTGCACATACTTGCAAAGTTCCTGGTCCCTTTGATGATACGGCACCTGTCCCTGAAGGGTGGGTTACAGTGAGATGGAGGTGTCAGGTCAGTCAAGGTGTCAGTGATGAGAAAGTGATGGAAACAGCACATGTACAGCTCATGTTGGTACAGAGGGGTTGAGGCAAGAAATGTTGACTGCCCACAGCTCAGATGCTGATGAAGGACCTCATGCTGTAGTAAATAGAGTTGTGCCTGGAGACCAGTTGTCAAAAGAGCAGTCTGTACCTGAGGTGCAAATTCCACAAACTATTCCGAAGGAGACTGACGGGTCTGGACAAAGTTACAGTGATGATAGAAGGCCAGTAGTCCAGAGAACAAAGATGGCAAGGGTACCCTGGTAGAGGTACACTGCAAATGAATGGACATATTTTGCAGCAAAAGACTGGGAGAGAGAATTTGAACTCTTTTTTCTGAACAATTGGAATTCAGCTGAACGGTTTTTAACTGATTCTTGTGCCAAAAATGAACATTGAAATTGCATTCCCCTTTGATGGACTGAGACATTATATTCTGGATACGATTATTAGTGATTTTGAGCTGCACATTTATTAAAGACAATTTGTAGGTTTAGAAGAACATGAAGTAGGGTTAAGAGGACACTGCCATTAGCATTTGAACTTTTACTGAAAGAACAGTGTTTGCTTCTGCGTTTCTCAATGAAAGGTCTGAAAGAGGCATTTGCTGTTGCTGCACTTCTGTTAAACTGGTCTGAATTGGGACAAGCCATTGAGCCTAGAAACAAACATAATAGATGCAAATACATGTGTGCAGGTGTTTTCATAATATCAGCCATAGTAATGATGTTATTAAATGTAGGATTTAGCTTGCCTGCATGTTCTACTATAGGGAATATTAGATCCACTAGTATACCACAAGGTACATCACCCATTAGTGATAGAAAACAGTCCATAGATGAAAATGAGGTATATGTAGACACTTCTGGAGGAGATCTTTCATCAAATGTGTATAATAAATTACTTTATAAGTACATAGACAGCATTGAGGCAAAGAATTGCTATGCGCACATGCAATTGCAAGCTTCAGCAAGTAAGGGAATCACATATCAAAGTCTGGCCTTGACATATGATATTTCTTGTAGTTTAATGTTGACTCTTTTCTAGAGACAAGAATATTTCAAGTATTATTATTCAAACTATGATCTAGTTTTTTCATTTGTCACCATCGTGAAACATTTGACAAACATTTCCAAAACAAAGAATGTAGACACATTAGTAGGATACTTTGAATCTACCTTGACACTTGGAACTGGTTATGCCCATAGAAACAATTTAACCTGTAGTTTGACCAAAATAGAAAAGGAGTTTTTGGGTCAAGTAGAAGACAGAAGGAGGGGTATGATGACAAAAGTGCAAAAGGTTATAGGAGTTAAAGGTTGGGAACAAGGGGAGATTGACAAACTGGCTGCAGAAGATCAATCTGCTTTGACCTTAGATTGGCAACATATAGGGACATTTTTGTGAATATTGACCCAAATAAAAAACAGACACTTAGGGCCTTATTACGAGTTTGGCGGGTGACTGAGGCCGCCTGCCAAACTCGTTAGGCCGGAAGACTGCCAGTTCGGTCCTCCGTCCACTTGCCCTAATATGAGTTTCCCGCTATACAGAGTTTCTGCCCGCTGGCCCCGCGGGAAACTACCCACAACATTGACACCGGCTCGTAATCGAGCCGGCGGAATTGTTGTGGTGCGTCGGGTGTGAAAGCACCTGTCACACTTTTCACTGCCTGTTATTCAGACAGTGAAAAGCGTGATGGGGCTGTCCATGGAGGCCCTGGCTTTGCCCATGCCAAGTGCATGGGGCTCCCGGCACCCTGTCTCCGCTAGCTTTTGCATGGCTGTGGAACCGCCGTGCAAAAGCTGGCAGACACAGGAGTCGTAATCCCCAGGGTAACGCTGCTTGCAGCGCTGCCATGGATGATTGGGACTGCCAGCACCACCAGGCCATCGGCCGGCGAAAAAGTGGCTGTGCTGGCGGTTGGACCATGGCACTTTCGCAACTGTCATAATTTGGCTGTCGGACCGCTGCATTGGCGGTGGTCCAACCGAAACCGCGAGTCTGGCAGTCCTAGGAATGCCAGACTCGCAATGAGGGCCTAAATTTGTAGGAATGAGAGATTGACAACATGTTTTTCAATTCAAGAGCAGTTGGACCTTTATGTTAACTAAATAGGACCCTGCTATATCTGGAGTATATTTTATTTGTGGAAACCATGCTTATTTTAGATTGCCCAAAGAATGGTTTGGTACATGTTATTTAGTGATAATCTTTCCAAAGATTTATCATGTGGAACATTTAGATGATCCTTTGTGGGAAAGGAGGACACACACCAGAACTAGGAGAGGTGCTAGTGCTTCAGAGGTTGTAGGAGTCATCTTTGGAGTGTTGATTCCATTTGTGGGGGTGATTTTGAATGATCTGAAGATAAGAAAATTGTCAGCAGTAGTAGATAATTGTCTACTGATACAACAGGAGGTTTTCTGTTGGTAAATATTGAGTTGGTTGCTATCAGATCAATAGTTTTGCAAAATAGACTTACATTAGACAACCTTTTCATGAAGGAGGGCGGAGTCTGCCAGGTGTTAAAAGTTCATAATGTTGCACTTACATCCCTGATAACAGTAAGGAACTGAGGAACTATAAGACCATTACTGACCTGAAATGAGACTTAGAAGGGCTAGAAGCGACAGGTGCCTTGGAAGCAATAGAGATTGGATTTTCAGCTATTGGAAAATGGTTTGGAAAGTTGGGAAGTTTGGAAATTGGGAACTGTTGGCATCGTGAGACCTTTGCTGATAATTGTTCTTTGTATATTGATCCTGTTTGGACTTTATGAGGGATACAAGTGGAGAGGAGAAAGGAGAGAAGAAAGGAAAATGTAGAACTTGAGAATAGAAGAAACTTCTATTACAATGACATTAAGCAATTAGAGACGTCCAGAAGACCTATCCTGTTTTTTCCTTTGATATTTTGATCGGTTTTATTGATTACATCAGGATATAGATTGATGTGATGGCTTGATTCCCCATCAGACGGGATATTGGAATAATGTAGGTTGCTATCATCCCTGAAATCACAATCATGACCTATATGTGATTTATATGTGACAATATTATTGAATTGGCTCGTTGAACTAATAATGGGTTAACTTGAAGTAGTGCATTTGAATCATATAATAGAGTGCATTCAGTGTGGTGTAGGAGATGAAAACTGTGTGATATAACCATATTAATTGAAATGTAATAATTTATGGTGGTTCTGAACCCATTCTCTTGTTGTTAGGAAGTGAATTACCCTGAAATAATAATAGATTTCATAGCATTTATACTGAATACCATTGATTTACCTTGAATAAATGTAGTTCTCCGTTATATTCATTTATCCGTGTTAACGATTTATTTTGTGTTGCATTTTACTTTACATAGAGTTTAAATTGACAAAGTATAATTCACATTTTATGTTGAAACATTAATATGCACTGTATAATATAACATGAATTGAATGTGCCATGAATGTAGTTCTCTAAGTTAGATGTACTAGTCCCGAATCATAATCTTTTTAAACTTGAGAAACTGTTATCCATTTCCTGCTAATGTGTCATTTCTTTTAGATATTGTGTGCAGAGAAATGTTAATTTGGAAATAGAGATACTATTGTCTTATTCATAGAGAGCCTGAGAAAACAACCTTGGGAAAAGTACACCAAGACCATGAGAGACGAGTATTCCTGAGTGTTGCAACTGATGTTCAAAATACCAAGGACGGCTACCTTCCCAGGAAGGTCTTGGGAAAGTAAGAGACTGTTGCAAGTTACACAGGGAGATGGGAGAAGATGACACCGCTATGGGCTGATCAGGAGAGGTGTTATCGAGTCAGACTGTTGTTTTAACTAGGACTTTTGCTAATTGAAGTTGAAGCAGATTCCCTTGGTCTTTGAGAGGTACAGACCTCTACTTTCCCTTTCCCTTTCCCTTTCCCTTTCCCATTCTTGCTGAATGTGGCTTCGGCTAACACTTGATTCCCGAGAAGACTCTTGACCGAGCTTCTGATATGCTGACAGTATGGGGGTCATTCCGACCCTGGCGGTTGCCTACCGCCAGGGCCGGGGACCGCGGATGCACCGCCAACAGGCTGGCGGTGCATCCATGGGCATTCTGACCGCGGCGGTACAGTCGCGGTCAGAAACGGGAAACCGGCGGTGTCCTGCCGGTTTCCCGCTGCCCAAGGGAATCCTCCATGGCGGCGCTGCAGGCAGCGCCGCCATGGGGATTCCGACCCCCTTACCGCCAGCCTGGTTCTGGCGGTTTTGACCGCCAGAACCTGGCTGGTGGTAACAGGTGTCGTGGGGCCCGTGGGGGCCCCTGCAGTGCCCATGGCAATGGCATGGGCACTGCAGGGGCCCCCTAACAGGGCCCCACCAAGATTTTCAGTGTCTGCCAAGCAGACACGGAAAATCGCGACGGGTGCAACTGCACCCGTCGCACCCCTTCCACTCCGCCGGCTCCATTCGGAGCCGGCATCCTCATGGAAGGGGGTTTCCCGCTGGGCTGGCGGGCGGCCTTCTGGCGGTCGCCCGCCAGCCCAGCGGGAAACTCAGAATTACCGCGGCGGTGTTGTAATACTAGATAGATAGAATAGATAGCTATAGAATGTAGAATGTAGAATAGAATGTAGAATGTAGAATTCTGTGTGGGGAGATCAGAGTCAGTTGGGAGAGGAGGCTTTGCTGATCAGACGCTGTCGGTGAGCCTTTATTATTGATGCTTCTTGAAATAAAAGAAACACTAAGAACATCTGCAAGTGTGTACATCTTTGATTACAACAATTTGGCGACGAGGGTTGTTTAGGCTCATCGAATATTCTATATTGTGGATCCGGTGGAGGAAAGTTTTGGCGTTTTTATCTTCAAAGTACTCACCGCTTTTCAAAAAGGTACTGTAGCCGTGGGATTTGGAAATTTCCTCTTTCCTTATTAATTTATCGCCGCTTCAAGCACTCATTAATGAAGTGTACTAGTTTCCTAGCAACGGTTGCTAGTCATGCTGGAGTACTGTTTGTGTAATTGTATTGTGCCCAATCTCCAATGAAAACAAATATAACGCGGTGACATAAACAACAGCCATTTTGGATTGGGCAAATTGAGTGAAACAAGGGCAAATTCCTAATAAAAGTACTCATCAACGGCGGCCATTTTGTATGTCGATTTGGATATACATTGCTTTCAATTGACCAAGGAGTATACAGTAGCCATTTTAAGTTTGCAGGAGAGTTTCAGATTCTTGAAGAACGTTTTGGACACTGTGGAATACATAAAAAAAAATATATATATATTAATAAATATTTAAAGGAATAAATAAACTATGGCTCATAATAATTTTATTAACCAACCTGCGTTGTTTTTAAATAATCCTGGCAAACCTGTAATGAAATGGAGAAATTGGCATAGAGCATTTGAAAATTACTTGGTGGCTATTGATGGAATTTTTTTTGATCCAGAACGGAAAAAAGCATTGATGTTTGGCCTATTAGGCAATACAGGTCAAGAAATCTTTGACAATCTACCGGAATATGAATCGCCTCCTGGACAATTTATTCCATTGAACGAGTATGAGGAAGCAGTTAAACGTATGGAAAAACAATTCACAGAGGAGCCCAATGTAATGGTGGAGAGGCACAGTTTCTTCAAACGGAAGCAAATGGAGAATGAAAGCGTAGAGGTGTACATCGCTTCTTTGAGAGTCTTAGCTTCTTCATGCGAATTTAATGAGATGACTGATACCTATATTCGAGATCAATTTGTATTTCAATGTTATTAAAAAAAAATACAAGAAAGGTTGTTGGCATGCAGAAATCCAACATTACAAGAGGTTGTTGACATAGCCAAAGGAATTGAGAGATCGCTACTGTCCACTAAAGCTTTAACATCTGTAGATGTTTCTAATACAGATGTATATATGGTACAGGATCAAAAAACTAAAGACACTAAAGACAAAGATAGCAAGTACTACGGAAGGAAAAGTATACAATGTTACAGATGTGGGTCAAAATCACATTTGGGTAATAATTCCAAATGTCCAGCGTTAGGAAAAAAATGTATTAAATGTAAAAAAGTCGGTCATTTTGCTGTTGTATGTAGAAGTACAAAAGAGGGCAATCAAATTAGAATTAATACAGTTGATAATTTTGATGAAGAAATGTGTGCAAATATTGTGCTAACTGTAGAAGATGATGGTTGTAGGAAAATGATGAACAGATATAAAGCACCACTTGGTTGTGTTAGTATTGGAGGGAAAGAATTGGAGGTCATGGCAGATTCTGGTTCTCCTATTACTATATTAGATAAGGACAAATTTGAGAAAGTTTGGAAAAACTTGAAATTAGAAAAGAGTGATGTAAACCCAAAGGCGTTTGGAGAGTTTGATATTAACATGGTGGGATATTTTTGTGACACTTTGAAATTTAAAAGTCGCAGCATCGATACTAAGATATATGTTGCTGAAAATGGCAGGAACATCGTTGGTTGGCAGGATTTGGGTAGACTGGGAATAATTTTGAAACCAGGATCAACTAATCCAATCATTCTAGGTGATATACCATGTTCAGATGTCAATAGCATTGGGGATACTGATATGTATTTGACTCTTGAAAAGGTGTTGACTGATAATCAGGATGTTTTTGCGAATCATATTGGATGTGTGAAGGGATTTGAACACAAAATTAAGTTGAAAGCAACAGCTACACCTGTCATTCATAAAGTGCGTCCTGTTCCACTGTCTGTTAGAAAGGAGTTAAAAGATTTATTAAAGAAATTGTGTGATGAAGGTGTGATTGAACGCACAGATTCTTCTGAGTGGGTGTTGGCTATTGTAGTTACAAAAAAGAAAACTGGTGATATACGGTTATGTGCTGACTTGAGATCCTTGAACAGGAATATTGTAGTAGATTGTCACCCATTGCCCAGGATACAAGAAATTCTAGCAGCTACTAATGGTTCAAGATATTTTTCGTTGATTGACCTTCAGTCAGCATATCATCAAGTCAAATTGTGTGAATCATCAAAAGATTATACAACTTCCGTAACACCATTTGGAGCGTACAGATATGTACGCTTACCTTTTGGACTTGCTTCAGCCGCTAGTGTATTTCAAAAGCTGATGGATTTTCTTTTTCAAGATATGGATGGTATTGAGAAATTTCAGGATGATATTTTGGTGCATGCGAAAACATCTTCTGAACACAATGTCATTTTGAATAAAGTGTTAAGTATTTTAAGAGAAAGAGGGATGACAGTGAGTAGATCGAAATGTAAGTTCTTTTGTACAGAAATAGAGTATTTGGGACACACTTTATCGGCTGATGGTATAAAACCAAAGGAGGATTTACTTAAAGCAATTTGTGAAGTTCCCAGACCTAGGGATAAGGAAACTCTAAAATCTTTTCTTGGGTTAAGTGAGTACTATTCTAGGTTCATTATGGATTATGCTGGCATAGTTGAACCTCTTAGGAAACTGCTAAGAAAGAAAGTAAAATTTGAATGGTCACATGAGCAAGAAACTGCATTTATAAATGTAACAAATGCCATATTGAAAGCACCAGCTTTGCAACCTTATGATACGAAAGGACGCAACAGAATCACTGTTGATGCTAGTGCAACAGGTATAGGAGCTGTGTTTACTCAGATAGTGTCTGGAAAGGAAGTTACAGTAGCTTTTGTTTCTAGAATGCTTCGGAAATCAGAATGTTTTTACAGTACCATCGAAAGAGAGTCATTGGCTTGCGTTTGGGCCGTGGAGAAATGTGAATGTATAGTGGCATATATGGATGTTGTAGAACATTGTGATGGTGTGATTTCTGCTGAGGAGTGGTGCAAAGCTTCTGAAAGTGATTCAGTATTACAACAAGTAATGAAATATGTCACTGAAGGGTGGCCTCCTAGCAGAAATGTAGGTAACGTATTAAAGAATTTTTCACAAGTAGCTGATGAATTGAGTATTGAATGTGGAATTTTAATGAGACATGATTTGTATGTTCCACCACAAGCTTTAAAGAAAAGGTTGATTGAATTGGCCCATAAAGGACATCCTGGCACTAGTCTTACAAAGAAAGCTTTAAGATCATATTATTGGTGGCCTGGGCTTGACAATGATGTTAATATGTATCTAGATAACTGTGTGGAGTGTATTAGATCTGACAAACATTGGAAACTGAGCAAAAAGGAATTACAACCTGTTTTGATACCTGATGCACCATGGGAGAAAATAGCTATAGATATTTCACGACCATTTACTTTACTTGAATCAGATATGCGTTACTTAATTGTCATCACAGATTATTACTCTAAATGGATTCACTGGGAATTTTTAAGTAATGTTAGTACTGAAACGGTTGTTGAATTTTTAAGAAAAATATTTGCAATTGAAGGTTTACCCAGAATTTTTGTATCTGACAATGGTACACAATTAACTTCACAGAAAATGTGTGAATTTTTGGAATGTCATGGTACTCGACAAGAAAAAAGTCCTCTTTACAATCCTTCATCGAATGGTCAAGTAGAACGCATGAATAGATTTATGAAAGAAGGTATTCAATTAGCATTAGCATCTAAATTAGATGTATATGAATTTTTACGAGAGAAAGTGTATGGGTATAATTGTACTACGAATTCTACAACTGGATTTTCACCTTTCCTTTTGATAAGAGGTAGGAAGGAGAAAACTTTACTCACTCCTAAATTTGGCATGGTTGTGAATAATGGTAATATGGTCAAAATTGTGGATGATAATGAACTTCAAGTTAAAAAAAATTTATCGACAAACAAGTAAAAACTAAACATTATTATGATAAAATAAATAGAGTGAGATCTGGAGTATTCAACGTAGGTGATTGGGTTCTTGTAAGAAAACCCTATAAAGTACAAAAAGGGGAGTCGGTATACTCTGCTCCAGTGCAAGTTTTGAAAGTATCTAATGGTTCTGTTCTTTTGAAAGATAAGGGTTGGTGGAGTAAAAATGCAGTGATCTTGTTAAAACCACATCAAGAGAGCATTTTGAAAAATGTAGGAAACAGAGTTGATGTTCATTTGGAAAATAGGGATTATTATGATTTTGGAGATTTAACTAGTGATGGAATGGAGGGAAAATCCAATTGCAGAATTGATGGAAACAATAGTAGGAGTAATAGTAGTATTTGTGACAATGAAATGCATAATTTAGAAATGGCACAGAGAGTTACAGAGAATGAATTAACTGATGTAACTGATGTTAATTTGAGAACTAAAAGGAAAAGACAAGTTCCAAATAAGTATTCTGAATTTGAAATGTATTAATGTTTATATGATGTAGTAATTTATTATCATTACTTATCTATTATTATTATTATTATTATTTTTTTTTTGGTTGTTTTTTGTTTCGTTTGGGAAAAAAAAGAGATGTTGTAATACTAGATAGATAGAATAGATAGCTATAGAATGTAGAATGTAGAATAGAATGTAGAATGTAGAATTCTGTGTGGGGAGATCAGAGTCAGTTGGGAGAGGAGGCTTTGCTGATCAGACGCTGTCGGTGAGCCTTTATTATTGATGCTTCTTGAAATAAAAGAAACACAAAGAACATCTGCAAGTGTGTACATCTTTGATTACAACAGGCGGTCTTCTGACGGCGGGACTTTGGCGGGCGGCCTCCGCCGCCCGCCAAAGTCAGAATGACCGCCTATGTCTTATGTGTTTTAATGTGTTGTGCCAATGCTACCTCTGCTGCTCCATCCCATGGAATGGAATACATCTAATGGTGATGTCATGTAGAACCAGGCAAGAAGTATCCATAGAGATTAGAATGTAGTAAGGAGATTCGAAGCGGAAGAGATGGTTGGCGAGGATAGGAGCAAGCAAGGTGAAAGTCTGTGCATAGCAAACCGTTGGGTAACTTCAACTTGTCCATTCTGCTTCATTTAATTGGCGACGACTGAAAATACCCGTGATACCACCTCAACTCTGCTCTCCTTGGACATCATTGGAAGGCCTCACAGGTCGCATAGTGCGGTGAGGACATTAACGCTTAGCGGGACTGAGATAGATTGATGAGCATGAAAAGAGTGTCAAATTGCACCGAAATAGACTGCTTATTGTTCCGAAGTGATAGTGACCGTCCCTCGACACGCATCCCACTAAAATCGTCTTAATGTTCTTAATATAATTTTCAAACCATAAGAAAACTCAAGTCCCAACACACATAACTTTGAAAACGTCCCTGTTTTTCAAATGTACACCTTGCGGTAATTATTTGTTTCCTTGAGTTAACGGTTGCCGGTTTGGCTTGCGCTTGCTGCGCTCGTCTCTTCATGTTCCAGCGCAGTGCGTGAGGAACAGTTACCAGGAAGTGCAACAGTCTCAGAGCTCTCTTATCGGCGAACACACGAGGGATAGGAAAGTTATACAGTGCGTATCCATGCCTGACTTCAGAGTGAAAAACGAGCCCTACTTTCAGCAGAATACATGTACTATGTAAGTCGTGGGCATCTTTAAACCAAGGAATGTACCTGAAACTATGACAGGCGCATCTTCACAGTTCCGCCTGTCTTGAAACGATGATAGGCACACCTAAAAATATATATATATCTTAAATAAACAAGACCTACCCAATAGCGGTCTACAGCGGTGAAAGGCACATCCTTATTACCGTATGGTGAAAGACACTCCTGATCTTTAAAAAAAAAAAATAATAATTTTAATTTAGCTAAGTGAGCAGCCTTGATGCATAAATATAGTGTGACTATAAGTTTAGTATAACATGTTTACTATAACACTAGTGTTTTCTATGGTAATTTGATAAGGAGTGAAAAGAAACAGGAGCCCAAAAAAAGGCAGTCAATATGCAGAATGTAAGAACTCTTCTGTTTCTCTTGGTGAATCCGGGGAAACCTCCTATCAAATGGAAAAAGTGGAAAATGTGTTTGCTCACTATGCCAAAGTATGTGGTACTTCTCTAAGCACCAAACGGAAAACATCATTATTAATGCATTGTTTAGGGTGTGAGGGCCAAGAAGTTTTTGAAAATCTACCAGAGGTGTCATTTGAAGATAGCCGCAACTTAAATGAGTATGAAACTTGTTTTAAAAATATAGACCTACATTATTTACCAAAAGTTTCAACAGTAATTGAGAGATATCATTTTAGCGAACAGTTGTAGAGACCAGATGAATCAATAGAGGAATACATGACTGTATTGCGCAAGCTTGCTTCAATGTTTAATTTTGGGGGGAGTAATGAAGAACGGCTGAGAGACCAATTCATTATTGGGTGTAGTTTAGAGAAAGCTAAAGAGTCATTTTGGCAAAAGATAATCCGTCTCCTACTGAAGTGGTAACAGTAGCGAAAACAATTGAACACAGTCGTGCATGTGTAGATGAAATAAAAAAGCGGAAGTGAGCAATAGAAAAGTTTGTGAGGTGCGGTCAGTAAACACACATCAAAGAAATAAAGACCTTATAGGCAGCCAAAGAGTCAGGAAGGGTGTTGTAGTAGATCACAGATTAAAAAAGAGACTGCTTTTAAAAGGAATTCAGAGAAAGAGAATAAAAAGATCAGGATTGTTGCTTTAGATGTGGTGAATGTGGTCACTATGCTAACTATAAAGGCTGCGTTGGGTGGAAAACCGTATGTAAAAATTGTGGGAGGAAAGGTCGTGTTAGTAAGTGTTGTAGGAAAACCAATATGTCTAAGAAAAAGATTCAGGAAGTAGTGTGATAAGGAAAATTATGATCAGGGTGAAGGCAGTAATCAGGTCATCTTATAAATAAAAGAAGGGAGTTGTGGTCCCATCGAAGTGGTACAGATAGAAGGGAAACCAGTTTCTATGTTTGATTTTGTGGCGAAGATTATATTAATTGCCAGAGAATGGTTTAATAAATCCTTGGCTGGTATAGTAAAGCTTTACAAACCAGATATACGCCCCAAAGGTTATGGGGTGAAGCTATGAAATTACTAGGCTATTTTAAAGGATGCATCCATTTTAAAAATAGGCTAACGGCAGGAAATATTTATGTCTCAATGAAGGGAGGCTCTGTTATGATGTAAGTTAGTTCTGGAAGCTGAGCGATCGATGGTTCCAGTGGCGACAGTTGGAGTAGCCTCTGGGACGATCGGACGCCAGGTTGTGTTGCTTAAGAATAAATTACAAAACGGAACCTGTGCTGCCTATTTGAGATCCTTTATACTCACCACATTTTGGCAACGAGTTATCTCAGCGCATACACAACCTGGATGTCCATTATTCATGAATTCGCCTGCTTTTCATAGAGAGATCAGGAGACCGTGTGCGTAGCAGGGCCATTTGTGGAGCCGGTCATGGACTGTGGAGGTGTTCCGTTTCACTCCCGATTCTAAGGTGGTGAGTGAGTTCGGTGTGGCTGTGTTTCACTCCTTACAACTTTGGAGTACTGGAAGTCGTTCTGTCTCACTCCTGATGTCGGAGTGGTGGGTGAGTCTTGTGTGGCTCTCTCTCTAGCTCCTTACGTTTTCGGAGGATTGGTGGTGGCGTAGGGGCAGGTGTGCCTTTGGTGCCATTTGGACGAGTGCTGGCGCTCTCGCGCAAGCACGAGGTACACGCTGTGTGTTTGGCAAAACCACTGGAGGTAAAAGGACTATTTTGACATGCGCATGCGCTCGAGCTCAAGCTCTCCTCGCGTGTGTGCTTCTGTTCATCGAACATTCCAGGATCACTTCAGCACGCGCATGCGCTCGAGCCCTCGTCGCGTGTGCGCTCGTAAGCATTTCTTGAGGATTACAGTGTCGTCATAGCCGGCACTTTTCTTTCTGGAAGACTATAACGCTCAGCTCTGTGAGATACTTCCTGGTTGGAACTAAAGAAACACTAATTCATGAAGCATTACATATTATAAGGATTTTATAGGTTAAAAAAAAGAAGAGAGAAAATATATATATATATATATATATATATATATATATATATATATATATATATATATATATATATATATTTTTTTTTTTTTTTTTTTTTTACATCATGGCCACACTGGGAAATATCATCACACCTCCTTCTTTTCTACAACAGCCTGGCCAACCAGATATTTGTTGGGAAGACTGGATAGGCATCCTAGAGAACTACATTGTAGCTTTGGATGGTCAACACTTTTTGCCAGCTAGAAAAAAAGCTATTTTGCTAAGTGCACTCGGTAATGAAGTCCAAAGAATCTTTAAGTACTAACCACCTGTGATGGGACGTAACGGTCAGCCAATGGATGACATCTATAAAGAAGCTGTAAAACGGTTAGAAAATAGATGCGCAAAGGAGACAAATCTAGTTATGGCTAGGTACAAGTTTTATACGCAACCGAACCATGAACATGAATCTATTGATGACTTTGTGGCAAGGCTCAGGGAACTCTCTGTTAAGTGTCGATTTGGGAATATGACAGAGGAACTTATCCGAGATCAGTTAATCGTTCAATGCAAAGACAAGAAGAAACAAGAGAGGCTATGGGCAGCGAAGGACCCCACACTCACGGAAGCTATTGGAATGGCGAAAGTAATAGAAGAGTCACAGTTGTGTATGAAAGAACTGGACAGATGAGATAAGAACAGTGATGCTTTTTCGGTTAGTGCTGTTCGTGACAACATCATATCAAACAAAGTTTGCGTTCTAAAGAAAAGAGACAAGAAAGAATATGAACAGTTCCCTAGGAACAAGAAAGACTGTGCACATTGTGGCAGTACTTTTCATGACTCTGACTCTGCAAAGTGTTTTGCAAGCAACAAGATTTGTAGGAGATGTGGGCGTAAGGGGCACTGCGCTAGAGTTTGTAAAGAACCCAGCAAAGGGAATAAACATTCTACTGTGGGTGCGGTTGCAGATACAGATTCAGAATATTATGACAGAGTTCTTGTAGTACGTGATGACATTAATTTTTTGAGTAAGAGCAACCAAGAACATAGAGGTAGAATGATTAGACCCTATGCTCTTTTTACTGTATGTGGGGAACAAGTGGAACTTATGGTCGACTCCGGATCCATGCATACTATTATTCCGGAATACCTATTTCAGAGACATTGGAGGGGTGTTAAGCTTTTACCCAAGGATATTAATCCGGGAGGGTACCAAGGGGAGTCTATAGACATACTGGGGTACATGGAGGGCAATATTCAATATGACTACCGGTCTGTGAAAGGGAAAATCTATGTTTCAACAGAGGGCTCGGCAATTCTTGGGTGGATGCATCAATTTGATCTAAAAATTATGATCCACCCTAGGGCTCCCAATCAAGTGTTGGCAGTGGAGGAACTTACTTTGGATGATGTGTTAGAGGGTGCAAGAAACGTTTTTGATAAGAAGTTGGGATGTCTCATAGGTTATGTCCATAGAGTACGCGTGAAACCGAATGCTGTTCCTACTCAACATAGATTGAGAAGGGTACCTTTGGTGGTTCGTGATGACTTGAAGCGTTTGTTGGGGGAGATGCTGAGTTAAGGTATCATTGAGTATGTGGAAGCTTCTGAATGGATTTCACCTGTAGTAATCACTCAGAAGGCTAATGGAAGTTTGAGATTTTGGGGGTCATTCTAACCCTGGCGGTAAAAACCGCCAGGGCGAATGACCGCGGTAGCACCGCCAACAGGCTGGCGGTGCACCGCTGGGCATTCTGACCGCGGCGGTTCAGCCGCGGCCAGAAACGGAAAGTCGGCGGTGTACCGCCGACTTTCCGCTGCCCGTGAGAATCCTCCATGGCGGCGGAGCGTGCTCCGCCGCCATGGGGATTCTGACACCCCCTACCGCCATCCTGTTCCTGGCGGTTCTCCCGCCGGGAACAGGATGGCGGTAAGGGGTGCCACGGGGCCCCTGGGGGCCCCTGCAGTGCCCATGCCAATGGCATGGGCACTGCAGGGGCCCCCGTAAGAGGGCCCCATAAGGAATTTCAGTGTCTGCCTAGCAGACACTGAAATTCGCGACGGGTGCAACTGCACCCGTCGCACCTTCCCACTCCGCCGGCTCCATTCTGAGCCGGCGTCCTCGTGGGAAGGGTGTTTCCCGCTGGGCTGGCGGGCGGACTTTCGGCGGTCGCCCGCCAGCCCAGTGGGAAACCCAGAATGACCGCCGCGGTCTTTTGACCGCGGTACGGTCTTCTGGCGGTTCCCGCTTGGCGGGCGGCTACCGCCGCCCGCCAAGCTCAGAATCACCCCCTTTGTGTCGATTTGCGCTCAGTGAATCAGAATATAGTAGTGGATATGTTTCCTCTTCCCAATATCAATGAGTTGTTGACTCTAGTGAAAGACCGGAGGTATTTCTCCAAATTAGATCTTAGGAGTGCATACCATCAGATCAGGCTGCATGAAGATTCTAAATCTCTCACAGCTTTCATCACCACAGAAGGGACCTTTCAATTTAAACGTTTACCATTCGGGTTGGCCTCTGCCGCTAGCGTCTTTCAACGGGCGATGTCCAAGGTTTTGGAAGGCATAGGTGATGTGATCTACTTTCAGGATGACATCTTAGTCATGGGGAAGACAGTCAATGATCATAATGTCGTTTTGAGGCTTGTGTTGAGAAGGTTGGAGGAGTTTGGGCTTACACTAAATAAAGAGAAGTGCGTTTTTCTATCTGAACAAGTTGAGTACTTGGGTTACACAGTCGCATTGGGGTCTGTTAAGCCTAAACATTCCTTATTAGATGCTATAAACAAGGCTCCCGCCCCAAAGGATAGGGATCAATTGAGGTCCTTCTTGGGGCTTGTAGAGTACAATGCCAAGTTTGTAGAAAAGTTTACAGAGAAGACAGAGAATCTTAAAAAATTACTACGAAAGGGTTGTAGGTTTGAGTGGAATGAAGAGCAACAACTATGTTTTGACAACATAAAAAAGGAGATATGTCAGGCTGGAATCTTGACAGTATTTGATAAGGATTTGAGATCTGTACTTACAGTGGATGCCAGTGCATCTGGTTTGGGTGTAGTTCTTTCACAGTACCATGGTAGTGAGGAAAAGACGGTGGCTTTTGCCTCCCGGACTTTGACACCAGCTGAGAAAAATTATTCCGTTATTGAACGTGAGGCTCTGGCAGCGGCATGGGGTGTTGAGTATTTCCGGGTATACTTATGGGTGTTGCCTTTTGTCTTACGAACCGATCACAAACCACTGGTGAAAATTTTGTCTGCAGGAGGGGCAGGTAAAGGATCAGCCAGATTGGCTAGACTAGCAGATAGACTTCAAGAGTATAATTATACTCTTGAATTTTTGCAAGGTTGGAAGAACGTTCGGGCTGATTGTTTGTCGAGGTTGTCATTAAGTTGGCAGGAGGTTGACAGTCTTGGCGTGAGTGATGCTGACAAGGAGGGTGCTGTTGCTATGGTTAGTGATGCAGTAGATAGTGGGACTGGTTCCTTTTCGTTGCCACAATGGAGAGACGCAATGAACAGGGATGTGGTCTTGAGAGATCTTGTTAGACTGATACAGTATGGAAAGGTGAGGGAGAGTACACTTCCATTACCAGTGAGACCATATCTAAAGGTGCTTGATGAATTGTCTATTTGCAATGATGGCATAATTATGAGGGGTGATTGCTTTGTACCCCAGCAGATTTGAGATTTCGGATTTTCCAGCTGGCTCACGAGGGCCATTTGGGGCAGGGTCTAACTACCAGGAGAGGGAAGGAAATTTTTGGTGGCCGGGGATGAACAATCAAATCAGAGAGTGGGTACAGAATTGTGCATTGTGTAAAGTGAGCGAGAAGAGATTAGTTCTTGAAAAGAGTGCGGGTGGACATTTGGAGGATCCGGGTAAGCCTTGGCACAGGGTTGTCTGGATTTTGCTGGACCTTTGAATGAATTACCATCTCATATGAAATTTTGCTATGGTGGTGGTGGATGTGCACTCCAAGTGGTTGATAGTGGAGTTTTTGAGAGACATCACTACTAGAAGCACGATTGCAACTTTGGAAAACATTTTCAAATTATATATAACCTTAGGGGGAATAGTATGGCCGAGAGAGCTGTTAGGCTACTTAAGGGGACCATTCAACTTGCTATAATCAACAGTTATGATGTCAAGGAAGTAATCTCCGATATGGTGTGGGCACATTGTACCACAACACATAGCGTCACAAATAAGATCCCGTTTGTGTCTATGCGGGGAAGGCTACCGGGTACCAAGTTAGTCCCAGCTTGGTTGAAGAGTGCATTGGATATTCATGAGAAAATCTTCAGACACAACAATACTCAGACTTTTCATAAAGGGGCTTCCAGGAAGCAAGTAGAAGTCGGGGATTGGGTTAAGGTGAAATCTGGAAGAATTCAAGGAGGTTTAACTAAGTTCAAGGGGCCTTTTAGGGTTCAGCGTGTCGGTACGTTTTTTGTGGTTTTGGAGAATGGAGAGAGATGGAACTTTCCAAATGTAGGCTTGTATAATAAGGGGGGCAAGTCAGATGAAGGTACTGAGGATGATTGTTCAGGCTTGATGTTTATGAATGATGATGAGGTGGTTTGTGGGATCTGTAGCCGGGTTTCACGTGGAAGAGAGGGTGTCCAGAGTGGTATGTGTGGGAATGGTTCTACTGGTCCTGCGTCAGGGGACAGTAACGATGCTGGTTCAAGAGATCCTCCTGCTTCAGGAAAAAGATTTAGGAAACCACCTTCTTACTTGAATGATTATGTTAGATAGTGCTTTTATAATTAGTTGTCAATGTTTTGTTGTATTATCTATTTGTTAGTTAAAATTTTATGTATTGTTGATGTGATCAGTTTTACCTTGTTTTTAGTTATTCTTCATTTTATAAATATTTTGTTGATGAACGGGAGAGGATGTGTTATGATGTAAGTTAGTTCTGGAAGCTGAGCGATCGATGGTTCCAGTGGCGACAGTTGGAGTAGCCTCTGGGACGATCGGACGCCAGGTTGTGTTGCTTAAGAATAAACTACAAAACGGAACCTGTGCTGCCTATTTGAGATCCTTTATACTCACCACAGGCTCCCTTTTTAGCTGGTATCATCAATGAGATTTGATGGTATAACTGGACCCGAATGAGAATCCTGGAGTAAGATTGAAACAGATTGGACAAGTAGAAGAGATATATAGCATTAAGTCAGGAACGAACAGAGAGAGACCAATTTGTGAACAGGAATTTCCAGGAGTACTTAGAAAAGAATATGGTTGTTTAAAAGATGATGTGCCTAAGATCAAAATAAAGAGAGGGGCAAACCCTTTGGTGAACAAAGTAAGAAGTGTTACCTTTATGGTGAAAGATAAAATGAAGATCGAATTGGAAAGATTAAAAGAAACAGGAATAATTGACGAGGTAGAAGTGACCGATTGGTTGTCAGACTGTGTGTGGACTTGCACGGATTAAATAAATGTGTTATGGTGGACTAGTATCCTTACCCCACATTAATGAGTTGTCCATATTGAGTGGAACTAGATGTTTTTCGTCAATAGGTTTAACCTCAGCGTGCCATCAGATAAGGTTACACGAAGACTCCCAAGATTTAACTGCCTTTGTCACACCATTTGGTACATTCAAATTTGTAAGGATGCCATTTGGGCTTATCTCAGTGGCAGCTGTGTTCCAACGTATAATGGAGATGGTGTTGAAACGGGTTTCTGGTGTTAAGACATATAAAGCAGATGGCCTGATATATGTTGATAATATAGAAGAACACAACAAAAGAATGCTAGATGTACTACAGAGATTGAGTGAATGTGGATTGACCCTAAAGGCTGAGAAATGCTGGTTTCATTTGGATGAAATAAACTAGGGCACAGGATAATGTCCCAAGTGATAGAGCCCAAGAAAGAGTTGGTAGGCACAATTGAGAATTCGGGGAGTCCCATCTCAAAAGAAGAAGTGGTCAAGTTTCTGGTTATGGCATAATATTACAGTAAATCTGTAGTGACTTTTGCAGAAAAAAACTAAGAATATGAGACAACTATTAAAGAAGGGTTTATTTTTTCAATGGAATACAGAGTGTGAATCAGAATTTAAGGCAGTGAAATGGTGTCTTAGAAAAACTGCTGCACTGAAGAGTTTTGAACCATGTCAAGAAAGCATCATAATGTCAGATGCTAGTACAAAAGGCCCAGGGCCTGTATGGATACATAAACATAATGGAATAGAAAGGACAATTTTATTCATTTCAAGAGGATTAAAAGGGGCAGAGTTAAACTATTCAGTTACAGAGAAAGAAGCTTTAACCGTCTTTCGGGCAGTACAAAAGTTGAGAAAGTTTGTATGAGGTAGTACACTTCTAAAAACAACAGATCATAAGCCTCTCCAAGAAATATTTGGAAAAAAAGGTTTAAATACTATACCTGGAATGATACAATGGTGAGTAATAGCTTTACAAGAATTCCAGTTTGATATCACATATGTTCCAGAGGTGAGCAATAGCTTGGCTGTTTGTTGCTCACATCTAATAAACACAGTAGATAAAACAGGGAGTGAAGATGGAAGTAGTGATGATGTTCTAGACGTATGTATGATCAGAGAAGGATTTTTAAAAGAAGAAGAATGGATGGAGGAAATGAATAAAGATGAAATAATGCAAGAAGTATTAGAAAAAATGAAAACTGGACGGAGTAATTGGGAAAAAGGGCATGATCATCTGAAAGTTTATTGGAGAATCAAGGATGAGTTATCTATGCAGGATGGTTTGTTGTTCAGAAGTACCAGACTAATTCCACCAGCATCATTGAGGGAGGATTTAATGTTGTTAGCACATGAGTGCCATCCTGGCATATCCAAAAACAAGGAGAGATTCAGGCAAATGTATTGGTCGCCAGGGGTGGATATTCAAATAGAGAGATCTGTGAGAGAATGCAGTGAGAGTATCTATGCTGATAAAACACTCAAATGTTGAGTTCACCTTAATGCAATGAGAGAAATACCAAGGCAACCATGGGATGAAGTAGCCTTGGATATAGTGGGGTCTACTAGATATTCAAGTGTAGACAAATATTTAATTGTTCTAATCGATATGTTCTCCAGGTGGCCAGAGGTGGGGATAACCAACTCGATAGAGACATGTGATGTAATCAAGTTCTTGGAGCAAATTTTTGAAAGGGAAAGTTTTCCTTCTTATACACTACCAAGCAATGGAGTACAATTGGTGTCCCGAGAGATGGAGAAATATTTGAAGCACATAGGTATTAAACACAAGAAGGCAGTGCTTTATCACCCTGAAACAAACAGGATGGTGGAAAGATTTAACATTGTGTTGAAAGAAACTATACAAAGAGCGCTAGCTACTAATTTGTGTTGGAAAGATGAATTATTAGGGAAAGTAAAGAACTATAGGATGACACCTCACTCAACTTCAGGAATCTCCCCTTTTGAGTTATTTCGGAAAAATAAGCGAACACGTTGATCTGTCTGCCATGTGTAAACAGTGAATCAGAAGGAGGAATGACAGTCATGTGTAATGGGGAAAAGAAAATGACAAGAGAATTGGAGAAAATTACAGAAAGAAAATCTTGGTTTGATAGTCGGAAAGCTGTAAAACAAACTAAGGTTCAAATTTGTGAAATGATAAAAACCAAAAGTCCACGTAGTGAGTTTCAAAGATCCTCATCCAAGTTTTCTTCTCCAATGGAAGTGATCAAAGTGTTTGGAAATGCCATAAGAACAGAATATCATAAGATTTATAATCTTAATAGAGTTGTGGGAGTGGGTGTCATGTCAAAGCTTTTGCAGGAAAAAGAAGATGAAATCATAAATCTGCTATGAGGAGAAGTACAAGGTCATGTCAGAAACCCAAATATCTTTCAGACTATGGTGGTCATTACAACCCTGGCGGACGGTGTTAAAGCAGCGGTAAGACCGCCAACAGGCCGGCGGTAGAAAATGTGCAATTACGACCATGGTGGAAACCACCAACAAAGACAGCCACTTTAACTCGACCGCCACGATGGTACAAACAAACAGCGCGGCGGTCACCGCCAACAGACAGGCGGGAGACAAATTACCGTCCACACTATTATGACAGCCCAATCCGCTACCTTTGCTGGGGCAGATTCACTGCAGATAAAAACACGGTGGAAACAGGAATTCCGAAGGGAAAACGCTCACCTCTACACACACCACGAGGAATGAGGACACCATGGACTCGGAACTCCAAATTCTACCTGCAATAGTCTTCCTGCTCCTCTACCAGGAGCACGAACGCCGGCGGCGAAGACCACAGTGAGTACTGCACCTACGACACAGGGGAGGGGGGAGGCAAAAAACAGGGACACATGCAACACCCCCACCCACTACAACACCCACACTAATGCATATTAATACATCACAGTTTCACCCCCAAAGCCCCCCGGAAGAATGCAAAGACAATAGAAAATGAGTGTAACAATTGTAATATATTAAAATCAAGTAGGCAGAAATATATATATACACTAATTACAAAATATATACCAAGCATAGTAGTCCAGGTAGTGCTCCAATTAAGTCCGTGGAACAATGGGCCCACACGGCATGGGCGAGGCCCACACAAGATCCCCGACCATGACGGAGAGAACACTGCAGGGGCATCAGAGAGCAACTAAACAGGCACCTCAGGGGGAGGGAAAGGGGGGGCACCTCAGTGGGTTGAGTGCACAACGCCAAATCCACAAGGGGGCCACATGCCCACTGTTCCATCCTGGGGAGTGCAAAGCCACAGTCTCTCAAGTCTCTACAGTGGGTGGGTTGGCCACTGCATTATCCTTGGGAGTGCAAAGCCACAGTCTCTCAAGTCTATACAGTGGGTGGCTTGCCCACTGTTACATCCTGGGGATTGCAAAGCCACAGTCTCTCAAGTCTCTACAGTGGGTGGCTTGCCCACTGTCCCATCCCGGGGAGTGCAAAGCCACAGTCTCTCAAGTCTATACAGTGGGTGGCTTGCCCACTGTTACATCCTGGGGAGTGCAAAGCCACAGTCTCTCACGTCTCTACAGTGGGTGGCTTGCCCACTGTTCCATCCTGGGGAGTGCAAAGCCACAGTCTCTCAAGTCTATACAGTGGGTGGTTTGCCCACTGTTCCATCCTGGGGAGTACAAAGCCACAGTCTCTCAAGTGGATAACAGTCTCCACTGGTTCTGGAGGGGGCATGGTGGTCAGAGTGCTTCATCCTGCTAAGGACAGAGGTAGTGGATATGATTCTCCACTGGTTCTGGAGGGGGCCTTGTGCCCAGAGTGCTTCATCCTGCCAAGGACTGAGGTAGTGGATGCCTTTCTCCACTGGTTCTGGAGGGGGCATTGTGCCCAGAGTGCTTCATCCTGCCAAGGACAGAGGTAGTGGATGCCTTTCTCCACTGGTTCTGGAGGGGGCATTGTGCCCAGAGTGCTTCATCCTGCCAAGGACATAGGTAGTGGATGTGATTCTCCACTGGTTCTGGAGGGGGCCTTGTGCCCAGAGTGCTTCATTCTCCCTGTGACAGACTCAGTAGCGTCAGTGCCCTGGGTGCTCATGGGCCAGCGGTGCTTGAGACGGCGATGCCTTGTTCAGCGGTGCTTGAGACAGCGGTGCGTTGTTCAGCGGTGCTTGAGACGGCTGTGCCCTGTTCAGCGGTGCTTGAGACGGCGGTGCCCTGTTCAGCGGTGCTTGAGACGGCGGTGCCCTAATCAGCGGTGCTTGAGACGCCGGTGCCCTGTTGAGCGGTGCTTGAGGCGGCGGTCTCCATTGCAGGGACTCAGCTGCTGGCGGTCCTTCATGGCCCAGCGGGGCTTTTGCTGGCGGTCCTTCATGGCCCAGTGGGGCTATTACTGGCGGTCCTTCATGGCCCAGCGGAGCTTTTCCTGGCGGTCCTTCATGGCCCGGCGGGGCTTTTACTGGCGGTCCTTCATGGCCCAGCGTGGCTTTTGCTGGTGGTCCTTCATGGCCCAGCGGGGCTTTTTCTGGCGGTCCTTCATGGCCCAGCGGGGCTTTTGCTGGTGGTGGCCTCCTGGGCAGCTGGGCTGGTGCTGGCGGTGACCTCCTGGGCAGCTGGGCTGGTGCTGGCGGTCCTGTCCTGGGCAGCTGGGCTGGTGCTGGCGGTCCTGTCCTGGGCAGCTGGGCTGGTGCTGGCGGTGGCCTACTGGGCAGCGGGGATGATGGCGGTCTTCTCCGCTGTGCTGCTCTTCCCAGACTTGAAGGGTTTCTTGTGGCCCTTCTCCACCTTGGAAGGTGTCACAGCTGACTCCACACTCCCACCGAGACCCCTGGGAGCGGCTTTGATGGCTGGAGTCTTCCCCCTCTCCCGCCGGGCACTGGCCAACTTCTGATGCTTCACAGGTGGGTGACTGTCTGTGCTGTGGCTGCGTGCCACACTGGCTGCCCTGGTGGCCGGTGCACTCCAGATTCCGGTGACTACAGGCACCACTGGTCCCGGAGATGTTGTGGCTGAGGTGCTAGTTCGGGTCCTAGGAGACGGACGGGGTGGGGGAGGTGTGGGAAAGAGGTCAAGGTTGGACAGGAAAAGTTTTTTTGACACACTGGGATGGGTAGCTGGAGGGGGTTTGGGAGTGGAGGAAGAGGTTGTGGTTGTAGGAGGTGTTCGTTTGCTGACTTTGGGTGAAGGTGCATGCGCTGGAGGCTGTTGTGGGGTGGATGGCTGTTGGGTGGGTGTGTGCCTGCGTTTGTGTATCTTGGGAGGGGGCGTCACAGACACACTGGGAGAGGACACAGGGGACGTGTGAATGGTAGTGGGGGTGGTGACTGCACGTGAGCGGGGTGTGGTGGTGGGTGTGCTGGAGAGGGACGCAGTGGCTGTGGATGTAGTGCATGCAGGTGTGAGTGTAGACGAGACTGGGAGGGAGGAGGGAGATGAGGAGGAGGGGGACACAGTGGAGGCAGTGGATGTTGGTGTGTCTCCATGTGTGTGATGCTTGCGTGAGTGCCTGTGGGATGTGTGGTGCTTATGTTTGCCAGAGCTTCCCTTGTGTGTTGACGTGTGTGCATGCTGGTCTGTAGGTGTGCTTGTGATAGGCTGGGGTACAGGGGATTGGGTCTTCGTGGAGGAAGTTGGAGGGGGGAGGCTAGAGACAGGGACAATGGCTGCCATCAGTGCTGAGGCCAGAGTCTGAAAAGCTTGCTGAAGGGCCGCCTGACCAGAATGAATGCCCTCCAGGAATGCATTTGTTTGTTGCAACTGCCTTTCTACACCCTCGATGGCATTCAAAATGGTAGACTGCCCCACAGTGAGGAACCTGAGGAGGTCAATGGCCTCCTCACTGAAGGCAGCAGGGGTGACTGGGGCAGGGCCTGAGGTGCCTGGGGCAAAGGTGATGCCCACCCTCCCGGGTGAGCGGGCACGGGGCGAAGGCTGAGGGGCTGCTGGGAGGGCAGTGCTGGAAGGCGGGGTGGCGGCTGTACCTGTAGATGGGGGTGGCACAGATGTTGCTGCCACCACAAGGGAGCTCCCATCAGAGGACGAGTCTGTGTCACTGGTCTCAGCTCCTGTCCCCGCCGTGGAGCTCCCTTCGCCCTCCGTCGCACTGGTGAAGTCTGATTCCATAGTGTGGCCCTCCATGGCCATGTGGGATGCAGCCCCCTGGTGCTCCGGTGCCACTGCTCCTCCACCTGATGATGCTAATGCACACAAGAACAGGGAGACCACAAAAAGGGGGGGGGCGACAGAAGAAAGACATGTTGAGTGCATGCATTACCGCTACCGTTGGCGGACACGACAGACACAGAAGCCCCCAGCACTATGCCACGCTCTTGGGCTCCACTGTTCAATTCCTGGGAAATGGCCTACAAGGCTATGGACGACATCTGCACACATAGATGACACAGGGGCATGACTTGGTGTAGTTGTCACTCTACAGAGGTGGGGTGGGGTGCCACATGGCCTGCCTTTCGGAGGGACCTTGCCTACGGAACTCGCCCTGGCCTAGGGAAACCCACAGCCCACCTCCCCCACCCAGACCTCTCCACTGCGCGCAAAGTCAGCAGAATGCGAGTGTACTCACCCCCTAGTGTCTGCTGTGATGCCCTCAACCGCCCATCCAACTCCGGGTACGCCACCACCAGGATCCTGAACATCAGGGGGGTCATGGCGCGACGGGCACCCCTCCCACGTTGGGAGGCCATCCACAGCTGAGCCTCCACCGTCTTCTTGCTCCAGCGGCGAATGTCCTCCCATCTTTGACGGCAGTGGGTGCTCCGTCTGTGGTAGACCCCGAGGGTCCGGACGTTCTTGGTGATGGCACGCCAAATATGTTTTTTCTGGTGGACGCTGACCTACATGATTTGTACAGGGGAAAGAGAAAGTTATTACCAACTGCACCGTCAAAGTGATTGGCCCCATCCCTACCCTTGCCATGTGGCACATGCACTCACCGTCGTTTCATGCACGCCGCACTCTCCCCCCTTCCTTCTTACATCCACCCCTCTCCACACAGTCATAGCCCATACATCATGCTCCCAGTGTACTTACCTGTTTATCTGGAGGACCGTAGAGTAGCATGTACTGGGGGAGGACCCCGTCCACGAGTTTCTCCAACTCCTCCGATGTGAAGGCAGGGGCCCTTTCCCCAGATACTCGAGATATTGGGGGTCATTTCAACCCTGGCGGTACAGGACTGCCAGGGCTGTATTGACGGAAGCACCGCCAACAGGCTGGCGGTGCTTCCCTGGACATTACGACCGCGGCGGAAGCGCCGCGGTCGCACCGCTGGGGCCTTCGGTTTCCCGCCACAATGGCCCCAGCGGTAGTAATCCGCCAGGGCAGCGCTGCTAGCAGCGCTGCCCAGGGGATTACGAGTCCCCCTACCGCCAGCCCAGGCTGGCGGTATGGGGAGTCGCAGGGCCCCTGCACTGCCCATGCCACTGGCAGACAGTGAAAAGCGCGACGGGTGCAACTGCACCCATCGCACGGCCGCAACACCGCCGGCTCCATATGGAGCCGGCTCCTATGTTGCGGCCGAGATCCCCGCCGGCCCAGCGGGGATCTCCTAATGACCGCGGCGGGGGTGCGGCCGCATTGGCCTTGTCTCTTCCAGACCGAGGTCACAGCAGCACTTGCAGTGTAGGTCCTCTCCTGTCGAAGATCAGGTATCGAGTGATTGAAGTGATAGAAAATGGCGGTCACGTCGCGGCTGTGCGTACCGTCACCGCCGGCGTACATCGTCATTGGCTCCTGGGACCCATAGGGTCCAATGTTAACCAATGCAGCATTGTGCCGCGGTCTTCGACCGCCTACCACGACGGTGTACAACACCAGCGCAGTTACCTCACATCCCATTGTCCCACTTTTGAGGTCAGGCAGCCGCCATTTCAGGGGCCCACATGGCTTAATTTTCAACTGCGTCACACATACCTAGGCCTAGACTCAACACACAAACAGGCCACTTTTTGAGTATGAATGGTGTTCTGTGTATGCTGTGGGTACGTACCTCTGAGTTGTTTGACTCTGTGCTCGCTGTTGTCCTTCATAGGCGCCATCCGCTGGGAAATGTGAGGAGATGGTGGCATCGTCCGGTGTACCGACCGTTGGTGGACCTGTCGACAATGGAGGAAAGACATGTTATAATCACATACAGGCTTGACCGTGCCACAATCCAGGAACTGTGTACCCAGTTGGAGCCAGACCTGATGTCAGCTATGCACCATCCCATAGGAATCCCCCCTCAAGTGCAGGTGCTGTCAGTGCTCCATTTCCTTGCAAGTGGTTCCTTTCAAACAACAGTGCCATAGCATCAGGGATGTCCCAGCCTATGTTTTCCAACGTGTTGTCCAGAGTGTTGTCTGCCCTGCTGAAACACATGCGGAGCTACATCGTTTTCCCTCAGGTGGAGGATTTGCCTACAGTGAAAGGTGATTTCTATGCCCTGGGACATATCCCCAACATCATAGGTGCCATTGATGGGACCCATGTGGCTTTGGTCCCCCCCACAGGAGTGAACAGGTGTACAGAAACCGGAAGAGTTATCATTCGATGAATGTACAGATGGTATGTTTGGCAGACCAGTACATCTCCCATGTGAATGCCATGTTCCCTGGCTCAGTGCATGACGCTTACATCCTGCGGAACAGCAGCATCCCTTATGTGATGGGTCAACTCCAGAGGCACCGTGTGTGGCTATTAGGTGAGCACCTTGAAGCTAGTCAGTGGGAATGGTTGTCTGGGGATATCCCTCCAGGTTAGTGTGTGTCTAACAGTTGTCCCTCGCCACTTGCAGGTGACTCTGGTTACCCCAACCTGTCATGGCTACTGACCCCAGTGAGGAATCCCAGGACAAGGGCAGAGGAACGCTACAATGAGGCCCATGGGCGAACTAGGAGGGTGATCGAGCGGACCTTCGGCCTCCTGAAGGCGACGTTCAGGTGCCTCCTTATGACAGGTGAATCCCTATTCTACTCACCAAAGAAGGTGTGCCAAATCATCGTGGCCTGCTGTATGCTTCACAACTTGGCTTTGCGACGACAGGTGCCCTTTCTGCAGGAGGATGGTCCAGATGGCGGTGTTGTTGCAGCTGTGGAGCCTGTGGACAGTGAAGACGAGGAAGCAGAGGAAGAAGACATGGACAACAGGGACTCAGTGATCCAGCAATATTTCCAGTGAAACACAGGTAAGGATACAAACCTGCCTACTAGATGTACTTAAACACTACTGCCTCTCTACTGTCTGTCTTTTTCACCCAGTGTATGGTCACTGAGTTGTCACTTTCCCTTACGATTTCACAGATGTGGGTCCCACAGTGTGACATCTGCTTTGATTCCTCATGGACTAGAGCTGTGTGACATAGGTATGTTGACATTACAAATGAAAGAGCTTTTTGCCACAGTTATTACTAATACAGTATTCCGAAATCACAGACTGACTCCAGATTGTTTTGTGCTTTAAGGGTGTTTATTTTAGTGCTCAAAATTGGAGGGGGTAGCAAAATGGTGAGGGGTGATGGCGGAGGAATGTCCATGGCAGAGTCCAGTCTATTAGTCTCACAGGTGCATTGCCCAAATGGGCATAGGAAGTGGAGCTGGGGCAGTTTAAGTGTGGACAGGGTGACAAAGTGGGACAGTATGATGACAATCAGGGTGGTCTCATTTCTTGGCGGGGGTCTTGGCATCGTTCTCTGTCTTGTTCCTGGATCTCAGGGACCGTTTGCGAGGTGGTTCTCCCTCTGCAGGGGGTGGGGTGCTGGTGTGGTGGTCGTGTGGCGGGGCCTCCTGTCCACTAGCGCCGGCGGAGGTGGTGGGCAGTTCATCGTCCAGGCTAGTGTCAGGGGCCCCTTGTAGTGCCACAGTGTCCCTCCTGGTGTTGAGTACTTCCTTCAGCATCCCTACGATGATGCCCAGGGTGGAATTGATGGTTCTGAGTTCCTCCCTGAATCCCATATAATGTTCCTCCTGCAGGCGCTGGGTCTCCTGAAACTTGGCCAGTACCGTTGCCATCGTCTCCTGGGAGTGGTGGTAGGCTCCCATGATGGAGGAGAGGGCCTTGTGGAGAGTGGGTTCCCTGGGCCTGTCCGCCCCCTGTCGCACAGCAGCCCTTCCAGTTCCCCTGTGTTCCTGGGCCTCCGTCCCCTGGACCGTGTGCCCACTACCACTGCCCCCAGGTCCCTGTTGTTGTTGGGGTGGTGGGTTAGCCTGGGTTCCCTGTAGTGGTGGACACACTGCTGATTGACGTGTCCTGGGGACGGAGGAATGGGCCCGCTGGGTGGGTGCTGTGTTGGTGTTTCCAGAGGGGGGAAGCTCTGTAGTGGCCTGTGACTGGGTGTGGGGAACCGACTATCCCGAGGTCCCCGATGGGCCGGGCTGGTCATTTAGATCCAGTTGGACAGAGGTGCTGTCATCACTGTGGGCCTCTTCTGTTGGTGGTGTGGACATGTGTGGACCCTCCTGTCCGGTGATGTTGGGTAGGGGTCCTGCAGAGGTATAAAGGCATGATTATTGCATCTGTGTGTGTCAAGGTGTGCAATGGGTGGGTGACCGTGTACCCCAGTGCTAGCATTCCTGTGTGGGACCTTGTGTGATGATGGTTTAGGGGGGTGTATGGGTATGTGCAGTGGGCATGATTTAGTGATGGGTGTCCATGCTTTGGTGTTGTATGCAGGGCTTGGTGTTGGGATGTGTGGTTTGTGATGTTGGGACATTTGTGAGGAGTAGGAGTGATGGGGTTGAGGGCGAGGGTGGGGGTGTGTGATAGCATGCAAGTAGGGTGGGGGATGTAATAGTAAAGCTTTGACTTACCAGAGTCCATTCCTCCACCTACTCCTGCGAGGCCCTCAGGATGCAGAATCGCCAAGACCTGCTCCTCCCATGTTGTTAGTTGTGGGGGAGGAGGTGGGGGTCCGCCGCCAGTCCGCTGAACCGCCAGGTGGTGTCTGGAGACCACAGAACACACCTTCCCCCGTAGGTCGTTTCACCTCTTCCTGATGTCCTCCCGATTTCTTGGGTGCTGTCCCACTGCGTTGACCCTGTCCACTATGCTTTGCCATAGCTCCATCTTCCTTGCAATGGAGGTGTGCTGCACCTGTGATCCGAATAGTTGTGGCTCTACCCGGACGATTTCCTCCACCATGACCCTGAGCTCCTCCTCCGAGAACCTGTGGTGTCTTTGCCATGCCATGGGGTGGTGTGGGTGATGTGTGGGGTGGTGTGTGGGGTGATAAGTGTGCTGATATGTAGTGGGGTGTTGTGTGAGGTGCGTGGAAGTTATGTGGGTGATGGTGTTTTGTACCTGTGGATTCTAGTGTTATTGCTGGTGGTGTCTCTCTCTGGCTTTCGTTCGTGATTTGTTGTCGTAAGGGTTTGTGGGTGATGTGGGTGTGTGTTTTATATTGTATTGAGTGTGTGGGAGTGGTGTGTGTATGTGTATCAGGTGTGTGTATTTGGAATTGTCCAATGTGGCTGTGTTTTGTATATGTGTGTGTATTTTGAGCGCTGCGGTGTGTACCGCCAATGGAATACCGCGGTTGAA